>NC_059102.1:59718658-60030220 GCF_020740685.1 Jaculus jaculus | reverse complement strand
GAGTGGGGGCAAGGGAAGTGGAGCCTGTCAGCTGTTTACTGATAGAACAGTGCTGTGGGCAAGCTACACAAAACTCAATGGCTAAAATCCATAGCATTTATTGAGCTTACAAACCTATAGATGGGACTTGATGGTTCTTCTGCTCTTGGCAGGCTCCTCATGTGCCAGCTGCCCATCAACTCATTCAAAACAACCTCAAGTCAGCCAACAGAAACACATTGGGGCACAGGCTACATGTGTTTGATCCTCTGGCTGGCTAGTTTAAACATGTCTGTTAGGGTGACCGCTAGAGTAAATGTGCAGAAACACCCTCAAGGGCCTTCCCAAAGTTCACATTGACAAATTTTCCATTGACCAAAGCAACAAACACCATGAAATCTAGAAAGGACAAGGAAATAGATTCAGCCAGTGAAAGAAAGTCTACAATCACTTTGGACAAGAGCTTGGCTATGGGGAGAGGAGGAAGGCTGTATCTCAGACACATTGCTGCCCTGCACAGCAGACTCCTCACCTGCTTCTGGTCCAGTAAGGTGGATACACAGCCTTCCTGATAGGAATTCCTAAAGCAAAACAATGAACTACTATAGCTGTAATTTTGAAACCTTGTTCAAAACCAGCAAAGTAGTGACACTTTCATCTGTAGATTTAGCTAGGTATGTAAAACAGCATCCCTCTCCTCCTCCCCACAAAACATTCTCTGATACACACAACACCTAGGATTGCAACAGCCTGCTTTCTAAGTCATTAAATTAGGAAGTGGAATTGATTTGGCTAACTAGTGTTTTCTGAGTAGCTCCAAACTTAAATTGTGCAAATAGCAGATGACAACAGGCCTGGATGTCCCTAGAGTTAGGGGTTATGCCACTGGGGCCCAGGTGGGAGTTCTTAAGAGTTCTTCTGCTCCTCTTGAAGTGGTGGAGTAATAGAATGTTAGGGACAGATGGAGCTTGGAGATCATCTAATTTAGAATTTCCCAACATTTAATCAGTTGCATTCACTGTTTTATAACCTCTGCTCTACTTTTTGAAATTGTTCAGTTGACTCATTTTTTTAAATTCAATTTACTTTAAAAATCATATCATGATCATAGGTTGAAAAATCAGTATGATTTGACGTAACTGGAGTAAAACCATAAAGTAAACAGAATGCAGACACCACATTGTTAGGAAGTCGTCAGCAGATGCTTGTCTCAACTTCATCACAAAGGGGTCAGTGAGGGAAGTGTCAAACAAATATTATCCTCAAACTGACAATGTCTTTCCGAGAGAGTCAGAAGGATCAAAAGAGTCTTGAAAAGGTCACTTTCTTATTATCTGATTCAATGTCATTTAATGCACTGTGCCTGTGTCTGAAAGTCATCTCGGGCTTCCTGCGCTGAGAAGATCCCACATGTGGGGGGTATCAATGGTCCAACTCCCTTTGCACAGATAGAGGACCCAAGGCATCCTGCCAGTAGCCAGTGGCTTCCTTTGTACTGTGTCATAACCAGTTGGCATCTAGCAGCTGGGTTAGGTGCCAGGAAAGAAGTAAATCACAAGAGAAGTAGAAAGCAGGGAGCTACTTGGTGGCGCTTCTGATTGTACAGAGCTCAAGCTTACCTGATTCTCAGTTACTCCTGGGATTCCTATCCTCCACTACCTGTGAACATTGACAGTCATCCATTGCAAAAAGTAGAAGGTGACAGAGACACAGAGATAGTTTCTGCCTAGACCTACTACAATCTAAGACCTTCAACTAAGGAAACTTCTAGAAAGAAGTAGTCATAGGGAAATGTCATCATCTCCAATTGTCTCATCCCTGAGAGTATTGTGTTAGGAAAAGGCCAAAGGACACTTACCTAAGTTGATTGAGCCCTTAGAGCAAGCCATCAGTGCTGTGCTAATGACATCCCAGATCCTTTATGCACATGGATGGAGAAATCCTCTTGGCCTGTTATCTTTTCAAAATGGATTTTTAGTTGAAGATCCCTTTTTAAAAAATAAAATAGAATGAAAGCAGTCACATATTCAGCTAAGGCCTTTATTTCATTGTCTGTGATTTGGAATGAGCTTTTGGGGCATTTCTTCAAGAAAGAGAGGAAGAGACTATCCTCTATCCAAAGAAAGAGAAAAAAAATCTCTTTCTTTGGGTTACTTTGAAGAATATTGCAGATCATCTTCAACAATGATCACTGAGGGAACAAGGCAATGTGCAAATTCAGTTAATGAACATTTCCCTTGCCTGCGTATTATAAAATAAGACAAAAATAAAGGACAAGTGTCTTGAACATGGGGGACATAAATCCCCCTGCATTATTGTTATATGAGCCTGATTTCTTTCTCTGTGCTTTGGACTTGAAAGTGTTCCATAGACCCGATACTGCATCTGAACAGCTCAGGCCACATTTCTCCTATCAATGAGAACATGAAAAACTCGAGTGTCCATCGAACTCTCTTATTATGTATAATAGAGATCTCTCACAACCTCATGTTAACTCTTCCTTCAGAGGCCCAGGAAAGAGACTTTGTGGCTCCATCAAGCCTGTGTGGGTAGCCTGACTGTTCTTTCTGTTATTCCTCTGAGACACTGCAGAGATCTTTAAAGTTTTCTGACCTTCAATTTATCTATAAGATGGAAGTGATACCTGGGTCAGCATTTTGTCAAAATCAAAAAGCCCAAGGCTTTACACTAGTGTTAGCATATTGGTAAGGCCACATGAGAGCAAAGTGCACACAGACCAGAGGGAAGAGGCACCCTTTCTGCTTCACTTGTAATTACATCTCCAGTACCCATGGGCCCAGCATGCAACAGATACTCAGTATGCTTTGGATGAATCAAATGATTCTGGCATCATCTTTTATTAGCTTTGTAATCTCAGGCAAGACATTTTACTTCTCTCTCTCTGCATGTGTTTCCTCAGCTGTAAAACAAGAACAACATAGTTCCTTTTTTTGTTTGTTTTGTTTCTATTCTTTTTTAAGACAGAATCTCACCACATAGCCCAGGCTGGCCTTGGGCTCATGATCCTCCTGCCTCAGGCTCCTGTGTGCTGAGATCACAGATGTGTACCTGAATAAGGACAATACATTTCTTTCAGAGCTGGGAGGAATGTTAAATGCATTGGTTGAGGCAAAGTGCTCAGCACAAACATTGACACGTGCTAACCTTCCCGCATATGTTTTTTCTAAATCTCCACTGTTTAAGGTCTCAGATAAAGGAAGAACTGAGATCCACGTTTTCTGAAGAAGCATCTATTTTTAAAGCAACCTTTAAAATAGGACCAGGGGGTTCAGAACTCATGATGTATGTGGAAGAAGTCCACAGCCCTCATCAGAAATGTCTGGGTCTAGAATAAGCAGCGTGTTGGATTCAAACAGTTTTGGTTTCTGGACACCTGTCAGGTGTGGAAAATCAGGTGTCAGTCGAGTCTTGTGGACTTGAAGAGAGACTCCAACCTTCACAGTTCCACTTTGAAAATGTCTAAGACTAGTTATGCTCTTGCATCCATTTCAATTGATTGGTGGTACTTTGAGGATGTTGGTTTTTTTCTAGAGGATGCTAATGTCTTATTTTGGCTAAGAGGGAAAGAACACAGGGATTAGTTATCAAGTCTGCCATGGGTGCTGGTTGGGGTGCTGTGGTGGGTATGCTATGAGAGTTACTCAACAACATTCAGGAAAGGGTTGTCTATTGCCTTGGACAAAGACCAAGCATGTTGCTTTCACCTGTCAGATTTTTGCATAGTGGCAGGTCATGGTAACTTGAGATGTGGAAGTAAATATAAAAGCAGATATTCAAACACTGACCCAGTGAAATGAACTAGATAGATCTCTCAGGGAAATATCTGGCCCTGATATCAGAGTATAAATCTACCTGCATTGGTCAACACATCTTTATCACAGACTTACCATGTGTTGCAGTCCGGTTCGCATTGCTGGTAGAAATCACCCAACCAAGAGTAGCTTCTGGGAAAAAGAGGTTTATTTGGCTTACAGGCTCGAGGGGAAGCTCCACGATGGCAGGGGAAAACGATGGCATGAGCAGAGGGTGGACATCACCCCCTGGCCAACAGAAGATGGACCACAGCAACAGGAGGGTGTGCCAAACACTGGCAAGGGGAAACTGGCTATAAAGCCCATAAGCCCGCCCCCAATGATACACTCCCTCCAGGAGGCATTAATTCCCAAATATCCATCAGCTGGGAACCTAGCATTCAGAACACCTAAGTTTATGGGGGACACCTGAATCAAACCACCACATTCCGCCCCTGGCCCCCATAAACTGATATCCATACATGATGTAAAATACAATGCTTTCAGTCTGACTTTAAAAGTCCCCATATTTTTTATCAATCTCAATGATGTTCATACATCCCCATAGTTTAAGATCTTTTAACTGAGCCATAATACCAAAATATAACCTCAAAAAACCCAGAATGGCACAGAATAAATATTCACACTGCAATAGATGGCATTGGGCATAGCAAAGAAACATTCAACCAATACAAGATTTAAAACAACCGGGGCAAACATCTGTAGCTTCAAGTCCAGCAACTCTAGCCAGTGACAAATCTTCAAGTCCGATAATTCTAACCAGCAACAAGTCTCTGGCATTCCAATTCCGCCCCTCCAGCTAGGCTACTCACAGTCCCGGGAAACTTCACCGGGGGCGGCAGCTCCTGGGCAGCCATCTCATGGTCCCGGCATCTCCACTGGGTCTCCACTGCAAGCCACGGTTCATCCTCATGGCCCCATGGGGTCTCTATGCAGGCAACCAGCAAACCCGCTTCACACTGCCCATGGCCATTTCCAAAACACAAGACCGTGTTGCAAACTCAATGACCCTCTTTCCAGCATTTCTTATACTCCACGATACCAGGTAGGGTGCCAATTTGTTAATCCAGGGGGGAATAAAGCAGACTTTGAAGAACAGGACACTTCTTGAGCACTCAGACACCTTCAAAAGAGTTGACATTCTTCTTGTTGCCCTAGCGCAGGTCAGCTAGCCCAGTCTCAAAGGTTGTTATCTCTCAGTTGCAGCTGAACGGGCAGTAGTTTACCCAAAGATTTTTCTTTCTGTGCCATATCCCTCTGCACACACCAGTTCATTTCTACGCTAAGCAACCCTGCACAACTTCTCAGGACATGGGCACAAGAGCAAGCTTCTCACACAAACTGCTAGCCCAGTCCAGGCACAGCTCTTTCTCACCCTCATAAACCAAACCTCACAGTCCATAGTTCTTACTGCCTTCAGGTCTTTCAGCTCAGACCAGAATAGTCCATCAAGCTGTACTTACAGCACTGCAAGGCATCTCTTAGGCCAAGGTTTCAAATCCTCCCACATTCCTCTTGAAAATCAGCTCCAAAAGGCCGAAGCCACACAGTCAGGTGTCTAGCAGCAATCCCACTCCTCGGTACCACTTTACTGTTGCAGTCCGGTTCACATTGCTGGTAGAAATCACCCAACCAAGAGTAGCTTCTGGGAAAAAGAGGTTTATTTGGCTTACAGGCTCGAGGGGAAGCTCCACGATGGCAGGGAAAAACGATGGCATGAGCAAAGGGTGGACATCACCCCCTGGCCAACAGAAGATGGACCACAGCAACAGGAGGGTGTGCCAAACACTGGCAAGGGGAAACTGGCTATAAAGCCCATAAGCCCGCCCCCAATGATACACTCCCTCCAGGAGGCATTAATTCCCAAATATCCATCAGCTGGGAACCTAGCATTCAGAACACCTAAGTTTATGGGGGACACCTGAATCAAACCACCACACCATGTGCCAGGCAGTGGTCAAGTTCTTCTGTTTGGTGAACACGAGACAAAAGTCCAATTCCAGAGCTTATGCCCTAGTAAGAACACTGTTGGCTTTGATTAAAGGGCAGCACTTCCTCAGCCCCACCTTCAGTTCTGGAAATCAAACCCATGTTCCACTTATTCTAGGCAAGCACTGAGCTGCATTCTCAATCCTCTTAGTTATTATAAAGGTTTATGAAAAAAAAGTTCCAGCCACCAGAATGCAGCTCTACAATGTCTGAGGCTTTAAAAGGAGCTTTTCCATCATCTGCAGATTATTAGCAGCTTACCAGTGTGTTCCAAAACCTAGCTATCCATTTCTACCTATGAATGCATCATCAGTAGAATTGGCACTGCCAACTCCCTCCCCTGCCATGGGTCAGTGTGACCCACCTAAATAAGCAGTATGGAACCTGGATTGCCAGGTGCTGAGTTTGGCTAGCACTGTGTAAGTGCAGCCTCACCCATGTCTGCAACCCCCGCCTCCAAGACTCCACTAGAGAACTCTAGGGGATCCTACATCCAGGTGCTTGACTAGAGTTCTCCAACCACATGGACCCTCCTGGTTTTGTACTAGATCAAGTCTGTATTGTCAGTTTCTGAGCACAGAGCCCCAGTTGGACAGAAGCTGAGTTTAACTGGTGTTAACTTGGTAAGTTACTTCATGCTCCTGGAAAGAAAGGGGACAGCTGAAACTCAGACACCGGTTCAAAGTTGGCATCAGGTGTCTCTTTTGTGCCTCTTCCAACCATTCTAAGACTCTCAAGGCTCTAAGTACATCCTCTGCAGAGTAGGTAGAATACCAAAAATAGGAATATTTTGTATTACTGACATGTGTACAGAAATTGGGAATGATTTCATTAGTCAGTATTAAAAAAAAATAAAAGGCTCTTGCTTTAGAGTCCAGGCTGTCTGAAACTCACAAGCTGTCTCCTGCCTTGGCCTCCCTAGTGCTGTGATGGTATGCATGCACCACCATGTTGGTCTATAGTCAGGACTCTTAGTTGCATTTGATAGAGACCCAATTCAGACTGTCTTAGGAAGAACAGAATTGTATGGTTCATGGAACTGGAGAGTGCTGGTTTCTAGCATCCCTGGATCAGGAATCAATTTTTCTTCTCTGAGATGGAATCACTGGTGCCCAGTTCCCCTTGCTTTGTACTATAAAAGGAACACTTCTCTTTTAGACAAGTTCCAGAAAAAGTCTCAAGGCTGATGTTCATTGGCTATGAGTGTCCATTCCTGCTGCAATCAGCAGTAATATGCACCGACTAATCATCAGCTAGATGTGGAATTAGAGTTAATTTCACCTAAGCTTGGTTGGGCTGACAGTGGGATGAAGTGATTCCATAGGAGAAACCAGAATATTCTTACCTAAGGAGGGACAATGGGCCTTGGGCAGCTAGAATCTACAACTATGTACCACGACAACTCTGCACTGACTATCACTGATAAAGAGGGAATGGCAACATGTGATAAACATCCAACTCCCCAAAGGAGAAAAGGAAGAGGAAGCCCAGTGATAACCACCAACCCGCACAGTCCTAGACATCCATGGGAGTCCTATCTCGGGTACACAGCCCTGGGCATTCCCTGGAAACCATTCAGATAACTTGTCTCTCCCAAAGCCTGCTGCTTGCCAGGGCTGAAAGGCACTCGGTTCATTGCCATCAGAGCTAGACATCTGTGAGTCTGAGTCATTGACTTACTAATACAGACAAATGCTCAAAATGAGGGTGTCGTTAGGAGCCCTCGTGGAGCAATGTTTTGCACTAACTGCTGCCCGTAATGTTCAAGGCTTCTTTGTGGAGATTACCAAATGTAGGCAGCCTCTTAATGATTCACTTTTATTATCATTATCATTGTCACAAGGATCATCTAATTCACTTAGGCTACACTGGCTGTAGAATCTAGATGATGTTCCTCAGGTTGTCCTGACACCTAGAGTGTGTTGACTGATAGAAGCTAGTGCCACGGCAGCATTCAAGCATGACTGCCCACACAAGTTCTTGAACGCACTCAGCAGATACTGACTGTGTATGGCCATGTACGGATGTGCTGCGCATGGGTACTAAGCTGGGAGGTGGGAAGCCCTGAACAGCAGTTTCCCATGGGAATCTCATATGCAATACAGACAAGCAAATTGTCAGTGGCAGCAGTGTGAGAACCCCCAAGGGCAAACAGATGGTTCATTGGGAATCTAAGGAAGTACTTGTCCCATCTTGGCTGGAAGGCTAGAGGGTGAGGAGCTGCTGGGAGTGAAGAGGTCCACTCAGGTCAAGTATGCGAGTGAGGCCAAAGTGTTGAGGACCTTGTGGACATGAGAGAAATAGTGTGGTTTAAAATCAGGAAGTAAGAGGGAAGGAGGCATTTCTAGGAACTGTAAGAAACTCGCTCCAGGTTGTTCTAAGAGGGAGAAGCAAGACACGGCGAGAGACGGTCCTGGGCCATCACAGTCTCAATTTTATTTGTTATGAGGTTTTCTTCCAAGACCCTCATACAGGGTATGTTAGTGAACAGTGCCACAACTGCCAATAACAAGATTCTGGCTTCCGGCAAACATCCCTTTCTCACATCTAATCATCTGGTGGGCAGAGCCAAAGAGCTTTGATCATCTTGTCCTAGCCAGAAAAATAAGGTCTTGGTGGCCTGATGCCAATATAAACCCCCTGTGGCTAAGAAGACTTGTTTTAGTTAAAAAATCAGGTAACTTTTCCAGCCTAACTCCAGTTCAGTGGCTCAGTCTTTGCAGGAAATGAGAATTGCCTGGGAAGGTATAGAAGAAAGGGTCTGCCAAAGTCCCCTGGGGCTTCTGCTTACACTCATCGGGGTCAGAACTGGGCTCTGATCAGCGTGTTTCAAGTGTCCAGGGAAGCCCTGGGCAGCCAGGGTTGAGGAGAACTGCAAAGTGTCACTGGGCAGCAGGAACTCTGGATCATTTACATCCTCCAGCTCCAAAGGGTCCTGGCTCCCCTGCAGATTTCCCTGGCAGCTCCTCAATATCAGCCTCTAGCAAATGCTAAGGCATCTGGAGGTGCACCTGCCCTCTGTCCAAACCCCAGCTCACACGTAGATTCAAGAGGACCCCCTGTTCTAAGGCCAATATAAGGGAGTTGGAGAGAGGGCCGCCTCACCTGCCCCTGAGAGCTGAGGGTATCGACTGGCTCCATGACCCACACATGCAGTGCTCTGAAGAATTACTGAGGACTTTCTCCTGCCACCCCCAACCACCACCACATTTACCTAGACTCTCGAAGCGGGCCTCATTAGTGCATACTCACGCTCACTCAGTCCTACACATCACCTACCTTCTTGTCCCCATTCCCATACTTCCTCCACCCCCATATTTTCCCATTTGTTTTCTATGGTTAGGTTTTGTTCCTTGTACCCTGAAAAGCACATTTTTGGAATGAAAGTGTGCCTGACAAAGGCAGGTACCTATGGGTTCCATGGTCCCTGTGCATTGCCCCTACTGCCCTCCATTCCAGTGAAATCCTATCTATCAGGGGCACCGAGTGACACAGTCTCTAAACACTTCCCAAGATTCTGCCCTGTGCTGTTCCTTCCATGCTGAGACAGCAAATCGTTAGCACAGAGCCTGTGGATTGTTTCTTGCAACAATTAACAGCTGCCCCAGTGTTAATTCCCAATCAATAGCCTGTCATGCACGGCTCCAAAGCTGTCAGCCCGTGATCTCCACAGCACATTTTGAAAGTAACTTGCTGGGAGGTAGGACACTGGCCCTTGGGATCTCCCCGAAAGCCCTCACTAGGCATCCTAGAAAAATAAGTGTCCCTCACTTGTGCAAGGAGCCAATGGACAGAGTGAACAAGTGGGCAGCTCCAGCCACCTCTTGCAATCTAAGAACAGTTTGGGGATGCTGACAGAACTCTCTCCCCTCTGGAGTACTGGCCCTTTGCAATATTCGTGAAGCTTTCATTTTCCCACTTTGGCTTGTTTTGGAACTTTTTGTCTGTTTGACATGGCTGTAGATTTTTCCCTTCCATTTAAACCCTCATTCAAATCATTCTTTTTTTTTTTTAACTCAAGAAGCCATAACTTCTCATTTCTTGCCTGTGTTACTTCCTCCAGCTCCCTGTGGACAGAATGAGACTCGGGAGGATGGCAAGACCATCCAGCTGCCACCGTGTAAGACAGGAGCATGGATTGTGCCAGCCATCATGGCCTGCTACCTCCTGGTGGCCAACATCCTTCTGGTCAACCTCCTCATTGCAGTCTTTAAGTGAGTGGCCCTTCTTCGGGTACAACGGTGGGCCGATGGTGGGTGGAGGAGGCAGGGTGGATGCTTCAGAAAACGATGCAAAAAAAAAAAAAAAAAATCAAGGGACCTGGAGAGATGGCTTAGCAGTTCGGGCATTTGTCTGCAAAGCCCAAGGATCCCTGTTCAACTCTCCACTCACGTTAGCCAGATGCACAAGGCAGGGCACATGTCTGGAGTTCGTTTACAGTGGCTGGAGGCCCTGGTGCTCCCATTCTCTCCCTCCCTCTCTCAAAGAAAGAAAGAAAGAAGAAAGAGAGAGAAAGAGAGAGAGAGAGAGAGATAGGGAGGGAGGGAGGGAGGGAAAGAAAGGAAGGAAGGAAGGAAGGAAGGAAGGAAGGAAGGAAGGAAGGAAGGAAGGAAGGAAGGAAGGAAGAAAGAAAGAGGGAAAGGGAGAAAAAAACAAAGAAGGCTGGGTGTGGTGGCACATGCCTTAAAATAAAAAGTCAATGCATTTTTTTTTTTCCTCACATGATTCTCTCCGGTCTGTTTCAGCAATACATTTTTTGAGGTCAAGTCAATATCCAACCAAGTGTGGAAGTTTCAGAGATACCAGCTCATTATGACGTTCCACGAGAGGCCGGTCCTGCCCCCACCTCTCATCATCTTCAGCCACATGACCATGATATTCCAGCACGTGTGCTGCCGGTGGAGGAAGCACGAGAGTGACCCAGATGAAAGGGATTATGGCCTGAGTGAGCTGAAAGCCACAGCCTTGCATCCACACTCAGATGTTCCTACTGCTTCCACTAGGCAGTCATGAGAGACCCAGTGCCCCTCTTGTTCCTCCTCCTGCCTCCTGCAGAGGCCACACGGCTCTGCAGGCTTAGCATGGTGGGGGTGGGGGAGGCAGAAAAGACATGTGCAAGAAGAAAGGCAGTAGAAACTGAAGGCAGCACTTTTAGCCTCAAATCCTTCTTAATGATTAAAACTGGTCTTCCACAGGGCACTTTTAACACCCTACTAGTTCCTCTTCCCAGGGTGTCTCATCACAAAACAAATCAACCATATGAACATGTGTCCAGTGCTACAGTAGACATTGTTTTTAAGCAGTGTGGCATGAATTTGATTTTTTTCCGTTCTCACTTCTGGGCCTATCATCTTTTGTTCAGGTCTTAACTATTTCCTGAGTCCTTAGAGTTATACCTATGTGAACCTCACGGAGAAATGAGCCTTGCTTTTCCATTAGTCAGAGGACAAAACAGCACACGCTCCACCACCCACCTCCTAGCCCAGTGCTTCTGAAAGGACATTCCATTGGCATTAGACCAGAACAGTTCCTCTTTGTGGAAGATCGATCGTGTGACTTGTGACAGGACACTTAGCATTCCCACCTCATCCCTGCAGGTTCCTAAATGCCCCAAGCACCAACATTCCTGGAGGAGTCACTGGGGATCTAGCTGCAGTGCCTTATCCCAGTGCAAACAGGAGCCTCTGGGATCTTGGCTTGGGAATTTACTTCCTCCATGGGACACCAGTACTCCTGAAGCTTAAAACCAAAGCCTAATCTTAGTTAATCTCACTGTTTCTCTAAAGTCTGAAGTTCTTAGAGATCTCCCTGACAGCAAAGCCCAATTTCTGTCTAGGCATTAAAATCAGAGTGTTGGAAAGAGTTGGTGATTACAATGTCACTATTTCCTTCTGAAACACAAGTTGAGGCAAATAGAAACCTGGGGTGCCCTAAGCTTTTTAAAATTATTGATGTGTGTATGTATGGGGGGTGCATACCAGGGTGTCTTGCTGCTGTAGATAAATGCTTATCCAGCTTTATGTGGTGACTGGGGAATTGAACCCTGGGTCAGAAAACTTTGCAAGGAAACACCTTTAACTACCGAGCCATCACCCCAGCACTGTCCTAAGCTTTATACTCGGGAACCTCACCACATGGGGAACATGGGTTGAGGCAGAGGAATGCTACCTGTGCTGAGAGCTAACTCACCACCACCCCTAGTCACTTATAATAAAGAATGCATTGTTTATGGTAGGCTAACCTTGCTTATCTCATCACTGACCAAATACCTAACAGAAGCAACTTAAGGAAGAGAGACTTCTTGCAGCCCATGGTTTCAGGGACACAGTCCATCGTCGTGAAGGGAGATTGGCAACTGGGACAACTCTGTCCTTATCCTTGGCAGTGGGAGCATGAGGTGGTAGCTTATCTTTGCAGACCAGAATTCAGAGAGAACTATAGCAAAACCAGGCCAAGCTATAACCCTACTCCATCAACCAGGTTCCACAGATCACAAAACAGTAGCGCCAGCTAGGGACCAATTTTAAAAACATATACTTGTGGGGCACAGTTCACATTCAAACTATACCAGGCATGGTCGGGAGACTTAGTTCCACTGAGCTCAGTGCTTGGCTACCTCACAGGTCAAGCTCTGGGCATGGGAGAGAGCTCCACAGAGTTCTAGAACATATGTGGTTTGTCTGTTGAATCACCAGGTCTCTCAACATGTGGCAGAGAGGAACAGTGTCAGACTTCTAAGAAGGGAAGGTCTCAGAACTGGTACTAGATGAGGAGGTTGAAAAGCAGAGAAGGCCTTGCATTGTATTAACTCACCAGGGGAAAGTGAGCTTCTCACTTTCACTGAAAGTTCCCAGGGCTGGGTTCTCCCAGAGTCTCAGGTGCAAGCACTCTCAAGTGTCAACTCAGGTACATGGTAAAATCAGACATGGTGATAGATTGCTTAAATAAATTTTATTTTTTAATGAAAAGAGTAGTATATCCAGTCAAAGAAGTCAAATGAGGCACTTTTGCAAGGTGCCAACTAAGTACTTGGTGGGCGCCTTGTGCTATTAAACACAGCCAAGTACTTTGGGGGGATCTATTCATGGTCTCTCTTCACTCCTCTCCCTCCAGCCAACGCTCTATGTAACTTCAGGACTGAAGCCTAGGTGGTTGCCTCCTGGCAAAGCCCTCCCTCACCTCAAGAGCTCTCCATATTTAGGAAGTATAGTCTGGCTTCTAGTACTTTCTTTACTCTCATCTGCACTAAGCAAGTTTTCCACACCCTTAGCTGGTTCACATCCACGCCTCCATGCAGACAGGAAAATCTCAGGATACACATCCCCAAAGGTCTAGGATGAGTCAGAGGCCCATACATTTGAAACCATCCCTGTGGCCTATCAAGTTGCCAAAGAAGAGAAAGACTTCCTTATTTTGGGGTTCTCCAAAGCAATGATCTTACTTTAACCCCGACTCATCAGCCATTTAAGTGTTCACTGGGCTTTTGCTACTGCTATATAATTTATGGAAGATTACCTTCTATTAGAAGAAAATAAAAGCAATAACAGTACAAATAAATAAAGCTTTCCTTTTCTTATATAAGAAATATGAAGAGATAGCCCAGAACTTAGCAGTAGCTCCCTGAAGTCAAAGAGCCAGCAGCTAGTTTTCGGCTCCACTATTCCTCCCATGTTGTCTTGTTTCAGGTTCACAAAATTGTTTCTGTGCCACCTGTCCAGTCACCACACTGTTCCAGAAAGGGAAAACAAGGGAAGTTTCCATGTAGGTGTGTGCATGTGCACACGCACACACGTACATGTACAGATACAGAAAGAACCTGCCTTATCATGAAAGCTAAAGTCTCTTGCTAATACATTGTCCCTCTCCCTTCAGTAGAGTTCTTGTCTCATGGTTACTGAGGGTTTCAGGCTATACTGCCATCCCTGTCACTTGTGCGACTCTAACCAGCTCCTGTGGTACACCAGGTGTACTTGGCTGAGCTTCCAAGATCCGTCTGCTGTTCATAGAAGAGGCAGTGATGTGAGTTGCCTAATTAGATTTGGATTCAGTCTGGAACTTAAATAGAATCAAGGAGCCCTTTCCCAGCCTTGATTTGTAAGAAGAACATCATGTTAAGCCCACAGATCAGATGCCATTGTCTTTGCTGCTCTGCCTCACGCCTCTCTCTTTTTCACACAGAACTCTTCATAACTGACGATGAGCTCAAAAAAGTACATGATTTTGAAGAGCAGTGCATAGAGGAATATTTCAGAGAAAAGGATGATCACTTCAACTCCTCCAATGATGAAAGGATACGGGTGACATCAGAAAGGTGTGTTTCCTGTACCAGGTCCCTCACAAGTGCTTCATGCCATGGCCATCTTACCAATTGCATTGGTTCTCTGGCTCCAAGCCTATTTTTACTATCCAAGAAATCATTCTTCTGAGAGAACAGAGCACCTGACATGTCAACAGATCCAACTCCCAGACTTCTAGATCCTAGACTTTCCCAGCAGGCAGTAGCAACCATGAGTCCAGGAGAGGACTAGCAGTGCCAGTTGGGGTCAGAAATTGGAAACTTCTTCAAAGCTGGGCATCACCATGCAAACCTTTAATCTCAGCACTCAGGGAGCTAAGGAAAGAGGACTGCTGTGAGTTTGCGTTTAGCCTGGGCTACAGAGTGAATTCCAGGTCAACCTTGGCAGGTGTTGCGGTCATGCCGAAAAAAAAAAAAAATGAAATGAGAAATTAGAAAATTCTGACCTAGAAACAACCCAAGAGAGAGACCCAGCCAGACTTTAGGCTTGCCAACAAGTTTATATTTTGTATAGACCGTTGGGTGGCTTCTCCAGAGCATCAGATTAGCCTGGGGTCTGTCTTTTGTGGGAGCTCACTTTCTTTCAAATAAAAAAGTAATGGCAAGATATATATGGATGTCTTACTAGGGACTGTTATTCAAAAGAATGCAGCATCACAAAGTGCTGGTGTGACTACATTTTAACTACTTGTGACATGAAGATAGCAGGAGCAAATGACAGCGTAGAAGACATAACAATGGGTGCCTATGTTCAGTGTGACTTAGGCTTCCAAGAGTTGAGAGTCACCTCAGGTTTCCTGGAATGGCATCCTGTCTGTGTCTCCGTGTCAAACATTCTCTATGGACTGCAGCAATTACATAAATGGCAATATTTGTTTGCATGGGTACATATGTGGTGTATGCGTGTTCATATTCATATGCACATGAGTATATGTTTGTACATGTGAGTGTGAAAGCCAGAGGTTGATGTCCTGTGTCTTCCTCAATTGCAATCTACTTTATCTACTGAAGCAGGGTCTCTCACTGGAACCTAGAGCCAGAGCTTATCAATTTGGCTAGTCTAACTAGCCAGCTGGCCTGGGGGCATCCCCTGTTTCTGCCTCTCAAATGCTGGGATTACAGGTAGACCATTGTCTCCACATAGTGTGTGTGTGTGTGTGTGTGTGTGTGTGTGTGTGTGTGTGTGTATTTAAGTTTCATTTATTTATTTGCAAGCAGCGAGAGATAGAGAGAAGAGAGACAGAGAGAATGAGAATGGGTATGCCAGGGCCTCCAGCCACTGCAAGTGAACTCCAGATGTGTGCACCACCTTGTGTAGCTGGCTAACATGGGGGCAGGGGAATTGAACCTGGGGCTTTAGATGTTGCAGGCAAGAACTTTCACCACTAAGATATTTCTGCAGCCCTCTATTTGGTATTTATATGGGTCTGGGAATCCAAGCTCTGGTCCTCACAGCCACTTTATCTTCCAAGGCAGCACTCCAGCCCCTAAATGGCAATTTCTTTTATCCTGGCTCATTATTTCTTCAAAAATGCAGTCTAGAAACATAGGTAGATTCACATATGTCGTGAGTAATTGTATCTATAAGTGCCAAGCCAATATTAACAAAGTTTAAAGCCATGCACAGATTTTACACACATCTGTCACCACAAAATAGAGCATTTTATGCTTATATGATGTAAAATAGATTTCTGGCAAACAGAGGAAGGTGCTGCAAATCTGAAGATCACTCTCATTCTGAGGCCTGGGAAAATCTGTTTATGAATGGACATATAGCCATGTGCTTTCCAGAAAAGTGTGCCAAGTGGCACATTACCATTGCTTAGACACATTGCCACAGCATATGCCATTGATCCTTGAAATGCTTTCTGAATTCAGAAAAGCCATAGGCCTGGAAGGAAAGAAAGGCAGAGAGGGAGGAGTACTGAGATGCAGGAAGGCTTTGCCTCACTGAGGAAGCAGGGTAAAGAGGGACAGACACCAGCCCATGCGAACCTATCACAACTGTGAAAACCAAGAAGGAGCTATGGTCCCTCCACCAGAGTTTCTCATCCCTGTCTTCAGCCCTTTGGGACTGCTCCATCCCTTGCCCTGCTCCAGTAACTACAGAACCTCCTCCCCAAAGAGAGTGAGTGAGGAGAGCAAGTCCAAATCCAGAACAGAGACACACATTCCCTGTGTTGTGAGCCTTCTGGGGACTACGCCTCTTTCTGCTTCTGTTTATGTTTGTTTGTTTCTGATTATTGTTGAATATTTTGCATCTGTAAGAGTGTCAAAAGCTCATATTTTCCAAAACTGAAACTGTACACAGCACAACACAAACACCAAAAGGTACACAGGGAACAGAGACCCACCATGAGACCAGAGGTCCTTACTGCCTGTCTCTCACATCTTCCTGGAGATGTTCTGAGTGGAGGGGCAGGAGGCATTACCTACCTAACCTGTTTGCATTCATTTAACAGAGACAGAGTTAGTTGGGAACAGAGATATGCACACATATGTCAACATGTATGATATGCATATCAGGATAGACATGCATGGTTTACTTCACTAACCTGTGGGCAGTCCAGATAATTTATATATTATATAATTCTGCTTTTGCATCATGCAACTGCAATCCAAAGAATTGAAAGTGAGAACACTTAAGAGTTTATTCCCTTCTTGTGGGCACCGGCCACCTCCTGTCCCTCCTACACCTTGTTGTGTTCAACTCCCGAGTTACTCTGAAATGAGCCACTCACAGTCAAGATGTGAGACGGTGTGGTGGCTTGATTCAGGTGCACCCATAAACTTAGGTTTTCTAAATGCTAGGTTCCCAGCTGATGGGGATTTGGGAATTAAAGCTCCTGGAGGCAGTGTATTGTTGGGGGCAGGCTTATGGGTGTTATAGCCAGTTTCCCCATGCCAGTATTTGGCACACTCTCCTGTTCCAGTTGTCCACCTGATGTTGGCCAGGGGGTGATGTCCACCCACTGCTCATGCCACCATTTTCCCCTGCCATCATGGAGCTACCCCTCAAGTCTATAGGCCAAAATAAACTATTCCCCCCACCCCACAAGCTGCTGTTGGTTGGGTGATTTCTGTTAGCAATGAGAACATGACTGCAACAGACAAGAAAAGCTAAACACAGCTTTCTCCCATAAAACATCTCATTTTCTGTTTTCTGCAATGGCTAAAAATAAAAAATAAAAAAGCTGATCATTGTGTGTTTCCATCTCCTTGGAGACTCCTACTGACCAATAAATTCTTATCATCTAAGTCTGCACTTTATCTTCTGAGTCATTTGACCAGAATCTGGTCTGAGTGACTGAAGTCTGGCCCAAAATTCTTGGTTGGGTCTTCAGGCCTATTGATATCTAGGATATACACCCATTTGACCTGAAATTTAAAGAAAGCACTGTAGGGACTAGAGAGATGGCTCAGTGAGTAAAAGCACTTGATGAGAAACCATAAGGACCTGAGTTGGACTGCCAGAAACCACATACAAAGCCAGGCATGGCCATTCGTGCTTGAACCCAGCATTGATAGGGGTAGAGACAGGAAGACTTCTGGGACTTGTTGGTCAGCCCAACAAAAAAGGCAAAAGCTCGGGGTTCAGTGAAGACCCTGTTCCCAGATAATAAAGCAGAAGAACTCTAGAGAAAGACACCTAATACCCTCCTCCAGTCTCTGCATGCATGTGCATGGGGTGCACACATCTGCACATGCACATGCCTAGGCAGACACACACTCTGAAAAAACTTAATGAAGCAGTCTAGTTATGAAGAAGACATATGAATTTGATCTAGGACTCATCTTTTAGCCTCTACAGTAAACCCTTTCACTTAGACCCATACCTTAAATCATCAGACTGTTAGGTAGTTAGATGACTAAACACACCCTCAATTCTGAATGAAAAGGATACCATGAGCCAGGTGTGTTGGCGCCTTTAATCCCAGCACTCCAGAGGAGGCAGAGATAGGAGGATTGCCATGAGTTTGAGGCCACCCTTTGACTACATAGTGAATATCAGGTCAGCCTGGGCTGGAGTGAGACCCTACCTCAAAAAAAAAAAAAAAAAAAAAAAAAGATAACACTATTCTGTGCTATTTTCCACAAGGCTTATATCCCAACCACCTGGGAGCCTGCAGCAATGTTAAGCTCCTAAGCCCTGCTGCAGCTGGCTTCTCACCACTACTTGCATCTCCTGGATCTTCTTTGCTCTTGGGATTTCCACTACTCCCCTCCTAGTGTTCCTAACAAGAATCCTTCCCCTGTACCCCGTGGTGTCAACCTTCTACACTTCTGGGTTCCCCATCTGTGCCCAGCTGACCTCAGCCTCCAACCCTTCTGTTGTCTGTTGGACCTCAGCTCTGCCTCTCATTTTCCCCATGGTGTCAGATCCTATCGCTTAAGGAAGGGAGACTGGAGATAGGACCCACCACACAGGTTGTGGCACGCAGGCATTCAGCAGTCTTTGGATCAATGATCCCATACAGTTACACCAAGACAACATCTTTATTTCATTCAAACTGTACACTGGGCTCCAAAAAGAACAGGAAGCACATGACTGCACTGCCCTTTATTACTTTCTAGCACTGAAAAGCTAGTAGGACCAGTATGTCGAACAGAAAGCTAAAAATCTCTGACTTGTGCTGGGCATGGTGGGACACACCTGTAGTTCCAGGTCCGGGGGAAGCTGGGATGGAACTATTATTTGAGGACTTCCAGATCAGCCTGGGCAACACAGAGAGACCCTTTCTAAAGACTGTTAAAGTTAAAGAAAACCACTAGAGAAACTCACCTCTTCCAGCACTGCTGTAGTTACCTCTTCATTGGTAGGATAAAGCAACCAACCAAAAGCAGTTCATGAAAGGAAAGGGTTTTTTTGTTTGTTTGGTTTTGGGTTTTTTTGTTGTTTGTTTGTTTTGTTTTTGTTTTTGATTTGATTTTGGCTTACAGTCTCAAGGGGAAGCTCCATGATGGCAGGGGATAGCATGGCATGAGCAGAGGCTGGACATTACCTCTACCACAGCAGGTGGAAAACAGCAGCAAGAGAGCGAGCCACGTTCTGGCAGGGAAGACCTGACTATCACACCTCAAAGCCCACCCCCAATAGCACACCTCCTCCAGCAAGGCTCCACCTCCCAAGTTACCATTAGCTGGGGGCCAGCATTCAGAACACACGAGTTTACAGGGGACATCTGATTCAAACCTCCACGAGCTCTAAGAAAATTTGCCTTCTGTGATTCTCAGTAGCAGCAGCAAAGCCACTCAGTGTCCCTCAGCCCCTGTTATTTCCCATAACCCCTTAGTTTCCTTCAGGGAGGAGGGCATAATTTTGATGTCCTCTGTCCTTCTAACTCCCCAGCAGAAGAACCGGACTTGAGTGACTTTCCTTGTCTCCTTTTCACACAGGGTGGAGAACATGTCCATGAGGCTGGAGGAAGTCAACGAGAGAGAGCACTCCATGAAGGCTTCGCTCCAGACCGTGGACATCCGGCTAGCGCAGCTTGAGGAGCTCATTGGACGCATGGCCACAGCCCTGGAACGGCTAACAGGTCTAGAGCGGGCCGAATCCAACAAGATCCGCTCACGGACCTCCTCGGACTGCACAGATGCGGCCTACATCGTCCGCCAGAGCAGCTTCAACAGCCAGGAAGGGAACACCTTCAAACTCCAAGAGAGTATAGACCCTGCAGGTGAGGAGACCATGTCCCCAACTTCTCCAACCTTAATGCCCCGTATGCGAAGCCATTCTTTCTATTCAGTCAATATGAAAGACAAAGGTGGTATAGAAAAGTTGGAAAGCATTTTTAAAGAAAGGTCCCTGAGCCTACATCGGGCTACCAGCTCCCACTCAGTAGCAAAAGAATCCAAAGTTCCCGCCGCCCCTGCAAACACCTTGGCCATTGTTCCCGATTCCAGAAGACCATCATCATGCATAGACATCTATGTCTCTGCCATGGATGAACTCCACTGCGATATAGACCCTCTGGACAATTCTGTGAACATCCTTGGGCTGGGCGAGCCAAGCTTTTCAGCTCTGGTGCCTTCCACAGCCCCTTCAAGTAGTGCCTATGCAACCCTTGCACCCACAGACAGACCTCCAAGCCGGAGCATTGATTTCGAAGACCTCACCTCCATGGACACTAGATCTTTTTCTTCTGATTACACCCACCTCCCAGAATGCCAAAACCCCTGGGACTCAGACCCTCCAATGTACCACACCATTGAGCGTTCCAAGAGTAGCCGCTACATAGCCACCACACCCTTTCTCCTAGAAGAAGCCCCCATTGTGAAGTCCCATAGCTTTATGTTTTCTCCTTCAAGGAGCTATTATGCCAACTTTGGGGTGCCAGTGAAAACAGCAGAATATACAAGTATTACAGACTGTATTGACACAAGGTGTGTCAATGCCCCTCAAGTGATTTCTGACAGAGCCACCTTCCCAGGAGGTCTTGGAGACAAAGTGGAGGATTTATCGTGTTGCCACCCTGAGAGAGAAGCAGAACTGAGCCATCCAGGTTCTGACAGTGAGGACAATGAGGCCAGAGGCCGGAGAGCTGCCATCGTGATATCCTCCCAGGAGGGGGAAAATGCAGACAGAACCCTGTCCAACAACATCACAGTTCCCAAGATAGAGCGCGCCAACAGCTACTCCGCAGAGGAGCCAAGTGCGCCATATGCACATACCAGGAAGAGCTTTTCCATCAGTGATAAGCTCGACAGGCAGCGGAACGCTGCAAGCCTGCGAAATCCCTTCCAGAGGAGTAAGTCCTCCAAGCCGGAGGACCGAGGGGACAGCCTGTCCATGAGGAGACTGTCTAGAACATCGGCATTCCACAGCTTTGAAAGCAAGCACAACTAAACCTTCTTACTATGTGTTGCAGGAGGCTCGAGAATCCAGCACTAAAATTTCTCCCCTATGTCCACCTTCCCCACCCCTTCCCTGAATCATACCCGCTTTATTCTTAGCTGAGCAAAACAAGCAATGCGTTGGGAGATGTTAATTCAAAGGTAACTTCTGGGCTACAGATCAAGAAAGAATTTGATCTGACCCAGTGCCAAACACGGGGGGTGGGGGGATTAAAGCATGTTCACACTTGCTGGGCAGAGATGGGAGAAGAGGGAGAGAAGAAGGATTAGGGATGACTGTGTGTCACCAGGCACTGCAGAAAGCCCTGAGCTCTAGGGAAACCAAGGGACTCAAGCACTCTCTAAGTCAGGAGGCATCTTGGTATTTCTGCCCATTATCAAGAGTTGAGGATACAGGTCTAAACTGCAAATAAATAAAATATCCAGAATACAAAATGAGATATTCTAAACTTCAATTCTGTTTTCTTTTCGCATTGGCTCCATCACTGGTGACTGATGAAGAGCATCCTTTTTATTCAGTATAAGCCGGCAGCAAGCAGTTCTACCTAACGTCCCACATCCTTCTCATGCCAACATCTCTATAATTGGTCATTATAAAGAAAAACAAGGTAACAGTCATAGTTCGCCTGTCTCTTATATATTCACTTCTGGTGCCACAACTGTTTTTCTTTTTTGACGAAAACAAGGGAACAGAAATGCCTTTTTGTCTTGCAATCGAAATGAAAGAAGAGTTGATGTTAAAGATAAAAGTCGTATGATTTATTCTATACAGTGGGCAATCAAGAATAGTAGAGTAAGCTCAGGATGAATGTAATTAAATAATTTTATATTTTTATGTTATTTTATATCTCACCTGTCATCAATGAATTTGCTCATTGAATATGTAATATGGAACTTAAATGGTGGGACAAACATAAAATTGCATTATGGGATCTTGTTATAGTCTCACCATTCATAATGTGTCATGTTGCTTTGTGACCTTCATCATGTGCATGACTCCATTGTGTCCCCTGAACACCCCCAGATGTAACTGCCAATTTTTCACACTACTCATCACATGATCTTTTTGTATATGAATACAAGGTTATATGTGGATATTTTCATACCTAGAGTCTTTCCATCTAATCTGAGCTCAGCATAAATTTAATTGGAGTTTTTCAAGGGCTGGTATCTTTTTTATGGAAATGTCCCAAAGTACTTTTTAAGGGAGTTTCAAACCATAAATAACCTTTGAATTGACTGGGAGTTTGGTATCAACCCAAAGCCATCAGTTGTAAGCATACCATGAATATTTTTCTTATATACAGAGCTGTAAAAAAGATGCAATAGACTAAAATAGAAAGCAAATATACTATATAAAGAGTTCTGTAGTATATGCTGCTTATATACATATATATACATTTATAGAGACACATGTTTATATATAGTATATAAACAGACAGAGACAGTTTTCATAAGAGGCTTTGACCTTTCTATCACCTGGAGGTAGAATCAAGATTGTTTATAGCATCCAAGAAGTTCCTCTGGAAGAGTCTTTCTGCTGTTAGAATGACTGCTGGAATTATAATTTCTAAAACTCCCTGTCACCCCAACTTTTCTCTTGAACTACACAAGAATTGTCAAAATAACTCACCACCTGTCCTCTGCCCCTTTTTGTCTGAAAGCACTAACTGACTTGGCATCGCCTTCTTCTGGCTCCTCCTATACATGGTTATTACCACCAAGGACCATGTGCAATTCTAAACCAAGTTAGTATTACAGACTTTAAAACAGTGGCATACATTTCTAGACTAGAATCTGGATTTGAAGTGGAATAAAGAATTCTTGACCCCCACCCCCAGATCTTTGGAATTTGATTTGGATCACTGAAATTTTCAAAAGAGCAAAGCCTTCAAGAGAATGATTTAGAGCTGGGTGTGGTGGCACATGCTATGATTCCAGCAGTCGGGAGGTGAAGGCAGCAGGCAGGAGCTCAAGGTTAGCCTCAGCTACAGAGTTTGAGACCAGCCAAGGCTATGTGAGATCCTGTTCAAAACAACAGAAAGAAAAAAGAAAGGAAAGAAAGAAAGGAAAAATAGTTGGCTGCGGATGTGGCTCAGTGAAGCACTTGCTTAGCATATATGAGACACTGTTGTGAATCTTTAGTGCTAAAAAAAAGTATAAAAGAAAGAAAAATGATTTAATATTTCTGGTCTAAGATGCTACCTGATTCTTTTGCTTAATTGCAATTGTAAACACCAAGTTACATCTCATTTTATGAAATTGAGTAAATCCATCACAAAATCTCTAGCCTTTAAATATTTTTTTTTAAAGGAGGAAACAAGTTTTTCACTGTGTAAAGAGTAGCAAAAATCACATCTGTAAAGAATTTCTTTTTCACACCTTGGTATTTAGGCAAAATGAGTAGCACCCTCATGGGTGATTTCCCTCAGGAAACAGCTTTCACCTGAGAACAAATCAGTGGTTTTTAAATGTCATTGAGTCAAGGGTCCCCCTGAAGATACAATGACAGCTCAGAACCCTCCCACACCACAGCATATACCTTCAAAAAGTTCATGACACCCCTGGTTCCATATTGACTGACAGACAGGAAAGGGAATCGCGTTTTCTGTAATCCATGTAGCTGTAGCAGGCACTTTATGTGTTAAGACCACTTCTTTGTACTTCTCAGGAAGGCCAAGTCTCAGCACCATAGTTTGAACCGAGGTCTCCTTATTTTCATTTCTTAGATTAGATGTGCCTAGCTGATGTCCTTAGGCCCTAATGTTTTCATGATTTTGAGTAGTAAGCATTCACAGAGAGACATAAAGCGGGACATCCAGCACCTCCAGGGCCTCCCAGTGGACCAGATTGGAAGCTCGGAAAAGAAAAGGATGAGCGCAAGTGTTTCCAGGCATTGTGATGACTGGAGAGGAAAGAACACGGCCTGCGAAAGGAAACACCTAACAGTCTTGATTTTGTGACTACCTGGTTCCTTTGTTGTGCATGAAAATTAAGTGCTCACATCTTTGGTGAAGTATGTGAAATCTATAAGCCAAATCTAAATGACTTTAGACACAAACTGTGTAATTCTCACAAGCCATCTCTTACGTGTGCACATATGTGTGTGTTGTTTTCAATCCCATCTCTCCATTTCCCTGGCTCTCTGTGCACCAATGTGGTGTTGATTCTGTGGCCTTGTGCAGTCAGCTTGCACTCAGCTGGTTTGTTCCTCTGTGTCCCCCACCGAGAATTGTGAATTAAGCAACTCATGAACAGCCTGTTGCTGAGGACTGTGAATAAAGTTAGAGGGTTCAAGGAAGGAATACCTTCAGTTTAACCTGCTGCTTCAGAAGTGCCAATTTTTATACATTACAATGTGTAATGATTTGTTCCTTCCTTTCAGAAAAAAAAGTTAAGGATGTTTTATGAAAATGACCATGGAAATTTTCTGATTCACCAACATTGTTTCTATCTGTAGTTAGAAACTTTGATGGTCTGGGTGGAGCATTAGAAAACTGGAATACCATTGTCACGGCCAGTTTGTGCGTCTCCTCAAGCCAAAAGCAGGGCAGTCAGTGTGGCACTTTACAGAACTGGGTGTTTCTTTAAAGTTGAAGCTTCCAGGGCCATTTCTTATCTAGCACTTTGAAAGTTCCCCCTTTTCAAATACATATACAAGAATAATAAAATGGGAAAGATGTACTTGTGAAAACACAAAATGTGTTTCTTCCGAATGTTACAAATGTATTTTAAAATCTGGTTTCTATAGATAACTTTATGGTAGATAACTGGATAGTACATTCTTTTCTTCTTTCTGGGGCTATACCATGTTATCTTCCTGAATGTTTGTGCTGTTTGATTTCCTTAAAGATAATAAATGTTATCTAGTCATCCATCATGCTATATCTATAGGCTATGCCATATAACATGTTTGGCAATGCTCTATTATAAAACACATGTAAACATGTCTGTAACCTGTTTGAAACCCAGCATAGTTGTAGCATGTGGTTGTATTAATGAACGTTACAGGACAGCTTTATAATCATTTATAAATCTGTAACATTCAATAAAGAAGCACATGTTGCAAGGATTGATTATGTCCCCAATTCCATGTTACTTGGCATCCTTGTGAAATGGACCATTTTGTTCCTGACCTGCGTTATGCTTCTCACATTCCTCGGACTACTGTTAAGATATTTGTATGAGCTATGTACATCCTCTGCCAAGACTTGTGAGCTGTGAGAGGCAAGTTGTGAATCTGTGAAGAATAAGCAGGCATGTTATGCAAAGACTATGTGACAAACAAACTCAAACTAATACTCTAAACACCAGTTGAATTAGCTGTTTGTTTACATCTGCTAGCCCAATGTGGAAGCAGTGTACAGTATTTTACAAATGTGTTCACTTAGTAACACTGTCCTTTCTATATAAAGTGATGTTAGTGTGTAGGTGGCTATATACTTGGCCTAGATGTTACATTAAACTATCCTCTAACGATAACAATGTGACTTAAATGAAGTAATCCCTCTTTAAGCCAGTCCTAATTTTGTGTCAGCAAAATGCATGCAGTGCTTTATGCATTTCCTTTGACTTTTCTAAGGCACTTAACATTTTATTCTTGCCTGCTGTGATGCTTAAACCAGTTAGGAACTCGCTCAAATTGTTGGGCTTCTTACACTGGGGATTATGTTCAATTTTCAAACACTAAAAAGTAATCAAAGGGTTTTTTTTTTCAATCATTTTTAAGCTCTGAACAAATAATATGAAATAAAGTATTAACTTCAGGTTGCAATAGTTCTGGGACCCAGAGATGGCAAGCCACAAACACTTTGGAATCCCAAGGTCTAGGTGTAGTGACATCTGTGATATAGGAAAGGTATGTCCAGGATTCTTTACGGCTTCCTGGATGCAAATTACTAAAGCAGAGATAAAAGTCAAAGATCTACTGTGATAGGACAGGAATATACAAATCTCTGTGAGTGAGCAGTCCCTTGATACTGCATGTGACCTCCCTCCCTCCTCATTTTGTGGCTGTCTCCCCCTGTGAGTGAGCAGGGCTGGGACAGGAAGGGAGGGTGACTGAGTGTCTGATGGATCCTGGGTGGCACTGAGGAGTTTATTCTTTTTAAAAAAAAGTCACTATTCTATTATTAGAAGCCATTCAACATCTGGAAAAGAGCAGAGGCACTCTTCGGTCTTATAAATGACTGCTCCTGAAATACACGGGGCAAACCAAATCTTCTCTCAGCCTGTTTCTCCCTGAGCTTTCTCTTCTATTCACAAATCAAATGTTCTGTCTCTTACATTAGAGTTGATTGAAGAAGGGGTTGATTTAAAAGAAAGAGATTCTTCTCTCTCCTTTCCAAAATTCAAGTCAGAGGGTATTTGTGTCACCTTTCTGGTCACACTCTCCTCTCATTTGTCATCACTCGCCACATCAAAGTGTAATGACTTCTATGCATTGTCTAGGAGAGGATTTAGGTGATAAAGGTAAGCCAGGTGCAATTAAAATAAGGTGGATATTCCTTCTGGAACTTTCAGTGTGCAGCCCACTGCACCCCTGCCACCAAACGGTGTTGAATGCTGAAAGGAAAGGACAGCATCTGTAGATGTCCACAGACTCTCTGAGGGGTCATGACGCCAGCCACCCTGAGGGAGTCAGACTGCTGCTGAAGACTATAGGCATGAGGGATTCCACTCACACCTCAGGTCTGGGAGTGGGGTCAAAGCCTTCTTCATCTTCCTTCCTTTCTTAGTTCAACACGAGCTTCTTCTGCACATATGTGAGATCAGCAGATACCCTCATTACCTCAGAACCTGTGAACCTAACACAGGAACCCAAAACATCTTAGAAAGAGCCCCACATGCTGACTTTGGCCCAGGCTTAGAACTCTCACTAGTTTCACCTTCTCCTGCCTCCACCCGTGCTCCTAGTGTGGCTGCTGTTTGCTCCCGCCCCATCGAACTCCTTGCCTATCTAAGATGCCCTCACATATTCACCAGCCTCCCACACTGTCAGAAGCGGCCCTCCGTCTCTCTGCTGGACTTGGAAACTCACTCCAAGGGCCACATCCAGATCACAAAGGTGGGAATGGGCCTGGGGGATGGCGACAGAAGTAGGACTTGCTGGGGGTGAGAAAACATGCGGCCCACAGAAAGATATTCACATTCAGGTTCTCAGCCCTTGTGTTAGCCACACAAATCTGACTGCCAGCAGCATTCCCAAGGGCCAGGGTGTGGGGATTCTGACTTGGAGTTAAGCAGGGTTAGTTAGTGACTTCATTCCAACACAGTGAGCACACACATGATATGCTCTCGAGAACTGAGCAGAGAGAAGCAACTCATCTTACCTGAGAGTACCCCCGACAGACACGCATGTATGTTTCTTAGCTACATTGTTCTGGATGCCAGTATAGGACCGATGTGAGGGAGACTCGGAGGAAGGATCTGGTAGCACTGTGAGGACCTACCTGCTTCCTTCACCTCAGCATCTGACCTGAGTTTATACTGCTGCTAGCAACTGTGTGAGACAGTCTGTGCAGTATGCTGTACTCATAGCCATTTCATAATATAGCACTTAGACTCTTGTTTGTAAATGTTCTAACCATAGTTTATATCGGGGAAATTATTCAGATCTCATTTTTAAATGAATTCCTATAAATACAATGATTTTGAAATTGGGTTTGCTAAATATATATGTGTGTGTATATATATATATATATATATATATATATATATATATATATATACACACACACACATATATATACACAAATATATACATATATACACATCTTTTCTTTCTTTTGCATATAGATAGTGGTTCGCATAGCTATTGACACCATATATATATATATATATATATATATATATATATATATATATATATATATTCTCCTTAGAGGAATGTTCTTTTTTCTAAAGGTCACTTATTGGATTCACAATGCACTTTGAGCTTGTTTGTTTAGATATATAATTCAAAGCAGAAGTTGGCAGATACCACAGGAAAAATCTTTCTGATTTCTGTAATAAATGTTTTGCAATAAAAAAAGACTTGATAGTTTAAAACATGACTTGGACTTCCTTGTGTACTTATTTGCCTACATCTGATTTCCAGCATTCTTGTGCTAAGGTCTTTGGGATGCCTAGGGATCACTGCCCAGAGCTTCATAAATTATTTCTTTTGGCAGAGTAAAGGTTATAAGCCATTGACCTGTGAGGCACAGTAAACCAGTAAAGAATGGAAGTTGGGCTGGAGAGATGTGTTAGTGGTTAAAGTGCTTGTCTGCAGTGCCTAAGGACCCAGGTTTGATTCCCCAGAACCCACCTAAGTCAGATGCACATGGTGGCACATGTGTCTGGCATTCATGTGCACTGACTAGAGGCTCAGGCATGCCCATTCTCTCTCAACTAAATAAATAAATAACAATAAATATTTTTAAAAGAATGGAATTTATGGGCCAGTATAAAATTTTTAAAAAAATTTTAACTGTTTTGAAGTCGATAAATTTCATATCTACTTCTAGCTTTCTCGCACCTCTTAAGAAATCTGAAAATCCAGCAATATGAGATCTATTCTGCCCACACACAATTGAATCATGGATATCCGTACAAGAAGAGTATGTGACTTCCAATACAATACAACCCCTACCACACCCTGCTGTCTCTTACCTCTGGTTTCCTTCACTCATTGGCATTGCCTGTAAGGCCATTGTTTTCACTGTGACCTTGAACTTTTGATATTAAGGGATGTGAGAAGGCTGTGGCAAGTCTAGACTTTCTAAATAGTAAAGGCTTATGGCACTAGTTTGTTGGAAGTGACACATGAGAAATTTGTCTTCATGCTAAAAGTGTAGAACACATGTGCTTCCACTATTCAGTTGAAAGTATATTATAATAATTTTGCACAGGGTTGGTTTTATAATCCTCATTGTTGTTTCTATTATAAGAATAGAAGAAGAAAGAAGAATAGAAGAATAATAAATGGGCTCTGCTTTTACAGGTATTTTAATTTCAAATAGAATGGGAAAATAAATTATAAAATATATACATCTAGGGCTGTTTTACTTTTCATTTTTGATGTTGTTTTCTTTTTAAGACAGGGTTTCACTTTATTACCCAAGCCAGTATAGAATTCTTGGACTTGATCCATTCTCTTGCTTCAGCCTCCCAAATAGCTAGGACTACAGGTTTCCAGCACTGCCCCAGTTAGTCTTGGTTTGAAAATAATTTGTGCCCAGGAAGGTACCAAGGTGACTAAAATAACAAAATTCACTGTCCCTATGAAGTTTTTTAATCCAGTTATGATTAAAATATAATCATATGATTACCACTTAGCTATCTAAGGAATAGGTACTGAAAAATACAAATCTAATCTTTATTACCCCCTATCACCAAACCTTAGGGAACATTGTGAAAGAGGGGGTGAAAAGAATATAGGAGTCAGAGAATGGGAAGGAGTGCTTTGGAATGCTGTCTTCTGGACATGACACGGTCACTGAGTTTATAGCCTGATAGCAATTGTCATCACTTGTACAATATCTGCACAGTACTGGACCCATCAACATTCTGTCATGGATGGTGGAGGAGCACACAACACAAAAGACATCAAAGTAGGAGGACTGGCTGGAAAGATGGGCTTCAATGGAAGAAAAGGTAACAGGAAGGGATTATGAAAAAATACACAATATACATGTATGATAATTATCAATAATTTTTGTAATTTTATAGGTTTTATCAGATTACAGATAGAACTTAAAAGAATGAAGGAAGACAGCTCATGCCCAGGAGGCATGATCAGGATTCCTTGACATGGGGAAACCTAGAACTTTGGATAAGGAAAGAGTAAGTCAAGGGATCAGTGGCAATAAAATGCTCTGTAACTCAAGGAAATGAAGGTGCTGTTTGGGGAGGCTACACTGAAATGTGCCTGAAAAACCAGAAAGTCTTGAGCTGGGGAGATCACTGCTCAAACCTGAACACTCAAGTTCAACCCCTAGACCCTATGTAAAAACCAGAAGTCATGGTAGGATTTTGTAACCCAGCCCATTGTGAGAAGAGGGACAGAGACTGGAGGCTTTCCTAAAAGCTTGTGGCAAACACAAGTTCAACAGCACACTGAGATTCAAAAGTTGTCCTCTGATCTCCACACATGCACTGCAACAAAGAACGAGAGAGGGAGAGAGAGAGAGATTTAATCCCACGAGAGGAACTTCCAAGTAAAGAGAACATTAGCACCCAAATGTCACAGTATTTCATGCTGGTTAGAACTTCCCAGTAGCTCCAGCGCCACGGGCTGCATCCCCGGCACGAGCCCAGGGCCGAGAATGGGACTTGCTTACTACTTGCAACTTTTACCTTAGAGCTTAAAAGAAGGAAGAAAGACAGGGCTGTTCAATTTTCTTCAACTGGAATGGTTGACAGAGTCACTGGCAGCAAACTTATTTATACTCATGAATACATTTATTCATACGTGGTGCTCAATGAAGTACCCTAGAAAATCAAGCCAATGACCATCTCAAATTAATGCTAGCATAAGTCTCCTTTGATCAGGCATTGACAGAGGTAGGGAGAAGACTAAATTCTCTAGAGCTAATTTATCATTACTTATATTACCTTACTTGATTAAAAGCCAGAACATGGTTTACCATGTAAAGAAAGCCAACTGATTACCACATATTTATCACTGAAATTATCAGTAATTATGTTTCTTTCACCTTTCATAACCGAACATCATTAATTTGGCCTCTATCCAAACATTCAGCTCATTGCGTTATCAATTTCTTTAAAGCTTTGGACTATATCAGTCAGGATATTTCAAATATATTTTTGGAGTGGAGACTAATGACATTTAGTTACCTTAAGGAGACCTTCACTTGAAACCAGTATGTTACTACAATATATTGTATCTCAATTATTAAATATCCTTTTCTGTGGTATTGGGAATTGGACCCAGGGCCTTATACATCCAAGGCAAGTGATCTACCACTGATCTATATCCCCAGCCCCCAAACCCACATTTTAAAAGATATATTAGTTTTCTAGAGCTACCTTGGCAAAGTGCCATAAACTTGGAGGTTTAAACAATAGAAAGTCATCATCTCACAGTTCTAGAGAATTCAAATCCAAATGCCAATGTATCAATCATGTTGCTTCTTCCTGAGGTCTCTGAGAAAGACTTTTTCCCATGCTCTTGCTTAGCTCATGATGTTCGCTAGCAATATCTAGCAGTTGTTGACTCGTAGAAGTATCACCCTGAGCTCTACCTGCATGTCACATTTCTCTGTACATTTATGCCTTCATATTTCTCCTTTTCACAAGGCTACAAATCCTGTTAAATTGGAGCTCACTTCCTCTCATCTGATCTCACTTTCACTGCTCACACTGACAATGATCATTTTCCCAAGTAAGATGACATTCAGAGATACTCAGGGGTAAGACTTCAACATATGAATTTGGGAGAGGAACAAAACAAACCCGTAGTGCTGGGTGAATTTGTAAGTAGCACATTGTGATCATTTAATTTTTCATATCTTTTAAGGACCAGAATCAGAATTCAAGAGTCAATAAGAAACAACACATGTGCTCATCATGTGGAGAAAAAAATCAATTATGCCAGTCATGAAGTCATTAAAAATTCTGTCTTTTTGGACTGGAGTTACTAGCTCAGTCAGCAAAGTGCTTGCCTTGACGGCATGAGAACCTGAGTTTTATCCCCAGAACCTAGGTTTAAAAAAAGAAATAGGCATAATGGTGTGTACTTGTAATCCCAGCACAGAAAGGTAGAGGCAGGTGGATCCCTGGGGCTATATAGCCACCCAGTGTAACCAACTTGACAAGTTTCATTCAAGAGAGAGACCCTGTATCAAAAGGCAGATGGTGCCTGAGGAACAATGCCAAAGGTTGTCCTCTGACTTCCGCATGCATACACATACACACACACACACATACATACATGTACCCACAGACACATGTTCATACACATATACAAAAATGCTAAACTTTTATATATTCACATGAAATGGGTCACTTTTATATTATCTTCTTTAAAAAAAAATTTTGTTGAATGGAATGTCAAAGGGGAAAGTGTGGGGGGGAGGGAGGGTATTACCATGGGATATTTTTTATAATCATGGAAAATGTTAATAAAAATTAAATTTAAAAATATTTTGTTTATTTGAGAGAGAGAAATAGAGAGAATGGGCATGCCAGGACCACTGCAAATGAACTCCAGACACATGCACCACCTTGTGCATCTGGCTTACATGGGTCCCGGAGAATTGAATCTGTGTCCTTTGGCTCTGAAGGCCAGTATTTTAACCACTAAGCCATCTCTCCAACTCTATATTATCTTCTTAAAAGAAATACATAGTAAGCTCAAGGACACCCAATCAACTTAATAAGATCCTGTCTCAAAACCAAGGTTAAGGGGGCTGAAGAGATGACTTACTGGTTAAGGTGTGGAGCCAAAGGACCCAGGCTCAATTCCCTAGGACCCACATAAACCAGGTGCACAAGGTGGCACATGCATCTGGAGATCCTTTGCAGTGGCTAGAGGCCCTACCATGTTCTCTCTCTCATAAATAAATAAATAAATATTTTTTTAAAAAACCTGAAGTTAAGGACTAGAGAGGTAGCTCCTGAGTTAAAGGCACTTGTTTACAAAGCCTGATAGCCTGGGTTCAATTCTTCAGTACCCACATAAAACCAGATGTACAAAGTGGCACATGCATCTGGAGTTTATTTGCAATGGCACGAAGCTATGGTGTACCCATTCTCTCCCCAACTCTCCTTGCAAATAAATAAAGATTTTTTTTCTAAAAAAAAATTTAAAGTCTGGTATGGTGGTTCAGTAATCCCAGCATGCAGGATGGAGGCTGAAGCATGAGGACTGCCACAAGTTTGAGGCCAACTTGTGTGACTTGTGACTCTGTCTTAATAAATAAATAATAAGGACTGGGAATATAGCTCAGTCATGTAACACTTGCCTAGCACACACAAGGCCCTCTGTCCTATTCCCCAGCCACAATTAATTAATTATGAAATAGAAATATACTCTAATCTGATTTTTTGTAAATCTAATCTGATATTTTGACAAAACAAATACAGATATGAATACATTTGCATATGAATTGTGAAAGGACTGGAAGGTTATCTCAAAAGATAATAAAAGATTTACAACACACCTTTTGTTGTTGTTGTTGTTTTGCTTTTTTATCGAAGTAGGATTTTACTCTAGCCCAGGCTGATCTGGAATTCCCTATGTAGTCTCAGGGTGGCCTCAAACTCACAGCAATCCTCCTACCTCTGCATCCCAAGTGCTGGGATTAAAGGCATGTGCCACCACATCTGGCTCTTACAGCACAACTTTTAAAAACTTTTTATTGGGCTGAAGAGATGGCTTAGCAGTTAAGACACTTGTCTGCAAGGCCTAAAGACTCAGGTTCAATTCTCCAAAGCCCACATAAGGTGGCACATGCATCTGGAGTTTGTTTGCAATGGTCAAAGGCCCTGGCATTCCTCTCTTGCTCCCTATCTATCTATCTATCTATCTATCTATCTATCTATCTATCTATCTATCTATCTTCTCTCTATATATAGATAGACAGATACAATATGGATATATATCTATCTATAAATAGAGATAGAGATAGATAGATATAATAAAATATTTTTACAAAAACTTTATTTACAATGTGCATAAACGTATATAATGTATTGTGATCACAATTCCAACCTGTTACCTTCTCATTTTCCATCTCCCCTATCAACAGAACCCCTTCTTCTTGTTAACTAGTTCCTTTTCCACATTGATGTCTTATTTGCAGTTGTGTGTGTGTGTGTGTGTGTGTGTGTGATCCTTCACAATCCATGCCAAAGGTTGTTCAGATCTTGTACTGGCAACCACAGTTGTTTGAGGTCATAAATGCAATGACCACATCATGCCCAAAAGATAGCTTTCCAAAGCACCCCTCTCAATCCTGCAGCTCTGGAATTCTTTCCTGTTCTGTAATGCTGCCTAAGCCTTGGAGGGGTGAGAGAGGTGTCTTATTTAGTGCTGAGTCACTTGTTCTCAGGGCATAAAAGTGTTGAGTCTCTGCCAAATGCAGAAAGAAGCTTCTCTGACCAAAGGTGAGACATCACTCATCTATGGCATAAGAGACATTTAGAGGGCAATTTGATAGGCATAATATGTCCACTTAGCAAAACAATAGCAATAGCTTCTCTCCCAGAGCCTAAGGTCTATGACATTCCCAGCCATTGGCTTTTGACTAAGCCCTCAGTATCAAATGTGTATTCCCTACCATAGATCGGGCCTCAAATCCAGTCTAGAATAGTTAGCTACCCCCATAAATAGTTAAACCACTATTGCATGAGTGACCAATTGTATAGCTCACAGGATCCACTGCTGGGTCAAACTGTTGATGATTTTTCTCACCAAGAAGCCTAAATACTATTTAGACAATCAAAAGAGCTTTCTTGCAAAACTTAATGGCCCAAGTTCAGTTCCTCAGCATCCACGTAAAGTGGTGCTTGCATCAGTAGTTCATTTGCAGCAGCAGGAGGCCCTGGCACACACATTCTCTCTCTATCTCTGTCTCTTTCTTTCTCTCGCTTCCTCTCTCCCTCTCCCTGTGCTTGCAAATAAATAAATAAAAATATATTTTAAGTGTTGATGTCTACACCATAAAGAAGCTTCTCTTTTCAGACGGCAATGACCGATAAGGTGACTCAGAACTCACCAAGGTGTTACAAGAAGGAACAGTGGAGTGTTCAGCACTAAGGCTCAGGGACCAGTATGGAAGAGGTGGGCAAAGGAGGAAAAGTAAAGAGGACATCAAAATAGAAGAAACTAATTGGAAAGAAGAAGTGATTCAGTGGAAGGGAGGTCTGGGAGGAGGAAAGGTCGGGTGGTGGGAGGGGATTATGATCATGGCATATTGCTTATATTTCTGTTGTTGTCAATAAAATAAAGTTAAAATACATCAGGTTAGAAACACCAAAAGATGTTCAAATGTGTAAAAGAAACCTAAAATGACCTAAGCCCAGATGGCTGAACTATTTATTAGAAGACAATGTAACATCCTAAGCCAAGAAGATTTTCTATAATTTTTTATGAGAGAATTTGTGTCCCAGGGCCTCCAGCCACTGCAATTGAACTCCATATGCATGTGTCATCTTGTGAGCATGGGCGACCTTGCCATGACCTTGTGTATCTGGCTTATGTGGGACCTGGAGAGTAGCACATAGGTATTTAGGCTTTGCACACAAGCACGTTAACTGCTAAGCCATCTCTCCAGCACCCCACCCTGACAAGAGGGTCTTCTGTTCCTTGTTTCTGTTCAGAAGCCCATGGGAGACACCAACCCATGAGCCTTGGAATGTCAAGTTGGTGCCTCCAACCAATGGTATCATTAGAATGAAAGGGCATGAAGATGGGAGAAATGATTTAACTACTAATGTCATGAAATGATAATTTAAGGCATAAATATAATCAATGCCTCTGCAGCAGCTACATTGTTCCTGTGGAAGAACTGAAATTTTTATTAAAAAGGCAAGACAGTCATGACTAAAAAGATAATTGCATGTTTTCATTATTTAATTAGAGCTGTTGGAAAAACGGGAACAAGCAGCCTAAGTTTAGCTCTTCAACATTCAAACAGCTCAAGTGGAAGCAAAATGGCCCCTGGGAAGGCAGTATGTAGATGGTTTCCCACATCTGAGTAAAAAATTGGGCCAAATAATCTACTCTGGGACTCTGTGTAGAACAGTGCTGGAAATTTTCTCAGAATCAAGAGGAAAAAATGAACACATAGCTTGAAAGGGCCTAACCAAGGAATAATGTCTAGGGAGCAATAAAAAACCATCCTAACCTGGGTGCAGGACTCACCGTAGTCATTGAAAAGTAAACATGACCTCTTCAATTCACTCAGTCTTTTCTCACATCTTTGTCATTGGCATTGTTATTCTGCTGTACAGGTGAAGAAAATGAGACCCACCATTTTATACACCAGTGTCAGGCTAGAGTGTGAACATTATTCTGTGATAAGAAGAAAACGACTGAAGAATTCTGGGTAAAATATATGGCAGATAAAGTATGGCTAGTAGAGGAGAGAGGCACAGAGGGACAGATTGCAGACAAAGGTGATAAAACCCTATAGATTAAAAAAAACATTTGGGAGAACTTTTACAACTCAAAAAAATATTTCTTGGATGCCTTCTATCTGACAAACACTGACTGGGTGCTTATGAATTTTATCTGAAATGTCACCTCCTTACTCAATTTTCTCATGAGCCAATAGCCTCCCTCCCCAGAGGATTATGTTTTATTATGCTCATGAACATTCCTTAAAATGTCTCTTTGTGTAGTGGAGAAGAGCTCCACCCTCTGGCTACATCCTTAATTAAGGTAGAATTGACCCAGAGAGCCAGTCAACTAGACATAGTGGCACATGCCTATAATCCAAGCACTTGGGAAGCAAAGGCAGGGGTATTTTGATTTCAAGGACAGTTTAGGTTACCTAGTAAGACCCTGACTCAAAAGACAAAAAAGGAAAAAGTCCCAATCAGTTCTCACCCTGGGAAACTTGGACTAGAGATGAAGGAGGGAACAACCTCCAGATAATGAACTTATAACACACAGCCTCAGGGATTGTCAGCCATCAAGTCCCTGCATATTGGCTGAGTTGCAGAAAAGTGAATATGCCAAGGAGAAAGAAAGGAATACAGTCACAGAGACAGGAACAGATGTAGGGACCAAAAGAATTCTAGATTCTTCCTTGGATTCATAAGTATAGTACCACATTTAAGCTTAAAAACATCAGTTTCCTTAAAATAAATGCCCCTGTGATAGATTGAGCAATGACCTCCAAAGATGCCCATGCTCTGAGCCTGAGAACCTGTGGATATTACTCTATATGGAAAAGAGATATTGCCAGAGTGATGAAGGAACCCAAGATGGAAAAATTATCTCAGATTATAATAATCTGAGGTAATCACTAAATTTCCTGTAGGAAGTGTGGAAGGAGGATCAGAGTCAGCTCTAAAGAACAACAGATTGGGCTGAGGAAATGGCTTAGTGATTAAGGCATTTGCCTGCAAAGCCAAAGTACTCTCGTTTGATTCCCCAGGACCCATGTAAGTCAGATACTCAAGGGGGCACATGTGTCTGGAGTTTGTTTGCAGTGGCTGGAGGCCCTGGCAAATCTTTTCTCTCTTTCTCTCTCTCAAATAAATAAGTAAATTAAATATTTTTTTTAAAAGAACAACAGAAACAAATCAGAACAAACAACTTCAAAACTGGAGGAAGAGGCCAGAAGTCCAGTGTTGCAGTTACTTTCTTGTTGCTGGGACAAATATTTGACCAGAAGCAGCTTTTGAGAGAAAAAGGTTTATATGAGGCTTACTGATTCCAGTGGTAGCATTACCATGGAAGCGGAAGCTACCTCACTTCATTATCCATAGCAGAGAGAGAGAAAACCAACATCAGCAAGCATGAACAGCCAGACATCAGACTGGTTCTGAACACACCTTAGGGCTGGACGGAAAGATCTCCCCCTACTGACACCTCCTCCAGCAGGCCTCTGGAGACTTAAGTAGGAAGAATAGCCTTAATCAAAAATCCCTGAGACTATGGGGGTACATAGGAAAAGACAAGAACCAGATTCCTGCTCCAAGTCTCCAGAAAAGCCCGACCTGCTGAAAGCTTAGCTTTAGTTCCTTAAGACTCATTTTGAGTTTATTACCTCTAGAATTTCACCATGAAGAGAATATTATATGATTTCTTTTGGCAGCAATAGGGAACTGACACATCTCCTCCCTAACCCTATGTCTGTCATGTACAGCCACAAAGATCCATTACCATGCATTCATTTTATTTTGTTTTGAGATAAGTTCTTGTTATGTAGTCCAGCCTGGCCAAAAATCATGATTCTCCTGCCTCCATTCAACTGTGGATCATCATACCTAGCTCAGTATCATATAGTCTTAACAATAAGAGAACGCATACTGTAAGACACTCTTCCAGGTTTGGGAGAGAAACAGTGCTACATCAAATGTATACACTGGTCCAAAAACACATCTTGGCTTTGAGATGTGGGAACTGGGGGAGCAAAACAGGTATGTAGTGCTTAGAATTATTTAAAGGGGGCAAACTATCCTTCAAAAGCTGCACCTTAACCATCTCTGGCCCTGGGGCACATTCTCTGACCCGCCAGAATGATTTTGCCTTTCTTTCCCAGGTTTCTAGGGCTGTGTCTATCTTTCACCATTGTCATCCTCAGGCTGGAGAGACAACTTAGTGGTTAAGGTGCTTGGCTGCAAAGCCAAAGCACCCAGGTTCGATTCCCCAGAATCTACATAAGCCAGATGCACAAGGTGAGGCATGCATGCATCACCTTGTGCATCTGGGTGTTCGTTTGCAGTGTCTAGAGACCCTGGTGTGCCCATTCTCTCTCTTTCTCTCTCTCTTTCTCTCTCTCTTTCTCTCCCTCTCTCTCTTTCAAATAAATAAATAAAATATAAAGCTATAAAATTATTAGCTGGGCATGGTGGCACACGCCTTTAATCCCAGCACTCAGGAGGCAGAGGTAGGAGGATCACCGTGAATTCGAGGCCACCCTGAGACTACATAGTGAATTCCAGGTCAGCCTGGGCTAGAGTGAGACCCTACCTCGAAAAACCAACAACAAAACAAAAAAATTATGTGGATCCTAGCTACAAATGATTAGATTTTGTGTGAATAGGAATAAAACTCAGTAGCAGAGGCCAGTAAGCTAGAAAGGAGACATAAAGGGAATAGAAAGGAGGGGTGCTTAATAGGATGGTATTATATATATGTAAGTACAAGAACAGATTAATGGGGGTGAAAAGGCCTAAGGGAGGTCAGGGGAAGATTGAGTAAAGGAAAGGTGGAGGGAGGGCTAATCAAAATCTAAGAGGATATAAATAAGTCATATGGAAACCTACTTTTTTGACAAAAGCCAAAGATTGTTACTAGAAAATTTTTAGTGCCAGGGGATGGGATACCTTCCAGTGAGTTGTTGGCCAGGGAAGTCCCTGATGCGCCCAAAACATTACAGGCCAATGCCAAGGCCCTTGATTTTCTATCACAAATAGATGGTAAGACCCTATTGCTGAAGACTGCACATACTTGGGCTGCAAGGTAACTGGGAAATCCTACTGCAACTGAGCTGAAAACCTCCTACATGTAGACCAGCTTACAGAACGCTGGTAAGAGCCATGCTGCATGCAGTTCAATGGGAGAAAAATCACCAGTGAAGGTACTCAGCAGTGGACACTACAAGCCTTATATTTGGCCAGCCAAGCCAAATAAGACAATGAGTGCAATTGTGGTACATCTGTTGGGGGTAAACCACCCACCCTCTAATTTGACTGGAGGTCTACTCCATGGAAGGCAATATGTCCCTGATACTGAACACTTACAACAGGGGTAGTCATGAGCCCTAGGGTTGTATCATCTGCTGCTATCTGTCTAAATGTATACACTATGCTCATCAAATTGCCCAGTAAGCACTTCTCTTAATGTTCATACCCATATATTAATGCTACTCTCACTTTTGGTTAGAGAACCTTCTCTTTTCAGATGGCAGTGACCTTGGAATGACTCAGAAGGCACCATGGTGCTCAGAAGTGACTGAGGAGTGCTCAGCACTGCAATATCTCTATCACACCTTCCAAGGCTCAGGGTCCATTGTAGAAGAGGTGGCAGAAAGAATGTAAGAGGCAAAGGAAGGACAGGATTCCTTACCATATGGTCCTCCAGACACAAAATGGCCTGGATATCCATGACCTCACAGTGCCTGACACTACCTACACAAGACCATCATAATAGGAGGAAAAGATGATGACATCAAAATAAAAGAGAGACTAACTGAAAGGGGGAGGAGATGTGAAGCAGGGTGGAGTTTCAAAGGGGAAAGTGGGAGGAGGAAAGGAATTACTATGGGATATTGTTTACAATCATAGAAGTTGTCAACAAAAATAATAATAATAATTTAAAAATAAATAAAGTAAAAGAAATTGTCATCCTCCATCATGCTATTTGTCCCCATAAGTCAGACCGTAAGGGCCTTGGCACACCCCTATGACCCAGGTGTGTTCCTGCACATTGAGTGAATAAAGAAAGAAATGCAAAGTCAGTTCTTTACCTCAGCAGACTCCCTATCTATAAAAGCCCACATCACTATATGAATCACTTTTCAAAGCATCACAAGTTATATAAACAAATCCCCTATGATGCACAAGTATGCTTTTATATTTATTCAGATTGCAGTAGCTACAGAACAGAGTTGAAGTGGGTGGTACTCAAAAGAGGTATCTAAACTCAAATAGTTCCATCTTGAAGAATGAGTGACATGTCAAAAAGGAGAGGGGCAAAAATTTGAATATAAAGAATGTAACGTGATAAAAAATAAAAGAGAAGTCCTAATGGTCTAAAGATGCCACAGAGCCCTGGAGAGCACGGAAGGGAGTCTCTGTGGCTTGAGCATGTGCCAACATGTTGCAAGTGAAGAGTCCACAAAGTTTGGCCTAGGTAAGAGCTAAAGATTACCCAAAAGGGGAAAAAAAAAAAAAAAACAGACTGGAGAGATGGCTTAGCAGTTAAGTGCTTGCCTGTGAAGCCTAAGGACCCGGGTTCGAGGCTGCATTCCCCAGAACCCACGTTAGCCAAATGCACAAGGGGCCACGCACATCTGGAGTTCATTTGCAATGGCTGGAAGCCCTAGCTCACCCATTCTCTCTCTCTCTCTCTCTCTCTCTCTCTCTCTCGCTCGCTCGCTCGCTCGCTCTCGCTCTCGCTCTCAAATAAATAAGTTAAAATTATTTTTTAAAAAAGGGAAAAACCATGGAAAAAGCCAAAATGGGAAATAGACAGGATTAGAGAGAGAGATGAAAGGGCCATAGAATGTGTTAAATATGGAAGAATCTGATGGACACACACATTAGGGTGAGGGGAGAAAGGGGGGACTAAAAGCTGAGAATGGTTCCAAGGTCCTGAATGGCAAATGTGGTCCCAGAAATATTTTGCTGAGTATGCAATTGTATATTGCAATTATGATCCAACAGACTTTTTTTTTCCCCAGTGGATAAGTGAACATGTAATTGAACTATGAAAGAAATGAGTTGCGAACTGACAGAATGAAAGGTAAATGACAGTTCTTAGCCCCGTGACAGGAAAACACAAGATAGAAGAAAAAAATACATGGACCCCTTTACATGAAATTGCATCTGTGCTTGAAAGCACTTCTGGCCCCCTAGCCAGGGTCACTTTCCCTCTCAAGGTACTTTCCCCAGCATCATGTGTCTGGATACGCCCTCTGTGAGCGTCCAACCTAGTAGCAACAGACACATGTACAAAGTCCACCAGAGGTTCCCTAGGGGATGTTTCAAACTTGTGATGAAAGCTAGCTCAATCATGAGAAGTGAGAGTGCTCAATGACAGGTCTTTGTATCACCAGTACTCATGATCAGCAAGGTACCTTGTGACAAAGAGATCGGTGGTAGAGAGCAGCAAGCCACATAGCCCAGAGCCACTCTCACCCAGAGCAGAGGCAGCCTTTGAACCCACAATGTCCTCCCATCTAGTGCCCCAGGACTTGAAGCCTTTCCAACAAGCCTATGCTTGTTGGTGACAATTATCCCTGCTCCCAGAGTCATCTTTCATACTCTCAGTGTCAAAATTCTGTTCAGTTTTGTCTGAGTTACTTGGAAAATTCAGTAGGGCTTCATCATGTAGATTGTTTTTCAGGTGCACAAAGAAGATGGGGATAGCTCTATGTCCTTGAGGAAAATTTCCCCAAGGACCGAAGGGACTGGGTCTTACTCTAGCCCAGGCTGACCTCAAACTCATAGATGTCCTTTTGCCTCTCTACAATCTGGGATTACAGACATGAGCATCCATGTCTGGCAGGGTATTTCCAGTGACTTCTTTTCTTCAGAGTTCACATGCAGTTGAGGCAAAAGAAGATAGCTGATATCCCCCAGGCCACTGATGTTCCCCCATGTCACTGATGATGTGCCTCATGTCACTGCTGATGTACCCCATGTCACTGGCTTCTAGAGACTGCAGAGGTTGCCCTCAGTTTCCCTTCTTAGAGCTTTCAACCAGGCTAGTCTTTGCAGTTTGGGTTTCTATGCTGACAGTGAAAGTGCCCTAGTGGCTTGGTTTCATTCAATCGATTTTACTGGGCCATTAATTCAGTCTGCAGTGGAAGAAAACCAGGTCAGTTCTATTGTGTTATCCAGACATTCCAAAATTTCAAAAGCTGATTCTTTTTTCCCCTAACCTGCTATGTTTCTCTGCCTGTTAACAAGGGCTTCAAGGTTGTGCTAGGCTAGTGGCTCCCACATTTCTTAAACTATATAACCACTGGGATCTGCTAAATGCTAAGAACACTTTTGGGTGGTGGTGGGAGTGGGTAGGACTGGAGCTGAGGTATGGACAATTTAAAGTGGGTCATGGTATACCTGAATCTCAGCCAATCATGTAAGGAAGGCCCTATCCTTCCAGTTCCAAAGCCACGAACCTCTGAGCAGGCTGTCAGATGGAAAGCACAGAGTCACGGTGGAGCCTGTGTCTGCAGAAGAGATTCAGCTGACAGCTGTCTGCAGCACAGTGCAGCCAGCAGCTCTCACGCTGGCTGCCCTCAAGGTGAGCAAGCACCCGACTGGAGACTGTCAGATCCTGAGTCAAGGTAGTCAGACCGTTCCTAAGGCAGTCAGTGGCAACAGTCTGCACCTTTCAAGTTGCCTGGAAACTTGAGCCACAAAAGTAAGCCCTGCCTGCAAACGGAGAGCTTGGCAGTCACCTCATTTGCCTAGAGATTTGTCTCCTGCTCCACCTCCTAAAGCACTGTCTGCTCATGGGAATGGCGCCAATATTCAAGCAGGGGCCTCCTCATCATGGTTCTGTGGGATTAACACACCTCTGTGTGTGTGTCACCATGGGTGCTTTCAGTAAGCAGGTTGTGTGCTATCTTTTAAACTATGAGCTGCTGTTGCATGGGCACACAGAACCATTATCACCTCTCTTAGTGTTCCCATGGACTCCTTGAAATATTCTGGAGTTACCCTGCTCACTCTTTGCCATCTACTTATTAATTATGAAATTTTCAAGCATAACATAAACATTGAAAGAATAGGGAAGTGAACACCTGACTATCCTCCATACTTACAACTTTTGACATTTTGCTCTATTTACTTTCTCTGTGCATATATATAATACATCTATATATATACATATCCTTCTGAAACCATAATATTCAAAACATCTCATTTCTGTATACTTTAACAGCTATGTACCAAGAATAATGATATTCTCCTCTAACCACAATCATCATAAAGTCATCTAATTTCTATTCCAAAGTAAAATTCCACAACGATTTCCAAATACATTTTTTGGCTGTTCTTACTTTCTCAGCCAGCAAATTCAGTTGATTGTACTATTTTGAATATTTTTTTATTTATTTATGAGAAAGGAGAGAGAGAGTGCGCACACCAGGGCATCTAGCCACTGCAAACAAATTCCAGATGCATGTGCCACCATGTGCATCTGACTTATGTGCGAACTGGGGAATCAAATCTGGGTCCTTAGGCTTTGCAGGCAAGTGCCTTAGCCACTAAGTCATCTCTCCAGCCTTGATTTCACTCTTTTAGACTAGAAAAGCTCCCACAGCACACCATACTTTTCATAACACTGAGCTCCAGAAGAATGTAGGTCAACTGTCCTATTGACTGTCCACATTCTGAACTTGAACTTGTATAGCCATCTCCAGTTGTCTTGCTTCTGCTCCTCTATTCCACATATACACCATGAATAGGAAGTTTTGTCAGACTGAGGTTGAATGTCTTTGACAAGGCTGGGGCTCCAGTTCAATGGTAGAGTGCTTGCCTAGCACTCACAAGGCCTGGGTTTAAAGCTTAATACCATAAAAAGAAGGAAGAAGAGGAAGAGGGATAGAATGAGGAGAGAAAGAGAGAAAGAAAGAAAGAGAGAGAGAGAGAGAGAGAGAGAGAGAGAGAGAGAGGGAGGGAGGAAGGAAGGAAGGAAAGAAGAAGAAAGAAAAGGAAAGTGGGGAAGGAGGAAGGAAAATAAAGAGAGAGAGAGAGAGAGAGAGAGAGAGGGAGGGAGGGAGGAAGGAAAGAAGAAGAAAGAAAAGGAAAGAGGGGAAGGAGGAAGGAAAATAAGGAGGAATGATAAAGATACTTCACATGTGTCTTTCATGTTTCATATTTCTGAATCACACCAGGTGGTACACAGAGTAGATTGTCCCATTAGTAGTGATGCTTCCCTTGGACACATGGTTAATATGGATACCACAGTGTTTCTGCATTATAAAGATACATTCTATCTGTATAAGTCATAAGAAAGCTATGAGATGATATTTAGGTCACCTGACTATATTCCCAGAGATCTTTGCACCCAAAAGCTTAGTATCCACTGATACAGCTCTTACTGAACCAATTATTACAAAACTCCCTTCAGGGTTGGTCTCACTCTTACATCCAAGTGAGGTGAGAAGTAGGCCAGATCTGTTTTCTCCTGCCATTGTTTCCTGTCATCATACATGTCACAGTTAAAGACTTTCATATCACAGTCCTAAAGCTCTGGTCTATCTTGGAATGTTGCCATCTCAATCTGGACCCCTGAATAGGCTGCTGCATTCCACGAAGAGGCCAAGCCCCAGCCTTCCCACTCCTATGTTCCCCATTCTCATCTCTATTTTACACACACAGACACAGAGTCTGCTCAATACTTTTATCCCACTCCCAAAATACCAATTCATAACTGGTTCCAGCATCTTCCACCTCATACATTCCAAGATGGAACTGACACCATTCTTTTCCCAAAGTCTCATGCTATAAACAGGTAAACTTTCCTCTGTGAGCAAATAAGGTGGGCCTAAGAACTCTCCCTTTCCTCATGCCCCTTTCTTTTTAAGCTCTTTTATTTTTCTTGTCTTGCATAGGAAGATAACCATGAGTTTGAGGCCATCCTGAGACTACATAGTGAATTCTGGGTCAGCCTGGGCTAGAATGAAACTCTACCTCAAAAAAAAAAAAAGAAAGAAAGAAAGAAAGGAAGGAAGGAAGGAAGGAAGGAAGGAAGGAAGGAAGGAAGGAAGGAAGGAAGGAAGAAAGAAAGAAAAAGAAAGAAAAATATCCTTTTAAGATATACAACACAAAGGAGAATCTCATTGGCTAACAAACCAAATGAGTTCGAGCACAAAAGAAGACACAAAGATGTCTGTTCCTAATAACAATTAGGGATAATAACCAAAGCATTATCATGCCTTTTTTGCAATGTCATGCTGACAAATGTTTGTCAACTCTTTCTCTAGGGCATGCAGGGCACCCTCAGACTTGTACAGTTTGCTGATTTCTATGATGTGACTAATTCCATCTGTGTCTGACCTCAGACTATTAGCTAATTTAGACTTTGACACCAGAATCAGCTGCCCTGAGACACTACAATGCAGCCACAGCAGGTGGCTTTTCGATGGCAATTGCCATTTGTTTTCCTCCATGATGTTGGTGCTTAAACATACATCCTCAGCTGGGTGTGGTGGTGCATGTCTTTAATCCCAGCATTTGGGTGGCAGAGGTAGGAGGATCACTGTAAGTTCAAGGCCAGCCTGAGACTCCATAGTGAATTCCAGGTCAGCCTGGACTAGAGAAAGACCCTGCCTCAAACCGATCTTCCCCAAAAAAATACATCCTGAAGATCCTCGTATTTGAGTCTCCCACTTTTATAGGTAATTGAATGATATAGGTAATTGAATGATATTGATTTGCTCAATAATATGTGTGAGCCATTAATGTTGTTTAAAGTAACATTTTCATGGAAGTATAGGTGTCAGTATGGTATTCCATGATTCACATGGACATTTGGATTGTTTCTACTTAGAGGCTATTAAAAATAATGATTACTGGGCTGGAGAGATGGCTTAGTGGTTAAGCGCTTGCTTGTGAAGCCTACAGACCCCGGTTCGAGGCTCCATTCTCCAGGACCCACATTAGCCAGATGCACAAGGGGGCGGACGCATCTGAAGTTCGTTTGCAGTGGCTGGAAGCCCTGGCACGCCCATTCTCTCTCTCTCTCTCTCTCTCTCTCTCTCTCTCTCTCTCTCTGCTTCTTTCTCTCTATGTCTGTTGGTCTCAAATAAAATAAACAAAAAAATTTTAAAAAATAATAATGATTACTATGCTGGTGGATCTATACTTCTGATTATAATATCTGGCTAGCAGAATAAGTACAGCTTCAACATTAGTGGATTACACAAACCCCCAGAGTCCTTTACCAAATCATCTTCCTTCCCACTGTGTGTGACATTTCGCTCCTCTCCCAGTTGTCAGTTGTCATTGTCAGTCTATTCAGTGTGAGCTTTCGTAGAGAATGCCTAATGATACTTCATTGTGTTTTAAAGTTTATTTTTCTGATGGCTAATTAGCACATTGCCTCTTGTTTTTGGACATTTGAATTTCCTCTGCATTTCAAATGCCTATTTTTCTCTTCCACTGGTTTGTAGGAGGTATTTTCAAATAACTCAGATATGAGCCCTTTGCCATTTAAATAAATTTCCAGTACCTTTCCTCTCAATGGCTTTACTTTTTAAATTTGGTGTCCTCTTATGAATATACATTTTTGCCTTGCCTTTTATGATTGGGACTTTTAGGGGTTTTTAATCTACTTCCAGTAAAAATAGAGGAATTCATAATGGAAGCTGGAAATCACTATTGAAAATTGGCAAAGGGGGTGACCTGTCTTATTTAGTAGCCCCATGTAACTTTCTAAGGGAAGCCAGGCTCAGCTACTTAAAAGTAAAGCCCTTTATCATGGTTTATTGCCTGTAAGTATAGAAGTTGTCAAATATATATATATATATATATATATATATATATATATATATGTACACACACACATTAAATAAATAAATAGTCCCTCCCAAGAGCATCTCTCCAGGTGATTCAAGCTATCTATACTTGTTCCCTTTTAGAAATGTCACCTTCAATGATCCAAAATTAATCTAAAATTAATGCTGGCCCTCTACTAAGAAAAGGATGCACACACTTAATGGCTGTTGGACACTCTTATATACTCTCTATCATGTGGTACCTGCAATTGACCTTGGGCTTATGCACATGTACATAAGCTTCTACAGCTATTGCCGTACTTTCTTTAGAAGGCCATTTATGCAGCTTATTACAGCTGACTATCTGTGTTATAATTAATCAGCTAACCTCACCCCAAACTGAGCAATTTTCAACTACACTAGAGGTCAAAACTATGGTACATATATACTGCATGTGTGTAAAGCAGTGATCAGAGGCAATTCAACAGGGTAAAATAGCTCCAGTTAAACTAAGGAGACTGGATTATCCACACAGACAGCACTGTCATTATCAGAGCTACCATTCATTAGGCATCTGTAATTGGAAGACACTTCACATGCATTATGCCTAATCTTCAAAACAGCTCTACAAAGTTGCTTCTATTAACTCTAAGTTGATGAAAAAAATAAAGGCTGAACATGAGGCAAAAGGATGTCCAATGCCACACATCTAAGAAAAACTGGGACCCAAATTCAAACCCAGATCTCTTGAGGGCCAATGCCTATGCTTTTCCCTACTCTGTCCCTCCTTGGAGAACAAAGACTGGGCTTGGGCTTTCAGAACATTTTGCTAAAGAATTGCTATTCAAGATGGGATTCAATGGAGGTGGGGGAAAGGAAGGGTAGTGGGAGAAGATTATGATCATGGTATATTGTTTATATTTATTAAAGTCAATTAAAAAATTTTTAAAGTTGCTCTTCCAATGGAGTGGGTAACATACAAGCAAACAAGGAACCAATATACGTATTCTTGGCTCTCCTTTCACCACATTCATTTATACAAAGTTATGCTGAATTTTCGTCAACATTTATTTTCTCCAAATACTTCTGTGCTGAGAATTTACCTTAAAAAAAAAAAAAGTGGGGCTGGAGAGATGGCTTAGCGGTTAAGCGCTTGCCTGTGAAGCCTAAGGACCCCGGTTCGAGGCTCGGTTCCCCAGGTCCCACGTTAGCCAGATGCACAATGGGGCGCATGTGTCTGGAGTTCGTTTGCAAAGGCTGGAAGCCCTGGCGCGCCCATTCTCTCTCTCTCCCTCTATCTGTCTTTCTCTCTGTGTCTGTCGCTCTCAAATAAATAAATAATTAAAAAAAAAAAAAAGTAAGGTGCTTTTGGATTCGGCTTTTAAAACCAGTATGACAGGTAGGGGAAGGAGGATTAGGAACCATAAGTGCATGTTTCCTGGGCTGGCTATTGATCTAATCTGAACTGCTTAAATTCTTCTTACTCCCACATTGCAAAAGAATGACCACAACATCCCATTACCTACTGTTTTGACAACACGTAATCCATCTCCTCCAACTCACCTGCTGGAAAGCAATGGATCCTCTAAGCAAGCCAAGAGAAGACAAATGAGGAACACAGTCTCTCACGACTGTCGCCCATTCATCATTCTCCCAAGAAAAGCAGATATATTCCATGTGGTGACAGGAGAAAATACCCAACAAAATGGCTTCTCTAGACCAACGTAGCTTCAAACTACAGAATAATAAGCTGTTTCCTCCCATTGACCCTTCTGAAGCAGTGGCTCCTTTCTTTAGATCTTTCCAGATGTGTTTCTATTGTCTACTTACCTGCCCATTTGGAGAAAAATGGTGATGACCAATATTTACTGAACCAGCAGTTTGACAGGTATATTCTCATTAAAGGACCCCAATGACCCTATGAGGCAGGCATTTATGTCTCCTTTTGAACAGAGGGGTTTGATTTCTTCAAGGACACTCAAGGTCAGGTGTCTGACTTGGTCTGTATAGCTAGGTCTGATAACTCCTTCTGAGATGGTCTCTCCTTTGTTATTTGAGAGCATACATGTACCAGCTGGGAACCAATCATCACTTTTAGACTTCTAGAGATTTTGAACTAGAATCAGTATCTTTCCAGTCATCTTCCTGTGGCTCTTTACCTCTCTTGTCAACTATGACGACTTCTCCCTAGGCCAGCCTATTCCCCAGCTATGCAAGCATAAGGATCTGAGTTCGACTCAACAATGCTGTAAAAATTCAGCATCAGTAAAGCATACTTGTAACTCCGGTTCTGAGGGTGGTGAGACAAGAGGAGTTCTGAGGCTCCCTCGTCAGCCAGTCTAACAGAGAAAGGACAAGCTCCAAGTTCAGTGAGAGACATCAACATCTCAAGGAAATAAGGTGGAAGAGTAGTAGAAAAGGACATCCAATGTCTGCACACACACACACACACATGCACGTACATATGCACACACACACACACACACAGAGACACACATTTGCCTATACCACACACACTGCCAAAAAAATCCATAGACCAGAGGTAAGTTTTAGAGAGACTTTATTAGATTAAATTAAGACCTCAAATATGGCTAGGGATATAGCTCTGTGGTGGTTTGATTCAGGTGTCCCCCCTAAACTTATGTGTTCTGAATGCTTAGGCCCCAAGCTGATGGAAATTTGGGAATTGAATCCTCCTGGAGGCAGTGTATTGTTGGGGGCAGACTTATGGGTACTATAGCCAGCTTCCTCTTGCCAGTGTTTGTCACACTGTCCTGTTGCTGTTGTCCATCTGATGTTGGCCAGGAGGTGATGTCCACCCTCTGCTCATGCCATTATTGTCCCCTGCCATCATGGAGCTTCCCCTCAAGTCTATAAGCCAAAATAAACCCTTTTTCCCACAAGCTGCTCTTGGTCAGGTGGTTCTTACCAGCAATGTGAACCCGACTACAACAAGGTCCATGGCAGAACACTTGCCTAGCTTGTGGAAAGCCCAGAGTTCAAGCCCCAGCACTGCAAGGGGGGAAAAATCTCTAAAATATGGCTATACATACCTGCAATCCCAACCCTCCATGGGCTAAAACAAGAGGGTCCTTTGAGTCCAGGCATTTGACACCAGCCTGGCTCAAAACTTTAATAACCGTTAAACATGTGGAGTGGCATAATGATAAGAGAAATGCTAATTGTGGCTTAATTTTTTATTAATTAAATATTTCTTTACTGTCTCATCTATTATTTTATCTTTGATTACTACCATATGTATAATATCTGTAATTTACCACAGTATTAGTTTGAAATTCCTGGCTTAGTCTAACCTTTTCATTTCACAGACAAGTAAAGATGGAAAATTTGCCCAGGTCTTACAACTTCTTTTTAAATATTTATTTATTTATTTAAGAGAGAGAGAGAATGGGTGGTCCAGGGCCTTTTGCCACTGCAAACAAACTCCAGACACATGCACCACTTGGTGCATCTGTCTTTACATAAGTACTGGGGAATCAAACCTAGACAGGGAAGCATTGCAAGCCTTTAACTACTGAGCCATCTCCCCAACCCCTTAACTTAGTGATTCTAAGCTGTCAAATCAACTTTTCTAAATCAAGTCTTAGTTCTTGCCTCTGCACCAGAATCCAATCCAGAATAGCAAAGAAGTCTTATTTCTTCTATGTCCTCTCCTCTCCTTTTGGTACCCTTCCTTGCACCTGAGAAATATGGTTGCACCTTCTCATTTCCAATGTCTCCATTTTCCCTAGCAGACTCTATCAATCCCCACCCCACCAATGCCTCTTCACCCGCATATGAGCAGCATGGGTTTAGGATTCTCTGATGAAAATAGCTAGAACAGCTAACTGTATGGCAGAGCTCAGTGCACAAATATTTTGGTTTCAGAATGCTTTATTCTCTTCAAAGTTACCGAACATTCCCAAAGAACTCCAAATCAAACATACAAAAATTAGTGAGAAGAATAGCATTGATCATGTTCTACTTGCAAACTTCTATAGTGTTTGGCATAAACAAAAGCCAGCTGGATCCTCATATCTGCTTCTGTGTTCTAGCTGTTGTGTGGACACATGCTGTGCAGCCTCTGGAAAAGCATCCTGTATATTAATAAAAGAATGAGTCAGGGGGAGGGTATTACCATGGGATATATTTTTTTAATTTTGTTCATTTTTTATTTATTTATTTGAGAGCAACAGACACAGAGAGAAAGGCAGAGAGAGAGAGAGAGAGAATGGGCGCGCCAGGGCCTCCAGCCACTGCAAACAAACTCCAGACGTGTGCGCCCCCTTGTGCATCTGGCTAACGTGGGTTCTGGGGAATTAAGCCTCGAACGGGGGTCCTTAGGCTTCACTGGCAAGCTCTTAACCGCTAAGCCACCTCTCCAGCCCACAATGGGATATTTTTTATAATCATGGAAAATGTTAATAAAAATTGTGAAAAGAACCTTAACATCAGACCTAAAACTCTGAAACTGCTAGAGGAAAAAGTAGGGGAAACCCTTCAACATATTGGTCTTGGCAAAGACTTTCTGAATACAACCCCAATTGCTCAGGCAATAAAACCACAGATTAATCACTGGGACCTCATGAAATTAGAAAGATTTTGCACTGCAAAGGACACAGTGAAAAAAGCAAAGAGGCAACCTACAGAATGGGAAAAAATCTTCGCCAGCTATATATCTGATAGAGGTTTAATATCTAGGATATACAAGGAACTCAAAAAGTTAAATAATAAGGAATCAAACAAGCCAATCAAAAAATGGGCTATGGAGCTAAATGGAGAGTTCTCAAAGGAAGAAATACGAATGGCATATAAGCATCTAAAAAAATGTTCTAGGGCTGGAGAGATGGCTTAGTGGTTAAGCACTTGCCTGTGAAGCCTAAGGACCCCGGTTCGAGGCTCGGTTCCCCAGGTCCCACATTAACCAGATGCACAAGGGGGCGCACGCGTCTGGAGTTCGTTTGCAGAGGCTAGAAGCCCTGGCGCGCCCATTCTCTCTCTCCCTCTATCTGTCTTTCTCTCTGTGTCTGTCACTCTCAAATAAATAAATAAATAAAAATTATTAAAAAATGTTCTACGTCACTAGTCATCAGGGAAATGCAGATTAAAACTACATTGAGATTCCATCTCACTCCTGTCAGATTGGCCACCATCATGAAAACAAATGATCATAAATGTTGGCGGGGATGTGGAAAAAAAGGAACCCTTCTACACTGCTGGTGGGAATGCAATCTGGTCCAGCCATTGTGGAAAACAGGGTGGAGGTTCCTAAAACAGCTAAAGATTGATCTACCATATGACCCAGCTACAGCACTCCTAGGCATATATCCAAAGGACTCATCTCATTTCCTTAGAAGTACATGCTCAACCATGTTTATTGCTGCTCAATTTATAATAGCTGGGAAATGGAACCAGCCTAGATGTCCCTCAACAGATGAGTGGATAATGAAGATATGGCACATTTATACAATGGAGTTCTACTCAGCGGTAAAGAAAAATTAAGTTATGAAATTTGCAGAAAAATGGATGGACCTGGAAAGTATTATAGTAAGTGAGGTAACCCAGGCCCAGAAAGCCAAGCACCACATGTTCTCTCTCATATGTGGATCCTAGCTACAGATGATTGTGCTTCTGCGTGAGAATGAAAATACTTAGTAGCAGAGGCCAGTAAGGTAAAAAGGAGACATAAAGGGTAGAGAAAGGAAGGGAGGAGGATACTTAATAGGTTGATATTGTATATATGTAATTACAATGATTGTAATGGGGAGGTAATATGATGGAGAATGGAATTTCAAATGGGAAAGTGTGGGGGTGGGGAGGGAGGGAATTACCATGGGATATATTTTATAATCATGGAAAATGTTAATAAAAATTTTTAAAAAAATGTGAAAAGAATAAAAAAAGAATGAAAGTGCCGGGCACAGTGATGCACACCTTTGATCCCAGCATTTGGGAGGCAGAGGTAGGAGGATCACCATGTGTTCAAGGCCACCCTGAGAGTACATAGTGAATTCCAGGTCAGCCTGGCTAGAGTGAGATCCTACCTCGGAAAAACAAAACAAAACAAAACACACACACACACAAAGAATGAGAGTAAAAAGGCAGATACTGCTGGCTTGGTGGTTCACACCAGTAAGAAATTGCTAAAGAGGCAGAAGCAGGAGGGTCAGGAGTTTGAGGCCAGCCTGGGGTGCGGGGAAGGTGAATACTGAGCTAGGGTGACAGCTCAGCAGTTAAAGGTACTTGCTTGCAAAGTCTGCAGACCTGGGTTCAATTCTCCAGTCCTCACATAAGCCAAATGCACAAAGTGGTGCATACATCTGGAGTTCATTTGTAGAGGCAAGAGTCCCTGGTATTCCCATGTTCTCTCCCCCAGCCCCTCTCATTCATACACAAATAAATAGATAAACAAAGCATGTTTTTAAAAGGGAAGCACTATTTTAGGACTTTCCCAAGCTTTCAATAATCTCTCCTCACAAGGTATCCCATGATCGTACATTGAGAACTCTACTCTAGCAATGAACTCAGAGACAGAAGATCTTAAATGCTGGTGACCACATTCTATGTGACCTTGAGCATGGGTACATACACAAGAACAAACCTGACACAGGCAAAAAATAAAGGTTTTTTTTTTTTTAAGTTTCTCTAAAAGATATTTGTGAAAAAGAGAGGTATCTACTCTCGCTTTTGGTTGGAGAAGCTTCTCTTTTCAGATGGCAGTGACCTTGGGATAACTCAGAAGGCACCATGGTGCTAAGCAGTGACAGAGGAGTGCTCAGCACTGAAATATCTCTATCACTCCTTCCAAGGCTCAGGGTCCATTGCTGAAGAGGTGGCAGAAAGAATGTAAGAGCCAAAGGAAGGGTAGGACTCCTTACAACATGCTCCTCCAGACACAAAATAGCCTGGATATCCACGACCTCATAGTGCCTGACACTACCTACACAAGACCATCATAATAGAAGGGAAAGATCATGACATCAAAATAAAAGAGAGACTGATTGAGAGAGGGAAGGGGAAAGTAGAGGAAAGGAGGGAATTACCATGGGTTATTGTCTATAATTATGGAATTGTCAATTAAAAAAATTTAAAAAAAGAAAAAGAGAGGTATTCTTACAGAAAGATTATGCCTGGATTTAAAAAAACTTATAATGCTGGAGTGTCACACAGGCTAGGAAGCAGAGATCAGAAGTGATTTGTGAAAACGTGTGAAGGTAGGGCTATCACTGCCCAGCACTCATTGGTTCACTTAATGTTTATGGCTATTACCCTGTGGGAAATTCCAGCTGTGGCTAGATGTGTTCCATTTACCCTATCAACTTTGAGCAATATCTGGTTGTATCTGAGTCTTTCAATCCTCACTGACTCATGTGAGCTTTTTCTGCCCATTACATTGAACAGGAGCTCCTCAGCTGATTGCCCTGCAGACATCAATCACTGGCGTGAAGGTCCCATTTGACCCTGCTGTTGGGGCTCTCTTGCTCCAACTTCTTTTTTTTGTTTTGTTTTGTTTATTTATTTATTTGCAAGCTGAGAGAGTATGGGCAAGGCCAGGGCCTCCAGTCACTGCAAACAAATTCCAGATGCATGAGCCACTTTGTGCATCTGGCTTTATGTGGGTACTGGGGAATCGAACCTGGGTTGTTAGACGTTGCAGGCAAATGCCTTAACCACTGAGCCATCTCTCCAGCCCCATCTTGCTCCAACTTCTGACAGAGACCAGCTAGGGAGCTCTCACCGGTCCAACACCCAACACCATCCCATTGCCATAGGCATAGGTGGCATTTGGGACTCATCCCAATCTATTTCCGAGCTAGATAATGAGCAAGATTTCTTAATTAGACTCAGTTCTTGGGGAATTATTGCTTTGGATGTTATAAACAATAGAGTGTGATCTGCATTTAGGATTATGAAAATCAGTTTGGATTCTGGTACATTCTGCCTTTCCTGCTCAACCACCTTTCATAGCTACTCAGGACAAATTCTATGGCCTCATTCCCACTACCAAGATCGTGAGATTTCAAGGAACTTATGATGATTTTTAAGTGAATAACACTGCCCCACTCCCAGGTAAAACAGAACCCCGAAGAAGAACACTGGACCATGGCAGTCCTGCCTTGGAAGTCCTCTGACATTCACCCGGAGACTAGTTGGAATGACAGGACTGACATGCTTCAGGAGAAGTGAGGCTATTCTAGGAGAGCAGAGGCTGTTCACAGCAAGACCTACAAATGTCATTACCTGCCACCCTGGGCTGGACTTCATCTGTGGAGTCAGGCAGCTTGCACAAACAGCCAAGGGAAAGCGCTGGGAACAGTGAGGGGAGCCCTCATGTCAGTCACCTGAGGGGGGTAACATCTCCAGCCAACAGTGCCAGGCTCCACAGTGGACCTAAGGATGCTAAAGCTTTCCAAGAGAACCCAGAAGTCTAAACTTTTTTTAATGTAAAAACTCCCAATATTTAAAAAAATCTGTGCAATTTTAAATAATGTGTGTATTAGTCAGGGTTCTCTAGAGGAACAGAATTACTAGAATGAATTATTTTATAAAGGGAATTTATGGGATTAGCTTACAGTAGTCCAATAGCAGTTGCAGGCCTGAGAATCACCGAACCTGGTAGCTGCTCAGTCCACGTGGCCAGATGCCTCAGCAGTCCCGACCGGCACTGCAGATGGTGCCGGAAAGCCTGGAGGCCTCCTGAGGAGCCGGAAAGCCTGGAGGCTTCCTGAGGAGCCGCTGGGTTTCGATCCACGTGGGTCTTCAGTTGATGTTGGTCTTTAGTCCGCACTGGTCTTCAATCCACGCTAGAAGGTAGGGAGCAGCTCCGGCAGCCAAGTGGAAGGAAGGAAGGAAAAGAGGGAACTCTTCTACCCAGAGCTTCCTTATATCAAGTGCCTCTCTGAGCGGGACCGCCCACTCTGGGGGAAGGGCTCACCCTGGGAGAAAGACCTCCTCCTTTAGTTGATCCTTCCTAGAAGCAGCCTGTGGATTACTAAACAGATCAAGTTGACAACACCTTAACTATCACAATGTGTATATGCACACATATTTGACAAAAATTCCAAATATTTTCAACAAAAATGTCTGTGTGCTACCAGTTTGTGTCCTTCTCCCCAAACCTCATTTCCCATAATGAAAGTCCATTTCGCTCAAGCTCGAGTTTTCTTCGTTTTTATCTCATACTGTGTTGGTGACTTGAACTTTACACTGCCATGAGAGCTAGAACTATAGTTGATATTTTACGGTTCCAGGAACTGATACCCTGGTTGTATACTTCCGAAAGATTTCACATGTTTGCCCGACAATCTTCTTCCTCCAGGAAAGTGGCAGAGATCAAATGATTATACCCTTGGTCTTCTCCCTTACTTGGTCTACCACTACTGCATCCACTCAGGCAGGCCCCCAGGGTGCATACATACCTAACATCTTCAAGACTTACTTCTTGATATCCTTGGCCAGGATAAATCAGAAAGGAAATAGAGATGGATGCTAATCCTAGGGGGGAAGCAAAAGTCAAGGCAGAGCAGTGAGCAGAGAAACAGGAAGAATACTATAAAAACACTTCATTTACAATGTACCTTCTGCTCCCACCATAGTGAGTTCACTGAAGACCTGTGGGGTTTCTGTCCCATCTCTATTGAGCATGCAACCAGAAACCAGCCATGCCACTGTGTTGCAGGTTTTAACTTTATATAAATGATATGTTATTATTCCTTCTATAATCTTATAATCTTACTCTATAATAAATATATATAATAAAAATCTATAATTTTACTTAGAATTATGCTCTTAAAGTCCATGTTACTGGCCAGGCACACCCTTAATCGCAGCACATAGGAAGCAGAGGTAGAAGGATTGCCATGAGTTTGAGGCCACCCTGAGACTTCAGCGTGAATTCCAGGTCAGGGCTAGAATAAGACCCTACCTTGAAAAACCAAAAGGAACAAAAGGTCCATGTTACTGTATATTAACCTCATACAGTTGAATTGTAATATACTGTGGTGGTTTGATTCAGGCGTCCCCCATAAACTTAGGTGTTGTGAATGCTAGGTTCCCAGCTGATGGATATTTGGGAATTAATGCCTCCTGGAGGGAGTGTATTGTTGGGGGTGGGCTTATGGGCTTTATAGCCAGTTTCCCCATGCCAGTGTTTGGCACACCCTCCTGTTGCTGTGGTCCACCTTCTGTTGGCCAGGGGGTGATGTCCACCCTCTGCTCATGCCATCGTTTTCCCCTGCCATCGTGGAGCTTCCCCTTGAGCCTGTAAGACAAAATAAATCTCTTTTTCCCAGAAGCTGCTCTTTGTTGGGTGATTTCTACCAGTAATGCAAACTGGACTGCAACAGTATAGTGGTACCAGGAGTGGGGTAGCTGCTAGACACCTGACTATGTGGCTTTGGCCTTTTGGAGATGATTTTCAAGAGGACTGTGGGAGGATTTGAAGCCTTGGCCTAAGAGATGCCTTGCAGTGCTGTAAGTACAGCTTGATGGACTATTCTGGTCTGAGCTGCAAGACCTGAGTGCAGTAAGAACTATGGACTATGAGGCTTGGCTTATGAGGGTGAGAAAGAGCTTTGCTTGGACTGGGCTAGCAGTCTGTCTGAGAAGCTTGCTCTTATGCCCATGCCCTGAGAAGTTGTGCAGGGTTGCTTTGCGTAGAAACAAACTGGTGTAAGCAGAGGGATATGGCACAGAAAGAAAAATCTTCGGGTGAACTGTTGCCTGTTCAGCTGCAACTGAGAGATTAAACCTTTGAGACTGGGCTAGCTGACCTGCACTGGGGCAACAGGAAAAATGTAGACTCTTTTGAAGGGGCCTGAGTGCTCAAATAGTGCCCGGTTCTTCAAAGTCTGCTTTATTCCCCCCTGGATTAACAAATTGGCACCCTACCTGGTATTGTGGAGTATAAGAAATGCTGGAAAGAGGGTCATTGAATTTGCAACACGGTCTTGTGTTTTGGAAATGGCCATGGGCAGTGTGAAGCAGGTTTGCTGATTGTCTGCATAGAGACCCCATGGGGCCATGAGGATGAACCGTGGATTGCAGTGGAGACCCAGTGGAGATGCCAGGACCATGAGATGGCTGCCAAGGAGCTGCCAGCCCCAATGAAGTTTCCCAGGACTGTGAGTAGCCTATGGAGGGGCGGAATTGGAATGCCAGAGAATTGTTGCTGGATAGAATTATCGGACTTGAAGATTTGTCACTGGCTAGAGTTGCTGGACTTGAAGCTACAGAGTTTGAAATTTGCCCTGGTTGTTTTAAATCGTGTATTGGTTGAATGTTTCTTTGCTATGCCCAATGCCATCTTTTGTAGTGTGAATACTTATTCTGTGCCATTATGGGTTTTTTGAGGTTATTTTTTGGTATTATGGCTCAATGAAAAGATCTTGGACTATGGGGATGTATGAACATCATTGGGATTGATAAAAACTATGGGACTTTTAAAGTCAGACTGAATGCATTGTATTTTACATCATGTATGGATATCAGTTTATGGGGGCCAGGGGCGGAATGTGGTGGTTTGATTCAGGTGTCCCCCATAAACTTAGGTGTTGTGAATGCTAGGTTCCCAGCTGATGGATATTTGGGAATTAATGCCTCCTGGAGGGAGTGTATTGTTGGGGGTGGGCTTATGGGCTTTATAGCCAGTTTCCCCATGCCAGTGTTTGGCATACCCTCCTGTTGCTGTGGTCCACACCTTCTGTTGGCCAGGGGGTGATGTCCACCCTCTGCTCATGCCATCGTTTTCCCCTGCCATCGTGGAGCTTCCCCTTGAGCCTGTAAGACAAAATAAATCTCTTTTTCCCAGAAGCTGCTCTTTGTTGGGTGATTTCTACCAGCAATGCAAACCGGACTGCAACATATACTTTACCACTTAAATGTACCACAGTCTAATTTACCCCTTTCTTTTTTGATGACAATTTAGTATGTTTGTGTGTGTATATGTTGGTGTGCATTATATGCATGCATATGTGGAGATGCACACTCCGTGTATGGGCAGAAGCCAGAGGACACTGGCTCCTCTTCTATTGCTCTGCTGCCTCGTTTCCTTGAGACTAAGTCTCTCCCTGAACCTGGAGCTGCCATTTGCTAGTTAGATTGCCTAACCAGCGACCCCCAGCAATGCCCCAGTGTCCATCTTCCCACCCCTACATACGTGTAACACTAGGGTTAAGGCATGCATGGCCACACTGGGCTTTTTCTCGTGAGTGCTGAGGGTCAAACTTGTGTCCTCGTGCTTGTGCAATGAGGGCTCCCTCCCACTGAGCCATCTACCCAAGCCAGAAAATTCAGAACTTTTTAAAATTGCCACTATCATGGTGTTGTATATCTTCAACATTAAAAGTCTCCGTAGCCGGGTAAGTTGGCACACACCTGTCATCCCAGCATTCAGGAGGCTAAGGCAAGAAGGTTACACCGGGAAACGCTACCTTGGTGGTAGGCAGATGCAGAGGGGTTCTCTAGAAAGAGAATTGCTGGAACATAGCAACATACTTTGTGTTTTCTGAATTTTGCCAAATAGCCTTTCAAAAGTAGTTGCTCAATTGGCACTTCACCAAGAGTATCTGACAGGTCCTTCTAAAAGTGCCTTGTTTTTCTTTTCTGGTCCCAGAGTGTTAAGATGGGAATAGTGTGTTGTATTTGTCAACTTCTCATTGCTGGCACAAAATACCTGATGAAAATCAGCTTACGGAAAGAAGGCTTTCTTTCAGCTTACAGTTCCAGGTTCCAGCCCGTTATGGAGGGGAGGCATGGCAGCAGGAGCTTGAAGCAGAGCTGGTCACATGCAGGCCACAGCAAAAGACTAGAAAATGATAAACCTGGTGCTTAGCCAGCTCTCTCCTGTACTTATAGTCCAGGGCCCTGGCCCAAGAAATGATGCTGCCCACAGTTAAGGTGGGCCTTCCCATTTCAATGAACCTAAGCAAGTCAACCCTTACAGGCATGCCCAGAGAGTATCTAATCTAGATACTAGATACCTAGATAATTCTAGGTCCTATCAAGTTGGCAATATATTAACCATCACGTGGACACAGTTGAAAAAGTGCACATTTGAGAACACAGCATAGCTCTTTACCTATGCTACTATGGAGAAAGGCATAGATAAGGGAAAATAGATGCTATTTTTTAAAATATTTTTATTTATTTATTTGAGAGCGACAGAGGGAAAGAGGCAGAGAAAGAGAGAGAGAGAGAGAGAGAGAATGGGCACGCCCGGGCCTCCAGACACTGCAAACGAACTCCAGATGCGTGCACCCCCTTGTGCATCTGGCTATCGTGGGTCCTGGGGAATCTAGCCTTGAACCGGGGTCCTTAGGCTTCACAGGCAAGCGCTTAACTGCTAAGCCATCTCTCCAGCTCATACATGCTATTTTTAAATGGAATAACAAGCCATAATGTTTTAGAACTTACCTGTAGCAAGAGGGAGAATTAGGTACAGGCAGCAGGGGAAGAGTTTGACTCTTTTGATATATTTTGTTTCATCAATTTATTTATCAAAATATTTTCCATGATTATATCAAAGTTCATTTCACACAAAAATAATCTTAAAAGTTACAACCAAAATAAATAAATCTAACAAGGTGTCCAAATTAGTGCTATAATCACAGAAACATTAACTGTTCCACATCCCTTTAAATAAAAAACAGCAAAAAAAAAAATTATTGGTTGTTGTTTTGTTATTCTGAAGCAATTGTTTGTATGTTGTGAAATAAATCAATAGAGAATTAGAGATTTTCCTTTGAATACATGAAATATCTTTAACATTGTTTATAAATATTTAATTATTTATTTAATTAACTAAACTTATTTAATTACTTTATTAATTTAATTTCTTTATTAAATTTATTTATTTATTTATTTAATTTTTCTCACTCTAGAGCTGAGGCTGGCCTTGAATTCACAGTGATATTCTTCCTCAGCCTGCTAAGTGCTGTGATTATAGGCGTGAGTCACCACACCCAGAAATATGTTTGCTCTTTAAAAGGTAAATTAGAAAAATAAAAAAAGTAAGGAGAAAAAAAAGAGAGAAAAAGAAGAAAAGAAACAAAAAAAATTTAAAAAAAAAAAACGAAAAAGTAAATTAGCCAATCATGAGCATTCATGTAATCCCTGTCTCACAAAAGGAAAGAGAGGGCTGGAGAGATGGTTCAGTGGTTAAAGCAAAGCCTAATGACACGCGCTCCATTCCCCAGCACCCACATAAAGCCAGATGTACCAAGTGGTATAGTCTTGGGCTATACAAAAAGGAGAAAATGAGCTTAGTATTAGCATTCATCTCTCTCTGCTTCCTGACTAAGGATGCCCTGTGACCTCATGCTCTTGAGCCATGCTTTCCATGCCACAATAAACTATATGCCCTCCAACAGTAAGCCAAAATAAACTCTTCCTAGGCCAGATGAGGTGGCACACATCTTTAATCCCAACTCTTAGGAGTCAGAGGTAGGAGGATCATTATGAGTTTTGAGGCCAGCCTTAGACTACATAGTGAATCCCAGGTCAGCCTGGGCTAGAGTGAGACCCTTCCTCAATAAATAAATAAACCCTTCCTTCTTTAAGTTGCTTTTGTATTTGGCACAGCTATAAAAGTAGTTGTTAATACAGAAAATGATACTGAGAAGTGGGGCTATTGCTGTGATAAATCTGACCATATGGTTTGTAGGTCTTTGGAACTGGTTTGCAGAAGGAATGTGGAATTGTTGGAACTTTGGGCTATAAAAGCCCTTGCATATTGTAATCAGAGCTTAACAAACTCCTCTGGTAGTAGCTTGAAAGACAAGTAGACAGTTGCCCTGGCTCTGTAATTTGAGAAGGAAACAAGGAACATATCAAGAACTGGACTCATGACCCCTTGCGTGACATACTGACAAAGAATCTGTCAGCATTTTGTCTATGTCATGAGGACTTGAATAAGGTTGTATTTAAAAGTAACTGGGAGCTAAAGAGATAGTGTTTAATGCACTTAATTGTGAAACCTAAGGACCTAGGTTTGATTCCCCAGGACCCACATAAGCCAGATGCACAAGGTGGCACATGTTTATGGAATTAGTCTGGACTTAGTTTGCAACATCTAACTACGTTTTCTCTCTCTCTCTCTCTCTCTCTCTCTCTCTCTCTCTCTCTCTCTCTCTGTCTCTCTCTCATAAATAAATAAGTTAAATAACTAAAAATGCAAAACTTGTTATTTTTAAAATAGTAATTGACTGATTTGTTTGGCAGGAGGAAATTTTAAGATAGGACACCATTCAAGCTGTGGCATGGCTATGCTCACCACTCTTACCCAGGTTTACAGTGAAAAAGAACAATAAGTGGGGATGATATATATTAAAACTATGCAGCAGGACATGGTGGTGCATGCCTTTAATCCCAGCACTCAGGAGGCAGAGGTAGGAGAATTGCCGTGAGTTTGAGGCCACCCTGAGAATACAGAGTGAATTCCAGGTCAGCCTGGGATAGAGTGAGACCCTACCTTGAAAAGAAATTTAAAAAAAAAAAAAAAACTATGCAGTTTGTCAAGTGTAACAGACAGCTTCAGGGTTGCTGAGATGAACTTCCAGACTAGGCACAGTTATGTAGGCAGGGATTTATTGAAGCTTCCAGATCCAGGGAAAGTTCCATAATGGTAGAAGTTGGCCCCCTCTTAAAGGACCAGGCAGAAAGAGAAAAAGCCAAAAGCCGCACAGCACACTTCAGGAACTCCAGCTAGGCACACTTTGCATATCTTTAGACTAAAATCTCAAACCCACCACCACACCTTAAGATCTGTCCAGAGACGCCACCTCAAGCCAAGTGGCTGCAGAGGCAAACTACAAACTAACAAAACACTGAATATATTGGGGGCTATCTACTCAAACTACCACATCAAGTTTTGTCAAAAAGTATTCTATCAAGTTTAAAGTTGCAGCCAAAGCACATGATGAAAAAGAAACTACTTGTTCAAGAGAAACCTCACTCTCTGTATTGTGACAATAGGAAAGCTACCCTGAAGGTAAAACCAATCAAACAATCCAAATTCATTTGAAAGAAGAGGGCCTAAACTGAATGGTTCCTTGCTTGAACACAGATGCCTTGGGAAGAATGTCACTAAGGCCAACCTATAAGGCATACAGGGACCTTTACTGCTACAGCCCAAGGGGCCTAGGCTATATCCCAAGCTGGTAGCAGAAATTTGCAGCATTGTCGTTGTGATAATGGTTTTGGAGTCATAAATGATGCAAGACTGAGTGGATCATGCAGTCTTGTTCCACGGTTCCAGATAGCTGTGTGGCAGGATTAAAGTTCCTATGAGGAGGCCCTGAGAGGCACTGCATGAAACTATGAAGGGTGAACCTTGAGTTGCAATGGAGACCCCAGGATGTTGGAGATGCTAGACCATGGAATATCTACCAAGAAAAGCTACAGGTATGGAGAGGAGCTGCACAGGGATCCAGGCTATGTGTGCTACAGGCAGCAAAGTTGGGGGGTGGGCCCCTCCAGAGACCCTTTGGATGATTCCATCATCCACAGATAACTCTATCACAAGCCCCACATGCTTGACATGGAACAGTAGGATCTGGTGCTTGTCCTGCTGGGTTTTGGTCTTGCTTTGGCAATACTTCCTTGTCATACCTTCATTTCCCCTGTTTGGATTGAGAATGCTTACTCTGTGCTTAGAATGTTGGAAGTATATATCACATATATAATATATGGACATTTATATATATATAATGGGAGCTCATAGTTAAAAGAGTTTGCCTGACTCTCAGAAGAGACTCTGCACTTACACTTTGGAACAGAGTTAGAACTGTCAAACACTATGGGGACTTAGGAAGTTGGTGAATGAATTATAAAACGGCCATGAGCCTGTGCGGACAAAAGGTGGAAGGCTATGACTTAAAAGTGATATGTTTGAGTGCTAAGTTCACAAGGGGTGGCCTTGTAATCATTTAGCTTATTTGTCAGCTTGACAAGAGTTAGGATCACAATGGAAACAAGTCTCTGAGTATGTCTGTAAGGGAATTTCTAATTAGGTTAATTGAGATGGGAAAAGTCACCCTAAATGTGGGTGGCACCATTCCATTGCTGAGGGCCCTAGACTGTATAAAAAGGAGAAAATGAGCTGAGTGCCAGCGTTCAGCCCTCTCAGCTTCCTGACTGCAGATGTGATGTGTCGTCGTCAGCTCCAATGCTGCTGGCTGAACCACCAAGCTAGACACAGTTTCTGGTTGGAAGAGATTTATTTGAAGCTGGCAGATCCAGGGAAAGTTCCATAACGGCGGAAGAAGCTGGCTCCCTTTCACAGTTCCAAGCAGAGAGACACCACCAAACAGCCAGCACCACACCAAAATCAAGCAGCAAACTGAAGGGACCCTGGCAGATCTCACACTGCCTACCTTGGGCTGGAATTCATATCCACCCTGAATTCCACAACCCTTCATATCAGGAGACTGCCTGCTAGGGGCAGAAGCTGCAAACTCAATTTTAAGCACACCTGAGACTACGTAGGGGAGGGATAGCTCACCTACCACACCATGTAACCAGGCTTCCTGTTGCTGATGTGATGCCACGCCTTCAATGCCATGCTGGAACTCAAACTGTAAGCATAAATAAACCTTTCTTTCCTTAAGTGGCTTTTGTAGGATATTTTTCACAGCCAAGAGAAGTAACACAGCTTGAGCAATGTTAGAGAGTCAAATCATTATCTTAAAAAGTAAAGAAATGCAGGAAAGACCCAAGGTACCACATGTCAAGATGAGCAAATAATTTATATGAGAAAAGTGTCTCTTCACTGATAAATTCCTGAAAACAAATTATAAGCATGGTAAAATTAGGATGCTATGATTTTTAATCCTAATGAATCAATGTATCTCAGCAGTTAACATCAATGGCTGCTCACAACTCTAAGGGAAAGACCACTGGACAGATAACACCATGGCTGAAGAAGAAAGAAGGGGGCTGGGAATGGCTCAGCGAGTGCATCACAAGTTCCAGACTAACCTGGGCTACATGGTGAGGCTTTGTGCCACCACCAACCCTTCCCCCACTGAAAAAAAGCAATGGAATGTTCAGTTCTATCATTTATTTCCATATTGAACACCAGAAAATATAAATTGTAATTCAAGACCTTTTTTATTTATACAAAATGGAAACTTAGGGAACAGCTCCAGAAACTTGCTGCTCAGAACTGTAACTTCAACCAAGAAAGGATTTTTAATATGTTAATATAGCACTGGAAGGATGAGACAGCTTCTTAAAGGAAGGTCTAAAAAAGGCAGAACAGCCCCCGCTTCTCAGGGGCTCAATCGTTTCCTTATTTAGTGAGCAAGAGTCAAAAATACCAAAACTCCTGGGAAATTCTCGGAGACAGAATTTATTTTTGCTCAGCATAATTTCGTTCCATTTGTGGCTGCATCGTGCCAGACTTAGGGTTCCTTGTACTTGAAAGGAGAGATTCAAAACATGACTGTCAATCAACAGTCCAAAATATTCCTTTGTCATTTTGTCACTTTGTACCACATTCCTATGAAATTAAGCATAGCCTTGAATAACAAACAGTCCTTAGATGCACAGTGGCTAAACTGTGGTTTCACCATGTCCTACTTCGATGGGAACTGAGGAAGATCTCATGTCACCTACCACCAGATATCAAAGGAAGCACATTTATGATAAACATGATGCAAAGACCAGAACACTGTTTTGTTTTGTTGTTTTTGTTTTTTGAACTAGTGTCTCGCTGTAACCTAGTCTGACCTTGAATCCATTATGTAGTCTCACAGGGACCTCAAACTCACAGCAATCCCCCTACCTCTGCTTTAATCCCAAGTGCTGGCATTAAAGCCATGCACCACCAAGCCTGGCTAGAGCATTGACTTTGGTTGCTCTTAATTGGTACTGCAAGGCAGAGAAAAGGCAAGGCTTCATAAAAATGAATGAGTTCTTTTAACCCCAAATCCTAAGAGGGTAGTGTTCATGAAGGCACAGCACTGGATTTTGCTGTGTGTGCCTCCTATCCTGTCACGGCAGCCCATGTTCATGTCTTGAACTTAGAGCAATACTTGCAGCTACTAACTCCTGAGGGGAGGGCTCAAAATATCCATGAAAAGAATGACATAGAGCTAAGGCAATCAGATTTTTTTTAAAGCTATAATACTCACTCTAGGTGTTTTGTATATTCTATTTTTAGTGCCCATTAGTAATGGTTGATTTAAAATTGGTAGCATCCAAAATCAAATGAATCTTGAGAATGAAGGTTATCCCCAATTGCCCTATCTGACGCTTCTGAAGTTGCCAGACAAATGCTACAGACAAGATCCATCATATTCAATAATCGTGGGTTTCCAACATACAACTAAGAATTTTTGAATTTGATGAAATTGCAAACAGCGAATCATCTAGTCCTAGGCTGTCTCCTGTCACAACATTGAGAAGATGTGTCTGAGACACTCTGCTGAGGGCTGGGCTTCTAGCCGGATTCAATGGGGAAAGAGAGGTAAGATGTCTGGGAGCACAGCACAGTTGTAGAGTACCTGCGTAGCATGTTCAGCTGCCAGTATTACCAAAAGGAGGTGGGAGAGAAGGGGATGCTCTTGACTAAATTAGAGTAAATTCAGGCTTCTACTATCACCTCTTACACTGTGGAATGTGTGTTGAGCATAGCATAAGATAAACAGATGGGTAAGGGATGGTCCCACACTCCTAGCCCCTGCTCAGGAGACTCTGGATTTAGATCTGTTCCTAAGCTCTTTCACTCACCAGTCTGTAGCCATAACATTAGAAAACAAAGCCACTCTAAAATAGCAGAGTTTGAGTTTACCATCAGTAGTCAAATGCAAATCATAATCACTAATGCCAGCCCTTCACTTATTACCAGACTACTTAAGACAGTGCTTAGAAAAGGACTTTATAAACCCAGCCTTACCTAAATATTACTTTAAGTTAATTAACTAAAAAGTAGGGCTGGAGAGATGGCTTAGCAGTTAAAGCACTTGCCTGCAGTGCCTAAGGACCCAGGTTCAATTCCCTAGTGCCCATGTAAGCCAGATGTACAAGGTGGCACATGCGTCTGAAATTCATTTGCAGTGACTAGAGGCCCTGGCATGCCCTATCTATCTATCTATCTATCTATCTATCTATCATCTATTTATCACATTCTCTTTCTCTCTATATATATATATATCAAATAAATAAAAAATTTTTAATGTAATACATTATCCTCTATTAATAGATACTTACCTTGGACCTAAATGGACCATTTCCGGCTACAACCCATTCATAAATTTTCCAACAAGATAAGAAAATGAAATCATATGGAATCTTTGTGGTAGTACTACTTTTTACATGGTTACTTGGAGGGATTTCTAATTATTAATTTTATATATGTATACATCTTCTGTTTTCACCAAGAGTTTGAGGCAATGCCCACATGGCCTAAGAGTCCATGTGATAAGCCAGGCATGATGAAGCACATCTGTGTTCCCTGCTCTTGGGAGACTGAGACAGGAGGATTGCAAATGTGACACCAGCCTGGGATACTTATTTTAAAAAAATGTATGGGGGGGCTGGAGAGATGGCTCAGCGGTTAAGCGCTTGCCTGTGAAGCCTAAGGACCCTGGTTTGAGGCTCGGTTCCCCAGGTCCCACATTAGCCAGATGCACAAGGGGGCGCACGCATCTGGAATTCGTTTGCAGTGGCTGGAAGCCCTGGTGCGCCCATTCTCTCTCTCTCTTTCTATCTGTCTTTCTCTCTGTGTCTATCGCTCTGGAATAAATAAATAAATAATGGACAAAAAATATTTTTAAAAAATGTGTTGGGGGGGCATTGAGGGATGGCTTAGCAGTTAAGGCACTTGCCTACAAAGCCAAAGGACCCTTAACCCTGGTTCAATTCCCCAGAACCCACATAAGCCAGATGCACAAGGGAGCACATGTATATGGAGTTCATTTGCAGTGGCTGGAGGCCCTGGTGTGTCTATTCTCTCTCTCTCTCTCTCTCTCTCTCTCTGTGTGTGTGTGTGTGTGTGTGTGTGTGTGTGTGTGTGTGTCAAATAAGTAAATAAATTTAAAAAAAAATTTAAGTACAGGGACTAAAAAGATGGCACAATGGTTAAAGGGCTTGCCTGCAAAGTATAAGGACCCAGGTTTGATTCTCCAGTATCCACGTAAGCCAGATGCACAAAGTGGTGCATGTGTCTGCAATTTGTTTGCAGTGGCTGTAGGCCCTACCATGTCCATTCTCTCCCTCCCTCACTCTCTCTCTCTCTCTTTCTCTCTCAAATGAATGAATAACTAAAATATATTTTTAAAAACACAGCACATGTGATAAACAATAATAGAACCAAGGGGGGAAAGGGCACAAAATTGTCAGACAAGATGGAAATTTTAGCTCTGAGCTTCCTGGCAACCAGGCCGAGGAGTGGGAAACAACAGTTACATAATTCTCATTTTTAGAAGGCAAACAAGGTTTACTTGAGAATTTCAATAAGAAGGCATTTTCTTCATCATGCTGAGGACAGCCAATATCCTTCTACTGAGCTTCTACTTACCCATGTCGGGGGAGCCCAGTTGACAATGTTGTTCATGAAGTTGAGATGCAAAATTGTTGACATCACTGGGAGTGAGGATCTGCTGGAGTTCTGCCACAATTTCAAGTTCTTGGAGCCATGGCTTAGGGGCAGCACAGAACCCCATGGAGAAATCCAAGTTGCTCAAACCCACTCTTCCACATTGCACATTGCACATGTGGCCCTGGGAAAATATCTTCATTCTTCTGGTCACAGTTCTCTCATCTACAGAAAGGAACAATTACATCTATTTTGGAGAACTATTATAAGGAAAAACAGATCAATTTGGCAGACACTTTATCTGCAGAGCACTAATGATATATTCATCATTATTAACTCTAACATTTTGCCATACATGAATGTATCTAACATAGCAACGTCCAGCACATAGTCCATGCATGCTAATCTCATATGTTCCTGCTTAGGTATTAAAAGTATACTTTGGGATCTTAAAGTGTAGCTCAGTAATAGCATATGTGTTTAGCATGTATGAGGCCCTGGATTCAACACCCAGTACCATAGTTAAAAGTTAAAGTACTCATTGGTTGCATTAAGCAGAAATCACAGCAGGGTATTATTTTTAACTACATTTTAACACAAGGCCTCAACAGACTAAGTTAAAAATCAAAATGGCATCACTCCTGCTAAAATCCTGGGTTACCAAGCTAAAACTAAACTGATTCTCTGAACTTCTGAGCAGTCAAGGTTAGAGAAACGGCATGGACATTTCCCAAACTGGTCAATCTCAGTCTGAATGATAATGAAATTCCTTCTCCTGCTTCAGTCTTCATACCAGTGCCCTGACATAGCCTGGTGTTAGCCAATCTGTTATTGATTATTGTTCTAGCTCCCTGTCCCTGCCTTAGAAGGAAAGTAACTTTAGAATGACCAATCTATGTTGGCTTTTGTTTCTGCTTTTATCAGTCCTTCCCTGCCTTCAAAATCCTCCTCCTCTGCTCGGGACACTGGAACACTCATCTGATTTTGTGGAATGAAGTCTTACCCAATGTCAGAATCAAACATAAAGCCAACCAACATCTTTATTGCAATTTTTTCCTTTGATAGCTGTTTTAGTGCCATAGACTCTGCAGGATTATAAGCAGCAGGAGTGCCTTTCTCTTAGCTTGGAAGGCTGGGAAGTCCAAGTTCAAAGTGTCTGGAAGGCCTAGCATCTTAGCAAGTGATGGCCATCCTTTACTGTGTCCTCACGTGATGAAAAGAATAAATGAACTGCCTCAGGTCTCCTACGAGAGCACTAATCCCAGTCAGGAGGGCTCCACCTTCACAATTTCATCGCTTCCCAAAGGCCCCACCTCCTCACACCATCATCTTGGGAGTAGGCTTTTGTGGTGGTTTGATTCAGGTGTCCCCCATAAACTTAGGTGTTCTGAATGTTAGGTTCCCAGCTGATGGATATTTGGGAATTAATGCCTCCTGGAGGGAGTGTATTGTTGGGGGCGGGCTTATGGGCTTTATAGCCAGTTTCCCCATGCCAGTGTTTGGCACACCCTCCTGTTGCTGTGGTCCATCTTCTGTTGGCCAGGGGGTGATGTCCACCCTCTGCTCATGCCATCGTTTTCCCCTGCCATCGTGGAGCTTCCCCTCGAGCCTGTAAGCCAAATAAACCTCTTTTTCCCAGAAGCTGCTCTTGGTTGGGTGATTTCTACCAGCAATGCGAACCGGACTGCAACAGTAAAGTGGTACTGGGAGTGTGGTAGCTGCTAGACACCTGACTATGTGGCTTCAGCCTTTTGTAGCTGATTTTCAAGAGGAATGTGGAAGGAGTTGAAACCTTGGCATAAGAGATGCCTTGCAGTGCTGTAAGTACAGCTTGATGGACTATTCTGGTCAGAGCTGAAAGACCTGAGTGCAGTAAGAACTATGGACTGTGAGGTTTGGCTCATGAGGGTGAGATAGAGCTTTGCCTGGACTGGGCTAGCAGTTTGTGTGAGAAGCTTGCTCTTATGCCCGTGTCCTGAGAAGTTGTGCAGGGTTGCTTTGCATAGAAATGAACTGGTGTGTGCTGAGGGATATGGCACAGAAAGAAAAATTTTTGGGTGAACTGCTGCCCGTTCAGCTGCAACTGAGAGATTACAACCTTTGAGACTGGGCTAGCTGACCTGCGCTGGGGCAATGTTGCAGTCCAGTTTGCATTGCTGTTAGAAATCACCCAACCAAGAGTAGCTTCTGGGAAAAAGAGGTTTATTTTAGCTTACAGGCTCGAGGGGAAGCTCCACGATGGCAGGGGAAACGATGGCATGAGCAGAGGGTGGACATCACCCCCTGGCCAACATAAGATGGACCACAGCAACAGGAGGGTGTGCCAAACACTGGCAAGGGGAAACTGGCTATAAAGCCCATAAGCCCGCCCCCAACAATACACTCCCTCCAGGAGGCATTAATTCCCAAATATCCATCAGCTGGGGAGCTAGCATTCGCAACACCTAAGTTTATGGGGGACACCTGAATCAAACCACCACAGGCAACAAGAAGAATGTAGACTCTTTTGAAGGTGTCTGAGTGCTCAAGGAGTGTCCTGTTCTTCAAAGTCTGCTTTATTCCCCCCTGGATTAACAAATTGGCACCCTACCTGGTATCGTGGAGTATAAGAAATGCTGGAAAGAGGGTTGTTGAGTTTGCAACATGGTCTTGTGTTTTGGAAATGGCCATGGGCAGTGTGAAGCGGGTTTGCTGGTTGCCTGCCTAGAGACCCCATGGGGCCATGAGGATGAACCGTGGCTTGCAGTGGAGACCCAGTGGAGATGCCGGGACCATGAGATGGCTGCTGAGGAGCTGCCGGCCCCGATGAAGTTTCCCAGGACTGTGAGTAGCCTAGCTGGAGGGGCGGAATTGGAATGCCAGAGACTTGCTGCTGGTTAGAATTATCAGAATTGAAGATTTGTCACTGGCTAGAGTTGCTGGACTTGAAGCTACAGAGTTTGATGTTTGCCCTGGTTGTTTTAAATCTTGTATTGGTTGATTGTTTCTTTGCTATGCCCAATGCCATCTTTTGCAGTGTGAATATTTATCCTGTGTCATTATGGGTTTTTTGAGGTTATATTTTGGTATTATGGCTCAGTTAAAAGATCTCGAACTATGGGGATGTATGAACATCATTGAGATGGATAAAAACTATGGGGACTTTAAAAGTCAGACTGAAAGCATTGTATTTTACATCATGTATGGATATCAGTTGATGGGGGCCAGGAGCGGAATGTGGTGGTTTGATTCAGGTGTCCCCCATAAACTTAGGTGTTCTGAATGCTAGGTTCCCAGCTGATGGATATTTGGGAATTAATGCCTCCTGGAGGGAGTGTATTGTTGGGGGCGGGCTTATGGGCTTTATAGCCAGTTTCCCCATGCCAGTGTTTGGCACACCCTCCTGTTGCTGTGGTCCATCTTATGTTGGCCAGGGGGTGATGTCCACCTTCTGCTCATGCCATCGTTTTCCCCTGCCATCATGGAGCTTCCCCTCGAGCCTGTAAGCCAAATAAACCTCTTTTTCCCAGAAGCTGCTCTTGGTTGGGTGATTTCTACCAGCAATGCGAACCGGACTGCAACAGCTTTCAACATATGAATTGGCAAAAGGAGGCAAAGGTTCACACTTTTTCACTACAGATCCTACATTCTCTTAAGGTTGAACCTCTTCCTTAACCCACTGCTTTGGGAACATTAAATTAACCTACTGTTTCTCACTTAGAGGTGATCTTTTATCCTTCCCCACAACAAGGAAGCATATCTGAACATGTATCAGGAACCAGGCAAGGAATGGGTAGAAGTTAGGGATTCTGCTAAACATTTTACAACACACAGTCAACAACACAGAAATATCTGAGCCAAAAGCCGATAATGGTAGGAAACCCTAAAGTAACCCCCTCTTTAAAATGTCTAGGGCAGGGGGTATAGATATGTGTTAGAGTTCTGGCCTAGCATATATAAAGTGTTGTGTTTGATCTCTAGCACTATAGTTGGGGGATATATTTCCAATCTATGTGTAATTAGAGGGCTGGGCTACATAGTAAGAACCTGGCTCAAAAAAAAAAAAAAATAGGGGCTAGAGAGATGGCTCAGCAGCAAAGGTGCTTGCCTGCAAAGTCTAACAACCAGGATTCTATTCCCTAGTACCCACATAATACCAGATTCACAAAGTGGTACATGCATCCGGTGTTTGTGAAGGGTTAATAAGACACTAGAAAGTGGAAAAACATCCCTTGTTCCTGGATTGGAAGAATCAATATTGTGAAAATGGCAATCTTACCTAAAGCAATCTACACATTTAATGCAATCCCAATCAAAATTCCAAAGGCATTCTTCATGGAAATAGAAAAAATAATCCAAAAATTCATTTGGACTCACAAAAAAACTCGAGTATCTAAAATAATACTGAGCAACAAAAATAAGGCTGGTGGTATCACCATACCTGAGTTTAACCTATACTACAGAGCCATAGTAATAAAAACAGCATGGTACTGACACAAAAACAGACATGTAGATCAGTGGAACAGAATGGAGGACCCAGATGTAAGTCCAGGTAGCTATAGCCGCCTTATGTTCGATAAAAATGCCAAAAATACTCATTGGAGAAAAGATAGCTTCTTGTGTTGGGAAAACTGGATATATATCTGTAGAAGGATGAAAATAGATTCTTCTCTCTATCCATGCACAAGAATTAAGTCCAAATGGATTAAAGACCTTAATATCAGACCGGAAACTCTGAAACTGCTAGAGGAAAAAGTAGGGGAAACCCTTCAGCATATTGGTCTTAGCAAAGACTTTCTGAATATAACCCCAATTGCTCAGGCAATAAAACCACAGATTAATCACTGGGACCTCATGAAATTAGAAAGATTTTGCACTGCAAAGGACACAGTGAAAAAAGCAAAGAAGCAACCTACAGAATGAGAAAAAAATCTTCACCAGCTATATATCTGATAGAGGACTAATATCTAGGATGTACAAAGAACTCAAAAAGTTAAATAATAAGGAATCAAACAAGCCAATCAAAAAATGGGCTATGGAGCTAAATAGAGTATTCTCAAAGGAAGAAATACCAATGGCATATAAGCATCTAAAAAAAATGTTCTACATCACTAGTCATCAGGGAAATGCAGATTAAAATTCCATTGAGATTCCATCTCACTCCTATCAGATTGGCTACCATCATGAAAACAAATGATCATAAATGTTGGCGGGGATGTGGAAAAAGAGGAACCCTTCTACACTGCTGGTGGGAATGCAATCTGGTCCAGCCGTTGTGGAAATCAGTGTGGAGGTTCCTAAAACAGCTAGAGATTGATCTTCCATATGACCCAGCTATAGCACTCCTAGGCATATATATAGCCTAAGGGCTCATCTCATTTCCTCTTTAGCTCTCAGCTGCACCCACTGGGACCTCCATCATGCCTCACTCAGAAAGCACAGGAACCAATACTTTCCTCCCAAATTAACTTCCCTCTAGGACAGTTTTTCCCTGTTTGCCTGATTTTGTTCTTTCTTCAACTCATCATAAATGTCTCTTGTCTGAATTCTCCTAGGGCCACACTTTTGAAACTCCAAATTTCAGCTTTGAGACTCAAAAGCTACTCCCTCCCGACCCTTGTCTCTTCTCTCACATTAACATAGCTGCCAGCAATTTCAAAAGTCTGCTTAAGCTATTAGTGGCCTCTCTACATTTTTGCTGAGTCATCCACTCAGCAATAGGAAAAAAAGTAAAAACTACCAAATCAGAAATCCAGAGATGAAAGGAGACATAAAGGGTAGAGAAAGGAAGGGAGGAGGATACTTAATAGGTTGATATTGTATATATGTAATTACAATGATTGTAATGGGGAGGTAATATGATGGAGAATGGAATTTCAAATGGGAAAGTGTGGGGGTGGGGAGGGAGGGAAATACCATGGGATATATTTTATAATCATGGAAAATGTTAATAAAAATTTTTTTAAAAATTTAAAAAAAAAAAAGAAATCCAGAGATGCAGAGGCTCCCAAGACCCCATCACTGAAGTAGACCTAAATAAACCTAACATGGTTCAGGAAAATTCACAGAAGAGGAGATGGAAAGATTGTTAGAGCCACAAGTTGGGACATTATGCACAGAGACATAGAGACATTGCCTCTCCCCCATAACTGATGGTTACCCCCACAATGTGTGACCCACAATCCCCACCAAGAAGGGTCCCTTCGGGGGGGAGGGTAAGGGAGAAGGCTAACGATGGTACTAACATGGCTGCTTAGACACTGAGAATGTACATAACTAATAAAGAAAAAAATGGAGAAAATAATGTAAAAAGAAAAAAAATAGCCAGGCATGGTAATATAGTCTATAATCCCAGCACTAGAGAGGCTCATACAAGGGCCTTGTGTAGTTTGAATAGATTGCGCCCAATGTATTCAGTGTTTTATTAGTTTGTAGTTTGCATCTGCAGCCACCTGGCTTGAGGCAATGTTACTGGGCAGATCTTAAGGTGTGGTGGTGGGTTTGAGATGGTAATCTAAAGATATGCAAAATGTGCCTAGCTGGAGTTCCTGAAGTGTGCTGTGTGGCTTTTGACTTTTAGGCTTGTGCTTCTCCCTCTGCTTGGACCCGTGAAGGCAGGCCAGCTTCTTCTGCCATTATGGAATTTCCCCTGGATCTGTAAGCTTCAATAAATCCTTTCCTCCATAACTGTGCCTAGTCTGGAAGTTCATCTCAGTGAACCTGAAGCTGTCTGCTACAGAGGAGTAGGCTGAGATGAACTGACCATGTGGATGTTAGTCTTTTGGAACTTTTGTTTTAGAGGAATGGGCATAGATGTGGTGCTTGCAACTGAAGATGCCTTCTGGAGTGATAAACCAAGTTTTATGGACTATTCTGATTAGAGTTTCAGAATGCTAAGTACAGACAGTATTTAACTTCAAGGCTTGACTTATGAGCTTTCTAAGGGAAAGGAAAGACTGTAGAGGACTTTGTTGGAATTGGGCTACTGGCATAAGGGCTGGCTGCATCCTGATGCCCAGGCCCAGAGAGTTTGATCAAGGTTAAATTTGTAATGGATTGATGTGCTTGGCTAATGATATTGGACTGAGAAATTTAAGATTTTAAGATGGAAAACATCAAGCAAGTTAAAATTATAAGCACTGAGACTGGTTTTAGGTTACTAAAGCTTCTATTGTCAACACATACCAATCTTAAGGAAGATGGCCTAACTACTTTACATTAAAACAATGGAGAGGATGCCTGAGGAAATACTACCATAGCACAAACTCTTCTGGAGAAGAAACCTGCTTTTCAAGGTTATGATTCATTTCATCCCTGAATTAAGATTATGGCTGTGTCCTGCACACCTGGTATTGGTTTCCAAAGCATGAAAAATGTGAGGAATGGTCATGAATTGCACATGATTCCAGGAGCTGCTGCTAAGATGTGGCAGGAGGCAGGTCTGATGCCCTAATAGTCTTAAAGAGCCTTTGGAAGATGGACCATGATTTGCTTGAAGACCTGAAGATGTTTTGGTATACAAGACTATCCAAGGGCTACCACGTAGTACACTGTTGGTGTAAGATGGAAGTGTTCCCTGGCTACTCTGCCCAGCTAGAGAGGTGGAATTGGAAAATCTGGAGATGTCAGTCTCTGGTTATATTAAATCTGAACTGAAGAAGTTTGATGGTTTTTTGATGGTGGTTGAGTTGGCATTGTTTTAGTCTCTCCTTGCTATGCATTATACCAGTTGAAAATGTTTACTCTGTGCATTTATATGTTGGAAGTACTTAACTTGTTTGATTCTACAGGACTTAACTATCTTAAATTTGTCAACTGTGGGGACCTTTGAAATCAAACTGATTACAATGTATAGCGTGTGATGGTTATGAATCTATTGGGGGCCAGGGGCAGAATGTGGTAGTTTGAATAGATAGCCTCCAATATATTCAGTTTTTTATTAGTATGTAGTTTGCATCTGCAACCATCTGGATGGAGGCAGTGTCACTGGGTGGGTCTTAAGGTGTGGTGATGGGTTTGAGATGGTAATCTATGCAAAATGTGCCTAGCTGGAGTTCCTGAATTATGTTGTGCTATGTGGCTTTTGGCTTTTAGGCTTGTGCTTTTTCTCTCTCTGCTTGGACCTGTGAAGACAGGCCAGCTTCTTCTGCCATTTAACTTCCCCTGGATCTGTAAGCTCTATAACTCCATAACTATGCCTGGTCTGGAAGTTCATCTCAGCAAACCTGAAGCTGTCTGCTACAGGCATAGACTACATAGTACAAAGCAGAATGCCCTTACCTTGGTTGCCAGGAAGGGCTAGAGGTAGAAGGAATGAGGGGGGAAACTTTGGTTAAATACTAAAATAAGATTACCTCACAATAGTTAGCCTCTTTTCCCCCAACCCCCAGCCACAACTTTTGAGTCCTCTTCAGTGGCCCACCTATGGTTCCCTATTTCCAATCTCAGCAAGGTTAACTGAACTATTGAGTCAGGCGTAGGGATAGAAAATGGGTTTCATTTCACTGACCCAGTGGTGATGGCTTATAGTAGGATTCAGTAGGCAAAAATGGGCTAGTCACATGCACCATGGGTGTGGGAAGAGAAGTGTGGACACACAAGCCAAGAAGTGCCATTGCTAGCTGACTCATACCTGTAGTCCTTTTCCTAAATCACATAATTTAGCTGGAGGGTCTATTAAAAGAGGAAACTCCAAATATAAAGGATGCTGAAAGGCAGGGTCACCCAAGTGCCAGGACTGCAACCATAGCCCCCTTCAAACAGCAGTAGAAGTACGACAGGTTATTGGGTTTCCAGAACATGGTCTTGCCCTTCTCCTCAGCCCTTAGGCCTGTCCTTAGGGAAGGATAGGAGAGCTTGTAGGTTTTGAACCTTCTGGAGTAAGTAAAGTGATTGCATTAACTATTCCAAGGGCCCTTGGAGCCACAGGTGAGTCTGTTTTGTTTTGCAGTGTTAGAGATGAAACTTGGGGTCTGAAGCACGCTAGACAAGCTTTCGACAACTGAGCTGTGTGACAACCCTTGAGAATTTTAAAGTGGAAGAGCTAATGTGGAACTACCAGGCCACCTTGTCCTGAATGCAGCAAGATCACAGGCTTCAGAGAAGCACAAGTCACAACTGCCTTGATACATGAGCCTGAAGCCTCTGCCTTCACTTTTACAGCAGCAAAATCTGAATACCCCAAAACTGAAGGCTTCCAGCCTGGTCTGATTCTGAGAGAGCTGACAGGAGAAGCTCCCGCTTCCGGCATGGCCCAGGGGAACTTCTGGTACAAGGGTAGCTGGGGCCACTGTGAGAAAGGTCAGCCTGCATTAGGGCTGTGGCACTCTGTTCTGGGCAATCTTCCAGGGCCTGAAATAATTCCTCCAAGGCCCGATCGGCCCCTCCCATGGAATCAAGCTATAGCCAAAGCAAATCCAGCACCACAACCCCCAAAACAGATGAGATTACTACTGAAGATGCTTTTGACCCATCCAGGCAAGCTCAGAAGGACTGGGGTGCTGTGTATCCTGGTGGAGAGAGGCATAAAAACAGTAGAGGCCACTTGGCTGGGTTCTTCCCTTCAGCAAAAAAAAAAAAAAAAAAAAAAAAAGGAATCCTATCTATCATCCAACATTTGGGGGTCCCTACATCATCCCCTCTCCTCCTTCTCCTCTTCCCCAGTGAACTTGTTTTTATCTCTGTATCTCTAGCTCTTATTCCCCTCCTACTGTCTTTCTCTCTCTCTTTCCTATCCCTCCACCCAAACAGGATAGCAACAGGATATCACCTTGGGGCATCCTGAAATAACCCCACAATCCACAGCTATCTCTTCCAAGCCTCCAATCCCATTACGAGTCCAGCAGACATTGCAGGGGAGGGCTCAGCCACTCCAGTCTTTTACACATTCCTCACACCCCACTCACCAATCAGGAAAAGGGTTGCGTTCTGCAGCCCTGGCAAGGCTTGTGCCTGACTCTACCTTTCCTCTATGGAGAACCTGGGTGTGGCAGACAAGCCTTTAAGCTGACTCCAATCAATCAATCATCGCAAGTCACTCTGTTCCTGGCACAGGACAAGAGGTAAACAGGTGAGGAGGTCACCAACCACAGGAGGCGATTGAACACCAAGGGTGTTCCAAGGGTGCAGAGCAGGCCACAAAGTACCTCAAGGAGTACAGACTGGCAAGGGACAACCTCAAAAATGGGAAGAGAGAACCCTTCCAGATGGGGTTGGTGGGTAAAGGACCTCAACGCAAGCTGAGCAAGGCCATTTGGGGATCAGGGACCAAGTAGGCCAGCCTGCCAGGAAGGGAGGCCATGCTGAGTATGGTGAGAGAGCTAAGTTAGATCTAGTGTGTAAAAAGGACTTGCATTCCAGGAAACTATCCCACTCATACAGAAAGACATGGAAAGTCGTTGAGCAGGAAAGGAGTATGTATGATCAAAATGACATACAGGATAAGAAAATATTAACCAGGGCACAGTTGGCACTCAGAAACATAGCTGACAGCCACAATGGCTGAAAAACTTCTAATGAACACATGCCAAAGAGGTTTGGCAGGGACAGATACCACATCCCCCTGGCCTTGTTAACTGTGGAGCCACCTAAGCAACATAAACACTTCCCCTGGGGAAGACATGGGAGTCAGGAGGGATTAGCCCAGGGGAGTAAGTGCAGGCTCAGAAGAAGGGAGCATAGAGCTGGGGCACATCCTGTTTTCTTCCCCACCCACACCCCACTGGCATGGCCCTCACTTCTCAGGCCTGCCTCACCAGAGTCAGAGAGGGACTCTGTTCCCATGGCTATCCAGCTCAACTTAGGCAGCAGGGTGCTGCCCTCCTTCTGAGCCAGGAGACAGGAAACAGCAGGTGGAAAGACAAGGCTCCCAGGAATCCCACACTGCCACCAATTGGATGACATTGTGTGGGCTGCCTGTAAGAAACAAGGACACTCACTTGGGAGCTGGGCCTAAGACAAGAGAGACCATATATTGTATGACTTCACTGAAATACCCAGAATGGGCAGATCCACAGAGAGATAAAGCAGTCAAATGGTTGGGGGGGGCAGGACTGTGGAGGAGCTGGAGCAATTGCTTTGTGGGTACAGTTTCTTCTGGGGGTGGGGTGCTCAGGAGCTGGAGAGGGTCAATGGCTACAAAGCACTGTAAGTACACAAAATGCTACTGAACTGTCCCACTTCAAATATGTGCCTTAAGTGGCTTAATGGGTTAATTTAATGTGAAATATATTCATATATTTTACCACAAATATTTTCCTTTTAAAAAAAAGCCATTGGGGCTGGAGAGATAGCTTAACAGTTAAGGTTCTTGCCTGTAAAGCCAAAGGACTGCCCAGGTTCCATTCCCCAGTATCCACATAAGCCAGATGCACAAGGTAGCATATGAGTCTAGAATTTGTTTGCACTGCTAGAGGTCCCGGCATGCCCATTCTCTCTCTCTCCCCCGCCCCTCTCTCCTCTAATAAATAAACTTTTTAAAGGACCAGAGAACTTCAGTAATATAAGGGGATAGGATAGGGTTGTCAGAGGGTTGTGACAAGTCTCCATGTCTGATCATTTTAACCAGCAACAAGTCTCTGTAGTTCCAATTCTGCCCTTCCATCTAGGCTACTCACAGTCCTGGAAAATTGCATCTGGGGCCAGAAGCTATCCTTAGCAGCCATCTTGTGTCCCGGCATCTCCACAGCGTCTCTACTGCAACCCATGGTTCATCCTCACATCTCCATCAGTTCTCCAAGCAGACATCCAGCAAACCTGCTTCGCACTGCCCATGGCCATTTCCAAAGCACAAGACTGCATTGCAAACTTGATGACCCTCTCTTTCCTGCATTTCTTATCCTCCTAGACTGAGACTCTATCTCAAAAAACCATTAAAAAAAAGAAAGAAAGAAATACTGCCAGGCATGGTGGCTCATGCCTTTAATCCCAGCACTCTGGAGGCAGAAGTAGGAGGATTGCTGTGAGTTCAAGGTCATCCTGAGACTACATAGTGAATTCCAAGTCTGGCCTAGAGCATTTTTACCTCAGGAAAAAAATAAAATAAAATATTCTAAAAACCAGCTGTTGGGCTGAGGATATAGCTTGGTGGTAGTCTAAGCATGCATGAGGAGGGGATCTGGGTTAATCCTCAGCATCATAAGAAAATTAAATAAGGGCTGGAGAGATTGTTCAGTGGTTAGGTGTTTGCCAGCAAAGACAAAGGACCCAGGTTCAATTCCTTTGTACCCACATAAGCCAGATGCACAAGGTAGAGTTCGTTTACAGTGGCTAGAGGCCCTGGCATACCTAGTCTGTCTGTATCTGCTTCTTTCCTTCTCTCTCTCTCTCTCTCTCTCTCTCTCTCTCTCTCTCTCTTTCCAGGTAGGGTCTCACTGTAGCTCAGGCTGACCTGGAATTCACTATGTCGTCTCAGGGTGGCCTCAAATTCATGGCAATCCTCCTACTTGGCCTCCCAAGTGCTGGGATTAAAGGTGTGTGCAACTACGCCTGGCTTCTCTCTTAAATAAATTAAATGAATTTTTTTTAAGCCTATAAAAATTAAATAAAACCCAGCTCTTAGCCCTTGTTGGACAAAAAAAAAAAAAAAAAAAAACAAAAAACTGCATTCTTTCTGTTGCCCCAGTGCAGGTCAGCTGGCCGAATCTCAATGGCTATAATTTCTCATACAATTGCACCTTAACAGGCAATAGTTTCGGCCTAAAGATTTTTTTTCCTGTGCCATATCCCTCTGCTCATACCAGTCCATTTTTACACAAAGCAACCCCGCACAAATTCTCAGGATACAGGCATAACAGCAAGTCTCTCACACAAACTGCTTCTAGCCTAGTCCAGGCAAAACTTTTTCTCACTCTCATAAGCCAAGCCTTACATAGTTCTTACTACATTTAGGTCTTTCAACTCTCACCAGAATATCAAGCTGTACTTACAGCACTGCAAGTTGTCTCTTAGGCTAAGGTTTTAAATCCTTCCACATTCCTCTTGAAAATAAGCTCCAAAAGGCCAAATTCCACACTGTCAGGTTTCTAGCAGCAACAACCCACTCTTGGTACCAACCATACTATTACAGTCAGATTCGCATTGCTGTCAGAAAACACCTGACCAAGAGTAGCTTGTGGGAAAAAAAAAGATTTATTTTGGCTTACAGACTCAAAGGGAAGCTCTTTGCTGGCAGGGGAAAACAATGGCATGAACAGAGGGTGGACATCACCTCCTGGGCAGCATCAGATGGACAACAGCTACAGGACACTGTGCCAAACACTGGCAAGAGGAAGCTGACTATAACATCCATAAGCCTGCCCCCAACAAATACGCTGCCTCCAGGAGGCTTTAATTTCCAAATTTCCATCAGCTGGGGACCTAGCATTCAGAACACCTAAGTTTATGGGACACCTGAATCAAACCACCACAGTGGCTTAGCAGTTAAGGTGCTTGCCTACAAAGCCTAAGGACACATGTTCAATTCCCCTGTGCCCATGTAAGGCAGATGCACAAGGTAGTGCATGTGTCTGGAGTTTACAGTGGCTAGAGGCCCTGGCACACCCTCTCTCCCTACCTCCCCCACCTCTCTCTATATATCAGCCTCTTTCTCTCTCTCAAAATAAATTAAACATTTTAAAAAATGTGTTTTTTTTTTGTTTTTTTTTTTTTGTTTTTTTTTTGAAGCAAGGGGAGTGTCTAACTCCAGTGTCAGGAAAGAGAAAGGCAATGGTATTTTCTGAAGGCAGTGATTGTGGCCCATGACCAGCAAGAAGCAGATGGCATCTCCACACAGTGGGTTACTTGGATGAATTGAAATGGACAGTACTATTTACAGAGTGATAAGTAGTTTAAGGAAAGCCATTTGTGCTAGAAACCAGAGGGCACACCATCACTGATAAGCCAGAAAGGGGAAAATTGTAGCTGGAACACAGGGCTCATAGCCTCCCAGAGAAGAGCATAGCCATGTCCAATTGCTAGAATTTCAATGTGAAATGTCCCTGTCGGCTCATGTGTTGACATGGGTATTCTGAAAGGTCTGAGCAATTGAGGCTTAGGTGGAGGAACTAGGTCACTGGTGGCATGCCTTTGAAGGACATGCATCGTCCCTAGTCCTTTCCTCTCTCCCTGCTTCTTGTCCATAGGAATACAAAAGTAACTAGTATATGAACCTGATTGGCAATACCCCGGCCTCACTTTTCCCTGGCCTCTGACTTCTAGCCTATTCTCCCTAAGTGTCTGAACGTACCAGGAAACTAGAGACCAGCAAGATGTTGATGTACCCATAAAGGTCTGAAGCCCAGGGCCCAGAGTGTGGCAAAAGACGGAGAGTTCAGAGAACCTGGCTTTGCTGAGTTCACATGACCCTATGAACATTTAGGAAGATTGTTTTTCATGGGTGGTGTCTCAAATAGGGCAAGGTGCAAGAGAGGAGGACAGACAGTATAACCTTTCTGTCAGAGAACGAGTGGAAAGGTAGAGGAAAAGAAGGCTGGAACAGCATCTAGGGACACAAGAGGAGCAGAGAGGGGGGGAAAAGTGATCTGACCATGAATTGCTGAAGGGAAGGAGGGTGGGAGAGTGTCCTTGGGTGCTGACCTTGAATGTCTTTGATGACTCCCAGGGAGCTCTTTGAGAAGAGCAAGACAGAACGAAAGCTGTGTCAGTTGGCATCCGACAGGAAGCAGACACTCCAGAGGACAGAACTGGAAAGAATTTAATGAAGGGACTACACAGGGTGTGTGCAGAACTGAAAAAAAAAAAAAACACAAAAAACAGTGAGGTAATGAGGCACCCAGAGACTCGTAATGGCAGGAAACAGCTGGCATCCTCTCCAAGCCTGGACAGCTGGGAGGACTGGTGACTCTGGAGCCACAGCCCTCCTGCTCCGGGAATGGAGGCCCAGAGGCAGCCACCACCCCATCTCACTGCCCTCTGGCCATCCAGCCTCCTAGTGCCTCCCACAGGGTGAACCTCAGAGCAAAGAAGTGGAAGGAGGGCAGGGCATGAATCGGCTGGGGCGCGGAAACAACATACAACCAGACAACTTGGAGTTAGCGAGGGGGAAACAGCCAAAGCAGCATGCTGTGTCTGTGTGAAGAGGAGAGGTGGACGGCGATACGCTGAGAGGCAGAGTGCATAGCCACCATGCGGGAGGCCCTGCGTTCAATCCCCATCCCAGGGTGAGGTATGGGAGAATGGATGAATTAATGAGAACAGAACAGTGGCAATGCCATGAAAGGGTGTTTTCCAGGCAAAGGAGTCCTAAACATGCTTTAAACTGACAACCAAGCCACCCCGATGTCATGGTGACAGGTTGTTTCTGGTCAAAATGACTCAAAGTATACTATTAGAGTTATGCATTTCCATGGGCCCAAAAGGTCAGTCAACTTTTCATTGCTGGGACAAAATACCTGACAAAAAAATCAGTTTAAAGAAGAAAGGGTTAATTCAGTTTACATTTCCAGGTTACAGTCCTTCCTGGCTGAGAAGGCATGGCAAGAGCTTGAAGGTCGCATTCAGTCCACAGTGAGGAAGCAGAGAGACGAACGCTGCGACTCAGCCCCTCTCACCCTCTTCTACAGTCCAGGTCCGTGGTCCATGCCCACAGTCTGCCCATCTTAATTGACCTAATCAAAATAATCCCTCACAGTCGTGCACAGAGGTTGATCTAGTCTACATTATCCCTTACAGGTGACTAGGTCCCCAAGTTAACCATCAATATAAGCCATCACAGATCCCAAGGTTGAAATGCAAGGGTGAGTTGTCATGGCACGATGTGGCAATGTGGCTTTTGGCTCTTCCTGTCTGTCCCAAAAGAGCAAGAAGAGGAAAACTTTGCTCTGTCGTAACATAAAGACACTGTATGGCTACACACGGTTCAAATCCGTGCTTTTCAGTGTTAGTGAGCCTAGACAAAGCTCCCTGGCTTCTTCATGAGCCTTTAGGAGAGCTCAGCCCATGACATTCCAACAGTAGCCAACTGTGACCAAGCAGTACACTGCTGTTTGCGAGGATTCGCCACCTGCTGCAAAGTCACTCATCGGCACAGTTAAAGGGGAAGAATTCCCCTCCTTGCAGTTGGAGTTGTGCACAGGTGCATACTGGAAAGGCCAGCAGAATATGCAGGACCCTCTGGTGGGCAGTTAAGTAGGAGAGCATAGGCACACTGCTGTATTCAGGGATGTGAAAAGACGCAGAGGGTCAGTGGTAAGTGGTCCTACTACGTGAGATGGATTTTGCCAAGAACATGAGGAATGAGCCTCATATTCCTCTCGCTTAATAGTTCATTACCAAAATCAGGAAGACAGGGTACAGTTGTGCATGTTGTCACTTCATGGAGGCACCCCCTGAACCACCCCACTTGCCTTCCTTCTGATAGGTACGCAGTCAAAGTCCAGCATGTACCAGCTATCCAATGTGCAGTGCCCCTGAGCACGCATGCTTCTGCCGAGAAGGAGAGGTGACTTTTTCGTTGCACAAAGATGCAATCCACTTGCCACAGGGAACCGATTGCTTCCTGGGGACCGCTGTGTCCAACAGTAGGAGAGGTCTATTTCGGATTCTATCAAAGATGCTATACACACGCGGCAGTAAACCTGTCCCAATTCTTTCTAGTTGCTAATGATGCACTCACACGTCATGTCGCCTGAGAGAAACTTACACCCTAGTGAGAGCAAGAGTGGGAACAATTCAGCAGAGATAATAGTAACAATCAAAAATAAGAACAATAGCCCTTTGTGTAAAGCCCTTCACACGTGATGCAAAATCTCAGCCAAGCCTCACAGCCACACTCGGTCCCACTGGATAAAGCTCTTCACTGCTGAACAACTATGGAGCCGAGACTCAGAACTACCAATGAAATCTCAGCTTTCTGTTCTTTGCACAGTACAAACAAAAAGATAAATAAGGGCTGGAGAGATGGCTTAGCGGTTAAGCGCTCGCCTGTGAAGCCTAAGGACCCCGGTTCGAGGCTCGGTTCCCCAGGTCCCACGTTAGCCAGATGCACAAGGGGGCACACGCATCTGGAGTTCGTTTGCAGAGGCTGGAAGCCCTGGCGTGCCCATTCTCTCTCTCTCTCCCTCTATCTGTCTTTCTCTCTGTCTCTGTCGCTCTCAAATAAATAAATAAAATATTTTAAAATAAAAAAAAAAGATAAATAAGGGCTGGAAAGATGGCTGACCAGTTAAGGCACTTGCCTGCAAAGCTAAACCACCCAGGTTCAATTCCCCAGGACCACGTAAGCCACACGCATAAGGTAGTGAGTGCACACATCTGGAATTCATTTGCAGCAGCTGGAGGCCCTGACACACCCATTCTCTCCTCTCCTCGTCTCTTCTCTTTTCTTCTCCTCTTCTTCTTCTTTGTTTCTATCTCTCTCCCTATCTATCTCTCTTGAGAAAAGAAAATGGCTCTTAAACAAAAATCCACACATTTATAATAGCTCCTGTGTACTGAGTGGAGCCACAGCACCTTTCCCCTTGCCTCCTGAGAAGCAGAGCAATGATTTTCCTCAGAGACCTGATGCTAAGTCTCCATCTACACTCATCAACCCTTCGTGGGGAGACATGCAGCTCTGGCCCAGCTATTGTCAGTACTTCTGTGCCTCGGTGGCTGGTTCGGGAATGAGCATGTGACCCAGCCAGAATCAGTGAAGGGCAAGGAGGCTTGCGCAGCTCTGGGGACAGGAGGAGGTCCCCCTCTTCCCCATTGGTCTTAATCATGGAGGAAGGTATGTCTGGAATTGCTGACCACCATCTTGTCCTGTCTGCACTGTGACAGCAAAGGAAATAAGAATCATAGGGAATCTAAAATGTGACAAAGGACACAGCCCTCATGACAATTGAAATCATGGGCCATGTCCCATGACCAAGCAATTCCTTTTTTGTTGTGTGTTTTATTTTGAGGTATTGTCTCACTCTAGGCCAGGACGACCTGGAATTCACTATGTAGTCTCAGGCTGGCCTCAAAATCACAGCAATCCTCCTACCTCTGCCTCCCAAATGCTGGGATTAAAGGTGTGTGCCACCACATGGCTCCCAAGCACTCTTTATTTAGTTAGTTAACCATATGTTTCTCAACCCTCCTCTCCAGTGTCAGAGACGAAACACTTCTATGTGCTCAGTATGTACTATTCACTGGGCTGCACCCCCAGCCAGTGTGTCAGGAGAATAGGGACTTGGAGAGAGAGGGCTACCCCAAGACCAACATATAAAAGATGGCAACCAGAAGACTGGAGACCTTCCCAATGCTGGCCACGTGTAACAATTGACCAGGCAAAAAAAAAAGTCCCCAGTAAATGAGTTGTAGAGGGAATGGGTGCTATGTAAATAACCTGCAAAGGGTTCCTGAAACTCGTGACTAGGGCTTTTCATGTGTATGCTGTTCTAGCTCACTAGACCACTCCCATTCTTGGGGAGTGGCTCTCCTTCTTAATAAATCACCTTTACTCCTATTACCTTACTATGTGTCTCTAGCTCAGCTCCCTGCTCTGGGACACAAGAACTTTCACGGGTAGAGGATGCCCTCAGCCCCTTTGCTAGAATCACAGTGGCCCATAGTGGCTTTATTACTTAGGCATATTGAATTGCATCCACTGTCCTCACACCTAAAATATCTTGGCAGCTGCAGGTGTTTCTTCCTCATCTTGATCAGGCAATGCCAGATGCAGCTGAGGACCAGAAGAAGGTTCCATTGCCAAAGAAATCCAACCAGTGCCACTCTATGGGTAATCGCCAAGTCTACCACAGCCTGGAAAAGTCAAATGTGCACAGATGTCCACTAGAGCATCCTTGCTGCTGGTACTAGGAGGCCACTGTGCAATCAGTGCGAGAAGCTCACCTTCCTTCCCAGGAGCAGAGCCCAGCTCCTGCCTCACTCAGACCCAACAGGAAAAGCAGTGGAGACTATGGGCAAGAAAGAGAAGAGAATCTTCTTCCCCAAGCACAGACAGCCCTCCCCCATCCACCTGACTGCTATGGTGGCCATGTGCTTACCACTGGATGAAGGGTGGTGCCAGGGGGAAAAAAAAATGACATCAAGATAGAAGGGTGAGCCGGGCATGGTGGCGCACGCCTTTAATCCCAGCACTCGGGAGGCAGAGGTAGCAGGATCACCATGATTTTGAGGCCACCCTGAGACAACATAGTGAATTCCAGGTCAATCTGAGCTAGACTGATTGAGACCTTACCTCAAAAAATAAAACAAAACAACAACAACAAAAGATAGAAGAGGAACTAGTTGTTAAGAAGTTCAGTGGAAGGGGAACAGGGACAAAAGAAAGTGATTGGAGGGAATTGTGATCAAAATAAATTATATGCATTATGGAAATTGTCAATAAAAAATGCTAAGAAGAAAGAAAAAGAACAGTGTCAGGACTGGCCAGTGTTCCAGCTGCTCAGACTTAGAGGGGGTATCGGGCCCCGGCAGCTGCAGCCAGGTCACTGTGGGATGAACAGAATCCCAAGCTGGAATTCTATGGGGCAAAAGGAACAGGGATGAGATGCTGGGTGAAAGTGTCATTTTGGCCACCACTTGAGCATGGGGCTCAAGTATAGTCCTTTATTGAACTTAGACCCTTGTTTGCAAATCCAGGTGGGTAGAATCACAGGTATCTACATAATCCTCCCACTCCGAGCTGCCTTGGCTCTGTTCAGAGCAGGATACCCGAGGCAGGGGAGATGATGGTGGCGGTAATTACTCAAGCATTCCAAGCTTGCTTCACTTTAGGGACGAAGGCTTGATAAAACACAGATGTGCCCTACTTTAAGAAAAACAAAAAAACAAATCGTAAAATGCTGAAACTGAGGTGGGGAACCACACACTACTCATACTTTTAAAAGGGATTTACTATAGTTCTCTCTTCTGTTTTCTGTTTACTTCCAGATATTATGATGCTATGGGGTTGTAAATCTGAAGAAATTGCCCTTGCAATCTTGTGACTTGCTCTCGTGTTTTGTTGGAGGAATTGTTTCCCACATTTTAGAGGCCATTGCAGGCTGTCTTGTGCAATGAGTAGGGGGAGAACTAAGGATTCCTTCCAAGAAAGTGTGGGAAAACAAATTTCTGGTTGCAACAGTGTTCAACATAAATCAATGTAGCATCTTGTGGGCTCCAATAGTTCTCCTTATCACTTCTGGATGTTAATAAGGAGATTTGTGTCCCAACAATGGCTTTTCTCCCTTTGCTCTTATATTTGTCCTTTTTGGAGCATATTCTAAAGTCATAGAATGGAGAAGTATTATAGCCAACATGTCCACCAACTCCCCATCCAAAACCTCATCCCTGAACCTAGCAGACTGGAAGAATGTCTGTACACAGCAGCATTGTTCCATCCTGGCTCAGCACAACAGCTTCCAGAATTCCCCTCAGGCCTCCTACATGCCACCTTGATGGTCGGCCTTGCCATCCTTGATGTTGCATTTTAGCAGGACTACTATGTTCCTGAGCTCTGTTGGCATCCCAACCCTCATAACAAGATCTTCCTCCAGACAGACCCCAGAACTCCGAACTAAGCCAGACTCAAAGCAAAACAGACAAGACTCTTTCAACCTTAGCCCACTTTCCGGGACCATCTTCCTCCCAGCACCTTAACTCCTGAAACTTGGGAAATCCCCTGAGAATAAACTGACATGGTCTTCCGTCTCTGCAGATGGAACAGCCAGGAGGGGACAGCAAACACTGAGGAAAATCAGATGCAAAAGTAAAGAGATTTACTAACAAAAAACTCACTGGCTTTCAATGGTCTTACTTCCACATACCAAATGAGGATCCGGTTATCTAATCCTCAAATGTGATTTCCTATTCTTTTTTCTTTTCTTTCCTTTTTCATACAGGCTGGCCTTAAACTCCTGCATCTCCTGCCTCCACCTCCCAAATGCTGGGGTTATAGGTGCCCATCACCACACCAAGCTCATGTTTGAGGTTGAGAGAGTCCACATGTGAATCCTAATGTGTCTCTCTCCCTGCTCTGTCACCACAAAGAAAGAAAAGCTCTGGCAACATAAGGAAAGAGTCATTAGGTAACCAGCAGCCAGAGCTGCGTCAACAACATTATCCCTAGCCCTGGAGATTGGACTCCTGCCTTACTCCCGTCCCTCCTCTCCCTCTCTGTAACCCCTACCTCCTCCTTGGATCGCCTACCTGCCCCTTCACAGGTATGTGGAGTTGAAGGTCCTGGTTTACAAAGCTTTTCCTCCCCATCAACACCACGGCCAGGAGTCTTATTTAACACAATCCTACAGTACAGGCAAGGTGGAATGTACTTCACTCTCCCAGCTCCAAGGAAGCAACATGTTTCCCCAAGTAACTTTGCTAGAGTTCATATTCCAGGGGCCAAGGGTGAAGACAAATGTCAGGGCACTTGCCTTGCATGCATGAAGTCCTTGTTCCTGCTATAGAACAGGAAGAAAGAAGTTGGAATAAATGAAGAGAAAGGTTCTGAGAGGATATAGCTCAATTTGTTGAGTGCTTATGCTTACCTTGAATAAATGAGGCCATTAGTTCAATCCCCAGTACTATATATACAAAAAAAAAAAAAAAAAAAACCAAACAGGAGATAAAAAGTCAATTCTGTGGTCTCTTCAGAATAGGGTCTTAACTTATAGCTCTGTTGGATAACCGAGTCCTTTGCAATGGCCTCCATTGTTTTGGGGACCTTATGAATCTCCCTGGCCAGCTGCTTGCTATTAGGGAGTAACCCAACTCTGATCCTGGGATTCACAAGCCAGAGTCTACTGTTTTAAGACTAATCTTTCTCCACTTTCTACTGGGCATATCGGTCTGGTCAGTCCACATCTCTTAATTGAGGATTATATTTTGTATACCGATAAAATGTCTCTCAAAATTATATGCACATACCCCTTAATCAAAGCTGCTCTCACCCTTGGTTGGAGAATCTGTCTTATTTCACAGATGGCAAAAAACATACTGAGGAGATCCAAGGTTGGCCAACACAAGAAAAGGCAGCCAATGGCTCTCCACAAGAAGTGCTACCTCTATCACATTTACCCAGGTCCAGAGGAAACTGCAGAGGGAGCAGTGACTTGAAAAGTGCTCCCAATGCTAGCCTGACATCCACCTCCAGGAAAAGAGCAACACTGTGGTGAATGGAAGCACATAATAGAAATACAGAGGCTAACACACCCAATGCTCAAGGGTTGTTGCAGAAGAGGGGGTGGGCAGATTGTGGAAAGAGCCACAAGGTGGTTAGAAATGTCACAAGACACAACCCCAGCCAGAGACTAACAGAGGTCCGAATTACCCCGTCGTGAACACCAAGGCCCCTACTAAAGAGGGCCCTCTGAAAAATGAGAATGGGGGTGAGGGAAAGCCAGACTATAACCAAATAAAAAGATATCTATATGCATACGTAAATTTTTAAAAGGTCAGTTCTGTACAATGATGACATGTACAGAATCTGAAATTTTCTTTCATAGTACTAGGAACTGAACCTAGGGCCTCATGCATGCTAGGCAAGTACTGTATCACCGCACTACATTCCCCACACTGGATTTTTTTCATGTCTTTAATTTTTTGGATTATACTTGATCATAGAACTATTTCACATTATGAATACTTGGGAATATTTTTAACATCCAATATCAGGACATATATACCCTATCCCACATAATTCAGGATTACTATGGGTGAGACCTAGGTGTGAAAAGTGTTTAAAACCCCCAGATGATTCTAATGTGTCTCCAAGGTCCAAAGCCCTACCCATGAGTCAGCACTAATCAAAGGCGCTCGCTCAAGCCCAGTGAGGGGAGGAAGTCCTGACTAGAAGGACAACAGAATTGTAGCCAGATCTCTGATTTCTGGGAGGTGTAGGGAAGAGAGTTGTTGTTCTGTCTCAGAAACAGGGTTTTATTTATAGGAGCTGTAGAAATGGAAGATCTTACTCCTGACAGATTGAAACTAAATCAGCCACTCCTGTAAGATGTCCTGTTGTCCGTTCATGTCCCAGGCAGACCAGGGGCCAGCCTTCTGAGAACACCTTGAGCCAGAGCTGTCTATAGTGCTCCTCAGCAGAAGACCAAAACCACCAAAATCACTTATTGAGCAGATACTAGCTTATGGCTGTGCAAGGTGAATAAGAGGTTTGTGTCTCTAGTAAATACATGCCACTAATTGATGGACTGATTCATTTATAAGAAACTTACCAGCAGACAAAACACACCCTGCAGCCAGCACTCACACATATGCATTAGTGAAGTGAAGGTGACAATCACTGCCTTTCCCGCTGTCACCTAACCACCACCAAAGCACTTATGGTTTGTCAGCACATCACCATAAGTCACGCTCAGCAAGACGCTCACAGTTCCTTTCAAGAGAGATGAAAAGCAGACCACGTGTACCAAAAGGCTGACGTGGCCTGCTGGGAAGTGCCAGGCTCTGAACACGTGATGAGGACTCAGGACCACGCGAGGCATATGGACAGGTTGCAAAGCAGGAAAAAAAAAAAGGCAGTGCCCATCTGTGACCAGAGCCATGGGAAGCCACTGATTCATGTTAATCTTGACTTTCAACCCAGTCTAGGCTGGAATAGGAGTCTGTGTGGCCAGTTAAAGTTGGGGGATCTGTCTCCAGGAGACCTGTGTTTGGAGCTGCCATGAAGTGAGCAGGGAGCACAGCACAGGGAATGCACGACCCACCCAGCATTATCTACGAGGTTACACATTGGAGAAGTGCAGGAGAAAGCAACCTAAAACTAAAGGAGATTTGGTTGGCTTCAAGACACAGCATGAACCAGATCCAGATCCTCAAAGATATCACACGGAATCATTTGCTTTCTGTCTCTTTCTCTGATTTCCTCCAAGCCAGCTCCATCTTCACGCAGACCCTCTGCAAGGTGATGACAGGAACTCTTGCCAAGAGCTCCTGGCCCATAAGCTATTGGCTTAGGAGCCCCAGATCACTCCAACAAGAATGAGGGGTTGGGGAAGGGGTAGGTCATGGACGAGCCTAATAATGGTACCAAAATGCCTGTACTTGCAGAATAGAAAACTAATTTTTTAAAAAATTGATAAAACAGAAGAATGAGGGGTTGCTTCCACCCGGCTGCAGCCACACCCCTCAGCTCTCAACCAGTAACTATAACCGGGGAACTGCAGGACTTCTCACTGACCAGGCCTCTGGACCTTCTCTGTCAAGGGGGAGCCAGCCCCAGTCATAGCACAGGTCTAAGACTTAAGGGGACAGGTGCGCAGAAGAAAATGAGAGGCCTCAGCCCATGCAGCTCAGCAGCAGTTCACTTAGCAAGCATGTGCTAGTCCCCAGAGTTGACATTTGCCCCACCCCCACCCCAGCACAGGAAAGAAGAAAGCAGAATGGATGTACTTTCCTAGGTGAATGAAAACTGAGTGTCAAAACACCTGGAACTTCTTCAGCCTCATCAGATTGGAGTTAACTCCACCTGTGGTTTGCATCTTGGGACATCACCCGCAACCCTGCCAACATGGCCCACACAGACTTCCTCCCAAAGCTAAAAGCACCTACTAGCAAGAGAAGCCTAGGAAGTGAGGTAAGTTTTCCACACCTGTGCCTGGAGCTGAGTTCACAATGTATTCTTTTCCCTTCTGAACAATTCCGACCACTAGAGGGAGAGTAGACTGCCAGAAACCAAGTCCTTTAACCCCTGACTTTCAAACTGCAGCTTCAAAATGCATTAGTGAAAGTGATTGTGAACTTAGTGCAACCCAACAAACGTTTTCTTTTCTTTCCTCTTCTTTTTTTGGCTGAAATAAAATAGAACAGAAAATGTCAGTATAGCAGAAAATACAGGCAGTTATTGTTTCACAATGCCTTTTGTTGTAGTTACATAATTACACGTGCATGTGCACCCTGAGTCTGAATATGAAACGCATTTCTCACTGTGGTTCATGATCTACCATCAGAAGAGGTTAGCCTTAATACACGTGCAGGAGAAAAGCGCCAGTTCTCATTACTTCTCAGACAAATGGCAACAGGACTGTCCGGGTGAGTCGCTGCTCTGTGTTGACACCTTTGACAAGAGTGGAGAGGCAGCATTAAGTACTGACACGTCACATTGCTGAGAATCGGATTCGTTCTTGGTAAGGTGGGGCAGGCCTGTAGTCCCAGAACTTGGGAGAAAGGGGCAGGAGGACCAGGAGTTCAAAGGCATCCTGGAATACATAGAGTTCTAAGTCTACCAGAGCCACATGAGATCCTACCTCAAAAAGAGAGAGAGAGAGAGAAGAAAGAAAGAGAAGAGAAGAAAAACATTGTATTATTTCCCAGCTTCCCTCCCTTCCTCAGGTGTTCACGACAACCAGCACCACGGAAGGTCAAACACAGCCTTCCTTTGCCCGTGAGGGCCCAGCACAGCTGTCCTCCCAAGAGACAATCTTAGTCCCCAGGCCTTCCTGTCCTCTATGTGGCTGAATCCTGAGCTACTTTAGCTCTCACCACCAAGGACGTATTTCCAAATCACAGCTTGGATTTTGTCCGTGATGTCCCCTGGCCTCCTCAAATCCAGCCTGCCTGAAACGAATGCATAATCTGCTATGCATGAAAAGAAAAGCCACCGGGCATAGTGGCACATGCCCTTTATCCCAGCACACAGGATGCAGAGGTAGGAGGATTACTGTGAGTTTGAGGCCAGCTTGATATGACATAGTGAATTCCATGTCAGCCTGGGCTAGAGCAAGGCCCTGCCTTGAAAAAAGGAAGAAAAGATGGAAGGAAGGAAGGAAGGAAGGAAGGAAGGGAGGGAGGGAGGGAGGGAGGGAGGGAGGGAGGGAGGGAGGGAGGGAGGGAGGAGGGAAGGAGGGAAGGAAGGGAGGAAGAGAGGAAGAGAGGAAGGAAGGAAGGCCGGGACCCCAATCCTGTATTTCTGGCCTTGGCCTCACTGTCCTCACTGAAATGCTGGTTGTGGCTGAGTCTTTTTTCTGTCATTGTCAAGTCCCACACCATCTGCCTCCCCACTGCCTCATCTGTCTAACATGTCCCCCTCCCCAGTTCCAGATTTTGGTTAACTTCTTCCTGGTCTTGTTTACGGGAATTCACTGCCTAAGTCCAAGGCACTGACTTAAACATACACTCAATAGGAGTCCATAGGATGAATGACTAACCAATATTCTGACAGCATGTTGACACATGACTTTTCAAAATATAACAACAATGTCACTGCATCTCTTGGAACTGAAATCATCTCAGAACTAAAGATATTGTAGTAGAAGTCTCCCTGCAGGGTGGGTGTGGTGGCACACACTTATAACCTCAGCACTCCAGAGCCTGAAGCAAGAAGATCTCAAGTTAGAGATTAGCCTTGGCTACATACACAGTGAAACTCTTTGTCAAAAACAAACAAACAAAAAAAAAAAAGCATTCCCTATTGCCAATGAGAGCAAAAGTCAGAGGGCAGCAGCCAAAAACCACGAGGTTCCTGGTAGACCTTTGAATTCAAGAGAAGAACCTTTTCATTGGTACAGCAGCAAGACAGACACACAGATGACTCTGCCAGGATGTGGTAGGTTTTGACCCTTTCACCAGTGAGTCTCAGAATATGACTTTCCCACTAATAGATGAGTTCCTATAAGAAGAGAGAGACTCAAGCTCACAGCTCCCACTTCAAATGCACAGCTCACACTAAGTTGTGTCTCTCCTGCCTCACCAGTAAGTTGCTGGTAAATCATAGTTCGAACTAAAAAAAGAAAACAAAAGAAAGGAGCCTACTGCTATCAAACAGAATTATTTTTATGGCCAGTTGTAGTGATATGTGCCTGCAATCCAAACACTTGGGAAGCTGAGGAAGTGATGCAGGAATTTTGGGGTTCCAGGCCAATGCACCAATAATGATACAGGAATTTTGGAGATCCTCTGCCAATGTACCAGTATACACCAACACACTGATAATTTGGGGATGTCTCTAGATTCTTATCCTATGAATTTGACAAATATATTCCACAAAGTGTAAGGTTCAGAGAGATTTTTATTATAGTTTAGAGCATTTGGAAAGAGAAGAGAGGATGCAGGGGAGTCACTTAAGTTAGAACATGAGATGGAATCAAGGCAGAGCTCTTGACCAGGTAGATGAGAGGTGAGAGGGGGTTTGAAAAGCCCACCTCAAGACTCAGTTTGGGGATTTTTATGAGCCACATGGATGAGCAGCTGGTTTAGCCAATCTAGTCCAGACAGCAGGTGCCTGGGGTCAGGATTTCTGGAAAAGGGAAATCTTCCCAGAAATCTTAATTCTCTAGGAACAGCTTCTCAAAAGGGAGTAGAAGGACTCCCTAAGGGGGCAGAGATAAGAAAAGGACATTTTTGGGCTGGAGAGATGGCTTAGTGGTTAAGCGCTTGCCTGTGAAGCCTAAGGACCCCAGTTCGAGGCTCGGTTCCCCAGATCCCACGTTAGCCAGATACACAAGGGGGCGCACTGCGTCTGGAGTTCATTTGCAGAGGTGTCTGTCACTCTCAAATAAATAAATAAAAATTAAAAAAAAAAAAAGAAAGAAAAGGACATTTTTGACCTGCAGTAAAGTGTAATAGCCTAGATATTCCCATGCAAGCCTAAGAACAATTTCTTCATTTGGTCATCTTGGGGGTCCTGTCACCCCTAAGCTGCCTAGCCAATTTCTGTCTCCTAAAGAAGGAAGATTTCTAGTTAGGTCACAATAATCAACAATAATAATAACAATTGCTCTCAGCATCGTGACTGTTACCAGGTATGTCCTCATAGCACCAGATGCTTAGTAGGCTGAGATAGGAAGATGACTTGAGCCCAGAAATTTGGGGCCATCCAAGACCATATCTCTTAAATAATATTAAGAGTTGGAAAATTTTACTGCACTGTACCATATTATCTAACCTACAGAAGTCTCACCCTGAGATTATGTCACAGTCCCCTCCCAATACATTGGTGCCCTTGTATTAGAAACTTGTCAACCTTGAAATTAGGTGAAGATAGCTTTAAGAGAGAAATTTCAAGCCACGTTCTCAGCATTAACAGCTTTCCTCACTGGTCATTTGGATGGAACTCAGTGGCCTCATGCTCTCCCTAGCAAATCTCTCCAATTGTAGCAACAAGTCGGGGAACACAATTTATAATATTGTGATAGCTTCCACAAGCACGGGGGACTTACCTTTCCTTTATAGGAAAACAGTTTTTATTGTTGTTGTTGTTCCTTGAATGCCTAAGAGGAAAAAAAAAAAAAAAAAAAGAAATTGAAGACAGACAGTGACAGACTTGTTAATTTCCAAAGCAGATGCCAAGTCCTGTCTTAGAGGAAGGACATCACAGGCGTTTTGTTCTTCCAAGAAGTGTAATACTTCAGATTTTTTTTTTTTTTTTCATTTCAAGCACTGAAAAGCTAATGGCCTGAGCCCAAATCCCAAAGAACATCATGATTTCAACGATTGAAGGGGGTTATCTTCTCTGTCTTTTCTCACTGTGTCTGTAGGGTTCCTCAAACACTGGGCTGGAAAAGTTCAAGCTCAGTTCACAGAACAGAACATTCTGTACTCGGCACAACCGGCCCGGCTGCTCTGTGTAAAACAAGATCAACAGCAGGATCTCAGCCCCAGCAGCCCGGCAGCAACAGGCTCTGCAGGCAACCCCCAGCCCCAAGGCCATCTGCAGACAGTGGGGACAGTGGCCGGGAAGGTGCACGCGCGCGCGTGCATGCACACCCACAGCACGCAAAGGGTGACAGCTTCTCCCCAGAGGGTCAAGGGAGTAGTTTTGGGGGTTAATTACAGCTGAAGCATTTCCAAGGAAACGACCCCCTGTGTGTGCATGTCTGCTCTAGTGTTGATTGGAGCTTTTCAATGTTTGGATGTTTCTGTAGTCAGATGACTACAGAAATACTAAATAAACTGGGCTGAGGGAAAAAGGAAGGCAGGGAAAGAGGGCAGTGGAGCTGGATGAACAGAGGCGAGATCATTGTTGTCTCACCCACACCCACCCCCAGCCTTTCTATCTCGTGGATCCAATGCTTTTTCATCCTTTGTCTGGGTAGAATTTAGATTTCAATCCCATACATATTTATCCAATGCTGATTTTATGCCAGGGCTTGTCTATAAAATAGTACCTGAAGCAAAATGGAAATCTAGCCTTGAAGCCAGAATACTGAAGAGGACAGAGAGAGAGAGGAATGCTATGTGTGGCCACACACGGGGGGGGGGGGGGGGTGGCTGACTGAGCTGTGGAAGGTTCTGAGCCCAGGAGGGAGTTCTGCAGTACGGTCTAGCAGGGAAAACCCAGCTGCCTCCCAGGCTTTCCTCCGAGTTGAACATCAGCCTATTTGCAAGAGGAAGAGCTCCGACAGACTTTGGGCCTGTGACTCTCAGGGGACTCAACTGTTAACTGAGGAAGGTCACTTGATTATTTAACTAGCACCTATTGTGGGGTGTAAGGAAGTTAGAACATTCCTTTGCTGAGCATAGACCAGGTATCTAATAAATAGTAACCATTGTTATTATTAGTGTAAATGCTAATCAGCAAAAGCTATTTATTGAGTGTTGATTAAGAACTCACACTAAAGTGCCCTCTGAAATGTTTTCTCACCCACATATTTTCACAATTTATTGACAATGTCTCTTGACCAGCTGCACCTGGCACCATGCTCTGCCAGGCACGAGGCCCTGGGGCAGCGAAGCCTCGTCCTGAAAAACTTCCTCAGGCTCCCAGCATTAGCAGTAACCCTGAGCCAGATGGCAAGGGAGTCCTTGCAGTATGCCTCTTCTTCTAGGCCCAACATGGTCTCTATGGCTGTGACCAGCCATGCCAGAGACCAGAAGGTGCTGGGTGTGCTGGGGAGGAGGGGCTGGTCTGGAGCAGCCCTGAGGCAAGGCATTCCTCTGGACTGCTCTTCCAGAATATAAACACTTTCACTTCGGGAGCAGAGCTCCTGCCAGGGCTGGGAAAATGAGTTACACAAGCACCTCTAGGGTGGTGACCCGCCACATCGTTCTGCTGCTACACAGGGAGGTGGGGGGGAGAAGCCCGCGGGAGTCAGCCGGGGACAACGCACCCACCCATGAACCAACGTTTGCTGGCCCAGGAGGCCAACAAAGCATCAACTTTTTGGACACAGTGGTGTTCATCTATAATCCCTACACTTAGGCGGCTGAAACAGAAAGACCATGAGCTCAAAGCTAACCTGGGCTATATAATGAGTTCCGGCCCAGCCTGGGACAGAGCAAGACCCCATTTCAAATTCCAGTAAACTGCCCCCACAAACATTTGGGCTACCATACCAAATGCCAGCCTGTGGCCCAAAGAAATTAATCCCTGAGGATAATTTCACAGATCCCCTTCTATCACTTAAGCAATAGCAAAGTTAGAGGGAGAAGCCAATGACAGGCCACTGGAGTCAAGACCAGGCCTAAGCAGGGCTCCTTTGTCACCAGGACATCCTATATTGTTCCTTCTTGTGGATATCACCTACCTTCACGGCGCTGGCTCTCTCCTTCTCATTCAGGACCTTGCTTACAATTTTGGAAGCAGCAGCTCTGTTCAAACATACTGTTCCCCCAGAAGTCCTTTGCCAAGGGCTACTGCCAACTCCAGGCAGTGACAGATGGAATTTCTCAGAAGGCCAGAGTATGCATAAAGCAATAAAAGCAGACGCTGAAGGGCCTGAGGTGGGCCAAGCTAAACGAACCCAGGGACTAAGCAAGTGATTCAGATCCCAGAGGGAGTGTACGAAGGGGCCATGGTCCCCCAAAACACCTTCAGCAAGAGTTCACACCAACCCATCCACACTGGGTGATAGGAGAGAGGCCTGAGATGATGCTCACTGAACATTCATATGCCTAGCTCTTTCAATGTGTTCTTTAATTTTTTCCCCCCACAAGAATCCCATGTGATAACTGGCAACAGCATCATCGTTGCAGACGAGGAAACCAAGACTGAGGAAACTTAAATAACTTGCTCAAGGCCAGGCGGCCCAGCGCATGGCAGCACCTGCATGTGAACCCAGGTCTACCCAACTCGAAAACTCCTGCTGCTTTCATTTTCTGCCTTGTTTACAAGACTCTCAGAATACTGCCGGAGACATACTGCACCTTTATTTTGGTTATTCAGAGACCGGGATCTGAAGTTGAAGTTCTAATACCAAGTCCCACTCCTGTTTTGCCCTGTGTCAGTTTACATCACCAGTCAGTGCTCTCCGAATGTCCCTGAGCTGCTGGGCTGTTCTTCACAGGAGATGGAAAGGTGGGTCTTGCATGTCTGCTGCTGCCCTCAGGAACCCCTCGTCTCTCTGCACAGAACAGATTCTGCTGTATCTCAATGGCTTCATTCAACAAAGGTGCTGTTCTGCTCAACACCATAGGTCCACTTTGAATCAGCTGGGCCCTCACTCAAGGACCCCAGCTAATGGAAAACTGCCAGATCTCTGGGATTCTGGGGCAAAGAGAGAATAAGCAATTATTCACCAGCTCTTAGCACCACCTCCTCTGAAAGCTTCTTCTCCAAAGGGACTCATGATACTCCTACTCGAATGGCATTGACCAAAACAAACCAGTCACACAGAACTTCAAGGAGTTAATGACACACAAACCTACCACAAGTCTGTTAATAGAGAAAAACCAGAAGAAAAAAAAAATGTGGCCACTAGGCCTAATAATGACAAGACTGGGAAGATGAATGGCCCACCTGGTAACTCATACCCCACATTTTAGAATAGTGGAAGAGCCAATGATTGAGTTTCTGCAGAACAGACACATTCAAGTCTTATGTGTCCCAATCCAACAGAGAAAGAATCACATCTGGTTTATAAGACTCAATAAAGTATCCTAACCAAATGCAGATCTATGCTGCCTGGAAGAGTGGGAAGAACCCGGGTGGACCTATAACAGCAGACCAGATGCATTAACCTTGGCCTTCAAAAACCTAAAGGGATCTGTTGCAGTCAGCTTCCCATTGCTGGAAAAAAAAAAAAAGAAGAAGAAGAAGAAAGAAAAGAAAAAGAAAACAAGAGCAGCTTGTAAAAGGAAAGGGTTTATTTGGCTTACAGACTCAAGGGGGAGCTCCATGATGGCAGAGGAAAATGATGGTATGATCAGAGGGTGAACATCACCTCCTGGCCAACATCAGGTGGACAACAGAAGCAGGAGAGTGTGTCAAATACTGGCAAGGCGCAGCTGACGATTACACCCATTAGCCTGGCCCCCAACAACACACCGCCTCCAGGAGGCTCCAATTCCCAAATTGCCACCAGCTGGAGACCTAGCATTCAGAACACATCGGTTTATGGGGTACACGTAAATCAAATGACCACAACTTCTCACCCTCACAAATGACACAGATTACCCCAGGACTGAAGAGATAATCTGAATGTATAAAATGAAGTCAGGGAACTGCCCCATGGGCTTAAAAGGAAGAGAGCCACAATCACTGAACAGAGAGTTCTGATCAGACAAAAATGGCTGTGGGCCTTGGTAGGAGCTAAGAGGATGAGGAAGATCCTTAAGCAAGAGAAAAACTTGATTAGAGTGAGACTCGATGGGTTACAACCAGTGGCCATGTTCCTTCCTTTATTTCTCAAATACTCTAACTTTTTCTTTTGAGATACTATGCACCCTTGGCTGGCCTGGAATTTTCTATGTGAACAGGTTGGTATTGAACTTGCAGCCATCCTTCTAGCTCTGCCTCCTGAGTGGTAGGTTTAGAGGCATGAGCCACTAGGCCCAGATATATTTTTAACTTTCACATACAAAACGCAAAGGTGTCCCAGGTGTGGTGTCCACATCTGTAGTTTGGGAGGCACCTAACCTAACCTCAAATTTTTAAACTCTTTTTTTTTCAAGGTAGGGTCTTGCTCTAGCCCAGGCTGACCTCAAATTCACTATGTAGTCTCAGGGTAGCCTCTAACTCATGGTGATCCTCCTACCTCTGCCCCCTAAGTGCTGGGATTAAAGGTGTACACCACCCCACCCAGCTGAAACTTTTTTGTTTTTTAAGGAAGGAAGAAGGCAACTGTGAGTGTGCTCAATTCCAGCCCTGATGTTGTCTCCAGTCTCCAGCATGGAGCTTACGGGGGACAGTACCCGGGGCTCCAATGTGCCCCTGTGAGGAAACAAAAGGGATCTAAATTCACTTGTTCAGTCTCCAGAATATATGTGTCAGTTATTTGTAAAGCCCTTGCTTTCTAAGAGTAACTGATCTCAAGAAATACTTTGATGTGCCGGGCATGGTGGCGCACGCCTTTAATCCCAGCACGCGGAGGCAGAGGTAGGAGGATCGCTGTGAGTTCGAGGCCACCCTGAGACTACACAGTGAATTCCAGGTCAGTCTAAGCCAGAGTGAGACCCTACCTCAAAAAACCAAAAAAAAAAAAAAAAAAAGAAAAGAAAAGAAATACTTTGATGAATAGAACCAACAACTTCCATGAAGCAAAATTATGAGGAAGAGAAGGGTTGAGGGAGAAAAAAAAAATGCTAAAAGGAGTTGGAGTGGTGTAGCAGAATGCAGGGATGTGAAGAGCTGGAGCCAATGAGTGGAGGAGATGGGGAAGACAGGAAGCAGTCAATAGAAGGCAGAGCTCTTGTGATGAGTGGATATTTATGATGTTTGGTTATATGGAGGTCAGTGGAAGCCCTCAACTTCCCTCCCTTGGGATCGCTTCAATAAATCTACATTACTGAGATGCTTTGGAGGGGATTTGAAAGGTCACAAGTGGGCAAGGGGTTTGTTGTGAAGTGTTGACTCAGATGCCCAGTCCTGTTTTGTTTAACATATCTGTGCACGCAAGTTTATGTATGATAAAGCAGACAGGTGATGATCAAGAAAATCTTCATGAAGGAGATAAAAGATGATCCTGATGACAAATATTGAGAGGTCAGAAAATGGCCCCATTAGATGAATGGTACACATTAGATGAATGGCTCTAAGGGCCCACACATGTAAAAGTACTAAGGTGTAAAATAGCCTGGTTTAGGCTGGAAAGATGGCTTAGCGGTTAAAGCACATGCCTGCGAAGCCTAAGGAATCCAGTTCGATTCTCCAGGTTCCACGTTAGCCACATGCACAAAGGAGCACATGCATTTGAAATTCGTTTGAAGTGGCTAGAGGCCCTGGCGTACTCATTCTCACTCTCCCTCTCCCTCTCCCTCTCCCTCTCTCTCTCTCTCCTTCTCCCTCTCTCTTTCTCCCTCCCTCTCTCTGTCTCTAATAAATAAATAAAATAAAATCTTTAAAATAGCCTGGTTTGATTGGCATCTCCTAGTAATGTTGATGGACAAGAATATAAGGGATAAAGTCAGGAGGTAAAAGTTCAGAAAACTAACCCAGCAGCCAGGATTTGTAGAAACAAGCATGTGTCTATCACTCTCAAGGCCCCCACTGAGCATTCACTAACCTGCAAATACTTTTCCACTTTCATATTACTACAAAGATCTTTTGTTTGATTTGCACCAAAACCTATAAAGTCATTGTTTTTCCTATTAGCATACTAGAAGAAAGGAAAGAAAGGAAGGAAGGAAAGAAAGAAGGAAGGAAGGGAGGGAGGAAGGGAGGGAGGGAGGAAGGAAAGAAAGAAAGAAAAGAGTGAGGGAAAGAAAAAAAAAGAGCTGAGACTGGTGAATCCAGAGATGAACTTTTCCAAGGATATCTTGGCTTATTTAGATTCACCTCTCACATACAGCATGCCAATATTTACCTTGCTGCTAAGCACCACCTCTCCATGTGCCAAAATCCTTCAGGCCCCACGTTCCTGCACATGAAGGATTGCCTAAGACAGCAGCAGAAAGCTGGTGACTATTAACACACACTTCTTGACTTACAGGCAACTGTCAGGTGGGAAAATTCATTTCTGCTGATCAGAGCCAAAGTATCCTGAGTGTAGAGTGTGTGTGTGTGTGTGTGTGTGTGTGTGTGTGTGTGTCTGCGTCTATTTTAACGCTCCCTGGGTAATCTCTCAATCGGCTCTTATTTCAATAATCTCACACACATCCATGGTGCTTTTCTCCACAAACACTTCCAAGGCACTTTATAAATTTTATATAGCTAGAGAATTACCATGGCAAGAATAGAAGGCAATAGATACTTATCAGCCTCCCTATGAGAAAGTGGGTCTAAGTGTACTTTTGTTGAAAAGTAGATCCAAGAATGTGTGTTTCATTCAGAATGTGAATGAATTGAAAACAGCAATGAATTTCATTAAAATGCTCTCCAGCTTTTGTCCTCATAATTCGCTCAGATTCCACCTGCCTTTCTCACGCTTCTGGATTCAACTCTGCCATTGACACTAAGTTTTGGTACCCTGGATCAATTCTGTCACCTTGCCCTGGATATTGTTTTTAAACCTTAAACACCCAGAAGAATGGCAGTGGGTGAAAGACGTAATGTCTCTCATGGGGACCACTTTATGAATTTCTGGCATGGTGCTTACAGGAGGTGAAAAGTACCCAAGATGCCAGTGAGCACCTGTGAGGAAACAAAAGGGACCTAAATTCACTTGTTCAGTCAATAAATATTTACTGAGCAATTACTATGTTCTAGAAACTATGCCAAGGTGCTGGAGGTATAGCTGAGCAAATTAAACATGCCCCCTCCTTTCCGTCATCTCAGCACCAGCCATCTGGCAAGAGAGATGAGCATTAATCCAGTAATCACACAGGTCATTCCAAACTCAGCAGAGATAAGAGGAGCAAGGATGATTCTGAGAATATAATCTGGACACTTGACCTAGGCTGGGGACAGAGCCAGAGAAAGTCTGCCTAAGAAAGTGGAGTTCAGGTGCTTACCAGAATGATAAGTGGAGTTAGCGGTGTGTGTGTGTGTACCACAGTTTACTCATTTGTAAAAGGAATGTATTAACTGTGCCTTATCCAGAAGCAGACCTTGAGGCAAGACCACGGGGGAAGGTGGCTTTATAAGGAGGCATATCCGAGGACACTGGTAGAGGGGCTGGAGAGGGACTAGGAAGGAGTGGGGGGCGGGGGCATGGAAGTTGAGAATCAACAAAGTCCTGTGCAGAAGCCAGCTGGACCGGTCACACACAAAGCTGGCTGTCTTTGTTTCCCTGTACTCTATACAGATGACAAGCGGAGTCCCAAGCACTTCTGCTCTCTAGGCTGAGATGCCCAGTGGTTCCTGGAGCGCTAGGCCTGTGCCCCACGGAGGTGAGGCTGACGGGAGGTCAGCAGGCAGGAATGGCCTACCCTGGGCAGGAAGACGTTAACAGGACGCAGGAACTTATGCAGAGTGCAACATATGGGCTCAAGTTCAGTGAAACTGTACAGGTAAGGAGCCAAGCACAGTGCCCAATGCCATAGGTAATTGTTCCGTAAATACCAGCTCTCCTTGTAGCGTGTGTTTATCTGTCTGCATTGAAGCGGCCTGGGACAGGTTTCACTTTGCCCGGTGAGCTCTGCCCACAATCCTTCAGTAAACCCTTTTCCCACGACTCCCCACCAGGTCTCCTGAGACAAACACACATCTAAATAGAGCAATATGCATTTACATTTTCTAGAACTGTCACATTTTGCTGCGCTCATAGGAGAACGGAGCACACAGCACTGTCACCCTCTGTAATGCCTTCTATCACTCATCACAGAGTCATCGCTCCCAGACCTCTCAGGCTCTGGAGCTCAGAAATGCACATGCTCCTCTCTTCCTCAATGCAATCTCTACCAACCACATGCAATTCTCAGGCCTGCCTTTCCTGGGCAGGTGGGTAGAATTCTTAAGCCAGAAGGTTTTCCTTCATGTGTTCATCTTGCTGAGAAATTCAGCAAAAGTTTGTAACCTGGGGGGAAAAACTCAACATGTTAAATAAAAAGAATTGAACTACAGATATCATAGTGATGATTCTCAAATACATTTTTCTGCAAAGAAAAAAAAAGCCAAACTGAAAAGGCTTCATGATCCTCTAACCCATGATTCCATGTGAACTTTTACAACAGGCGGGATTAATCTGCCATAGTAGCAATCAGGCCAGGGGGGCCAAGGCCAGGGCTGTGCAAAAAGAGTCAGAAAGGAACTTTCAGAGGTTGACAATGTTTAGGTCAACTAAACATTGTTGAGGTGGTCACACTGGTATTTACATTTGTTAAAGTTCATAGACCTATAGGCTAAAAGGAGTGAATTTTATTGTACAAATTATAATTTAATAAAGTGATATTTTTCAGCTTTTTGAGACAGATTTTTGCAGCCTATCCTTGACCTTGGACTATGTAACCCAGGTTAGCTTCAATTTCAAAGCAATCCTTCCCCCTCCAGCCTCACAAATATGGAACCACAAGCATGTACCCACATGCCCAACAATAAAGTGATTTTTTTTTTTTTTAAATGAGGGAGCATGCATGGTATTACCTGATGGGAGAGTGAAAGGTAATCCAAAAGAAATCTCAAGAAACCAGACCCACAGGACTCTGAGAAGCCTTTGGAAAATGCTCCCTCCCCACCCTCTGTTTGATTCTTCTGCTAAGAAGCTGGTCTTCATTGTTTGCACCTAGGGGAAGGGGGTTGGAAATGACAAGGAGAATACAGAAAAAGAATAAAATAATGCACAAGTCATTTATATCTGATGGCACCAGGATGCATTTATGCCTATGTAGAATGAAAAGAATTGTGTCCACTTGACACTCCCCCCCCCAATATACTTCAAATGAAATAACAGACTTCATTAGAAAGATCTAACTTGTTGGATCCAGAAAGCAACTCCCTTTTCTTTCCTTACTCCACGTCTGCCTTCCCCTCATTCCAAGCAAGCAAGACAAAGATCTGTCTAGTCTCAAACCTTCCTCCAACCAGACTATTGAGCTTGGTGCCTCTGCCTTCGTGACATGTGTTACTCCTACACAAGCTTGCGGTAAAAACAGGACTGGAGATAGATGTTTATGCCATTGCACAAAGGCTTGAGAAATAATTTTTTACAGTTTAACTAGAATAACCTACGTGCCAATAATTGAAAACAGATTCTACAAAAATCAGGTGACTCAGGCTCTGGGAAGTCTTCCTCACAACACTGCACCCATCTCCAAGCCCTGACACTTCGGAGGTGGGATGCACCCTGCCTCCCGTTCCAAACAGTGTACTTTGTCCTATGTGGCACTTACCACGTGGATGGCAAGTGTCTATTTACTAACATGAGTCATGGACCAGACTAAGAGCTCTTTGAGATGGGGTCTGTGGAGGACACTGGAGAGTTCAGTTGCTAGAACAGTGGCAGGCTCCTTAGCAGGTGCTTAATAGACCTGTGGAATTGTTGTTCTGGACACATAACAGCAGGGTTTATTCAAGGTTTTAGGAGCCTACTGCACAAACAGGAAAACTCTGGCGCTTCCAAAGGGAACTCCACCCAAGCTCAGCTCCAGCAGGAAATACCAAAAAGTCAGTATCTAACACAGAAATCACTGTGCATGTGTTTCAAGGCAAACTATCCTGAACTGATCTTCAAGCTGTGGAATAATCTAGAAAATCCAAGGCTTGAAAGGTTATCTATACCATTCTCCTCCAAGGCTAGTGACAGTGTCCGCATGTGAGCAGAGGGAAGGGGAGGTGCTCTTTGTCTTCAGAAGACCCTGGGGCAGTTAGAGCGCCATCAAATTAGGAGTCTCTGATGGCCAGCCCTGGCCCCAGGAATGTCCATGTCCTTGAGACTTATACAAGTGCCTCCCTAGAAAGTCCTGGCAAAGTTTCATCTGGATATTATTTTTCCAATACTGAAGACTGAAATCAGGGCTTTGCTCATGCTAAATGCTCTACCACTAAGCTACATCACCAGCCCTTGTCCCCCCACCGCCCACCCCCATATTTTTGAGACAAAGTCTCATTTAGATTGACCAGACAGGCCTTGAACTTGCAATACTTGTGTCTCAGCTTCCCAAGTAGAGGAGATGATCCACCTGCCCATTCTCAGAGGCAATGCATACTTTGGCTGCCTACGTAGCCTGGAACAACAGAGCACACACCTACGACCTTAAAGAGACTGAGTAAGAGGAGAGAGAGCAAGGCAATTCTGAGCAATAATCTCCAGCAGCTGCTCATTGTTCAAACATGGGTTTCCCAGATGTGAATCACCCACCCCTCCCTTCTTCCATGGTGTCCTGGCTGTTCACCTTTGGCCCACTTGACCTGGGCAAATGATGTCAGAACACAGAGAGCCTCTGTCCACTGGGCATGGCCATATTATCAACACTCAAATTGGGAAATAACTGGCTAAAATGAGTACTTGGAAGTCTCTACCCTCTAGTTTTCATTGATCCTTGTTGGATATCTAGGTACCAATAAACATAGACCCAATACTGGTTAATTGATCAATGATACCTCTTTCCTTCACTAAAATAGTTAAGTGAGTTCAGGCCTACGGTATAACTCAGTGATATAGCACCTGTATAGCGTGTATAAGGTGCTTAGCTAAATTCCCAGCACTATAATAACTAGTAATAATAATAAAATTGAAAGTCCATTCTATTTTTTTTTTTAATTTTTATTAACATTTTCCATGATTATAAAATATATCCCATGGTAATTCCCTCCCTCCCCACCCCCACACTTTCCCATTTGAAATTCCATTCTCCATCATATTACCTCCCCATTACAATCATTGTAATTACATATACACAATATCAACCTATTAAGTATCCTCCCCTCTTCCTTTCTCTACCCTTTATGTCTCCTGAAAGTCCATTTTAAAAAGAAAGAACTTGGTAAATTTAACATTCCTGTTACCTACAGCAGTCAAATAACTTAACATGAATTTATATAAAGAATCCTAACAACCCATTGGGAAAAGTGAAGACCTTTCAAAACATCAACAATGGGGGCTGGAGAAATAGCTGAGAGGTTAAGGTGTCTGCCTGCAAGGCCAAAGGATTCTGGTTTGATTCCCCGGGACCCACATAAGCCAGATACACAAGGGAGCACATTCACGTGGAGTTCGTTTGTAGTGGCTGGAGGCCCTGGCACGCCCATTCTCTCTCTTTCCCTCTCTCTCTCTCTCTGCCTCTTTCTCTCTCTCTCTCAAATTAATTAGTTAATTAATTAAATAAAATATCAACAATGTCATCACCTCCTGGCAAAAGTTCAGCATGTGGCCATCATTGTGATACTACCAGTCGGTCATTCATTCTTCATCCCTTCAACCAAATAGAAAGAACTCTGGAGTCTGGTTTGACTCTTGTCTGCCTTTAACTAGGAAAAGAACTTTAGTCAGATTGTATATGCCTTCCTTTATATATTACAGTCATAATTCCTACCTTGGACTTCTAAGTGAGAAGCTTTGGTTGTCAATAACAGAAGTCTATTTTGCAGAACTTCATACATGTATCAGGGACCTAGATCCATTTTTCTTTCTTCAAGAGTGCCCAATCACAGATGGCAATAGTTGGGACAGACCATAGCTAGCTGTTCATTGGTACTTCTCTCTTTAAGAATGTTCTTTCTAAACCAGGAGTGGTGGCACACACTTTCTATCCCAGCACTTGGGAGGCAGAGGTAGGAGGATTGTCATGAGTTCAAGACCACCCTAACAATACATGCTGAATTCCAAGTCAGCCTGAGCTAGAGTGAGACCCTACCCTGAAAAAACAAAAATTAAATAGTAAATAAATAAAAGAATGTTCTGTCTAAGAACATAAGAGGCAAAGGAAGAGGCAGAGTACTTACAATACTGTCTCCCAGACACAGGGGCATAGATATGCATGCCCTCGCAGTGGCTAATGCCACTACCTACAGAAGACTTGCATAATAGGAGGGGAAAAATGATATCCAAATAAAAAAGACTAGTTAGAAAGAAGAAGGAATTCAATGGAGGGGAGATTTGGGAGAAAGCAAAGGAAGGATGGTGAGAGCAGATTATGATCATGGTTGTGATGGTTTTGTGCCAACTTAATCTGTTTAGGAACCCACAGACATTCCTCTTGGGTGGGTCTCTGAGGTTGTTTCCAGGAAGGATTAACTAAAGGAGGAAGACCTTCCCCCAGGGTGAACCCTTTCCCCAGAGGGAGCATCACCTCTTGGAGGGGGGCTTTATCTAAGGAAGCTCTGGGAAGGAAAGTGTCCCCTCCTCCTACCTGGTTGCAGGTGCTGCTTGCTGCTTTCCAGTGTGGACTGAAGACCAGCATGGACTGGAGAGCAGTGTGAGCCGAAGACCCGCCGCTGTCCAGGAAGCCTCCAGGCTTTCAGTGTCAGATGGGGACTGCCGAGGCACCCAGCCACATGGACTGGGCAGCTACTGGGTCCCTTGACTCTCAGGCCTGCAGACTGCTCGTAGTGGACTACTATAAAATAATCCAATAAGTTCTCTTTTAATACAATTCATTCTACTGGTTATGTTCCTCTAGAGAACCCTGACTAATAAAATGGTATATTGTCTGTATGTATGGACGTTGTCGATTAAAAAGGCTGTTACTGCCCCCATGGTAATGCTAGGTGTGGACAGTGAAGTGAATCTTATACAAAACAAGCTTGGCAAATGCTGTGTTCCATTAGACCAATCCATTAAACTGGTTTGGGAGGTAGAGAAGGTTCCTATGAGTAAGAACTGAGAAAGAAAGCAACAGTGAGTGCTAAGGTAAATACTTACAAAATAACAAATAACTCCAAGTCACCTCTTTCTAGTTTGGAGAGCTTTGGTGAGCACAATAGCTTTTCTAAGCATGCCCCTCCCTCTTCACAGTTCAAGTATGCTGGTTTGTAAATACTACAGTGGGTGTCAAAACAGTTGTAAATATTTATTGTGCTTTCCCTGGAATGGCAAAGTAAGAGGACTGAAGGCGAGTCCTCCCCTTCCCGAAACTACTTGGTAAATGTTTTATGACATGAGCAGATCAGTGCCTGTCTTATCAAAAGTTCATCTCGGGCTGAAGAGATGGCTTAGCGGTTAAGGTGCATGCCTGTGAAGCCTAAGAACACAAGTTCGATTCTCCAGGTCCCACGTAAACCAGATGCATATTGGTGGCGCATGAGTCTGGAGTTCTCTTGCAATGGCTGGAGGCCCTGGCATGCCCATTCTCTCTCTCTCTCTCTCTCTCTTTCTAATAAATAAACAAATAAATAAATAAATTTTTTTAAGTCCATCTCTTAGGGAGAAGTTTCTCTAGAGCTGCCCTTGCCAGAAAGGACAAGCACCTGGGAAGGCTATGCAGTTGGTCACTATTGTGCCTCTTATGGAACCCAAGAGAGTGCCAAGCATGTTGTATATGCTCAACATGTATACTATGCATTTAGATCAGGGCATGTATGTACTCTGGAGCCCGTGTGCACAGTGGGATCCCTACTTAATTTACAGGGACCTTGAGGCAGAGGAACAGGAAGTAGTGCTCCAGGTGACAGAGCCAGAGATGACAGAGGAAGGACTTAAGGCCTTAACTTTGTGCTTTCCATTACTCTTTGCAGGAAATTAAATCTATAAGTGGAAAAGAGGAGTTGATTCAAAGAAATTTCTTCTTTATTATTTATTTATTGTTTTAAAGATCTATATTTATTTATTTATTTAAGACAGAGAAAGAGAGTGTGTGTGAGAATGGGTGCACCAGGGCCTCTAGCCACTGCAAATAAAATCCAGATGCATGTGTCACCATGTGAATCTGGCTTATGTGGGACCGGGAGAATTGAACCTGGGTCCTTAGGCTTCACGGACATGCACCTTAACTGCTAAGCCATCTCTCTAGGCCCAAAGAAATATCTTTAGCTGAATGTGGTCACACACATAAATCTCATGGTTAGAGAAATAGCGTCAGAAAGATTGAGATGTTTAAGGTTATCCTCTAATACATAGCAAGTTCAAGACTATCTTGGACTATGAGACCCTGTCTCTAACACACAAGTGCGTGTGCATGTGTACACAGAGAGAAGAGAGAGAAATAACCTTGAGGACAAGAGAAATATGGAAATAATCCTCTCCCTCTCCCTCTCCCTCTCCCTCTCCCTCTCTCTCTCTCTCTCTCTCTCTCTCCTCCCTATCTCAGAAAGTTTTATTTTATTTTGGCTTATAATTTCAAAGTTTTCAGTGCAAGGTTAGTTGGATTCTTTGCTTTGGGTCTGAGGCAAAGCAGAACAACATGGTGGCCGGAGCACATGGCAGAATCTATTCATCTCATGGTGGCCAGGAAGCAGACAGAGTGCCTTGTCTCTTTTGACATTGAATTTTTAAAAGTATTGGGAAGGGCTGAGGAGATTGCTTAGTGGGTAAGGCAGTTGCCTGCAAAGCCTAAGGACCCAGGTTCGATTCTCCAGATCCCACATAAGTCGGATGCACATGGTGGTACATGCATCTGGAGTTCATTTGCAGTGGCTGGAAGCCCTGATATGCCCAGTCTCTCTCTCTCTCTCTCTCTCTTTCTCTCTTCTCTTTCCCTCTCTCTGTGTCTAATAAATAAATAAAAATAAAATCTATTTTTAAAAAGTTCTGGGAAGATGGCTCATGGTTAAAGGTGATTGCTTGCAAGGTCTGGTAGCCCAGTTTCAATTCCCAAGCCATCTATAGATACAAAAAGTGGTGCAAGTGTCTGGTGTTTATTTGCAGTATCAAAAGGCCTTGACATGCTTTTATGTGCACACACACACACTTGCGACTAAATAAATTAAAATTTTAAAAAGCTACCAGGAGTTTCTCTATTATTTATAGCAAATACACAGATAAATGATAGATAGATAGATGATAGAATATGTTTGTATACACACATAAATAACATATATAAGATATGTAGATACATACATACATACATACATACATACATACATACATACATACATATAGAGTTCCTTGGCTTACAATTGAGTCATGTAAACCAATAATAAACCAATTATAAACCAATCATAAGTTGAAAATATCCTAAGTAAAAATGTATTTAATACGCTATAGCCTCAGGATTACCTGGCTGATGGGTAGGGCAAAGGGGATGGACCATTGTCACTGCACTGCCTCTAAGAGTATGGAACTATATGTCACTAGTGCAGGGAGTCATTCAAACTCAACATATCTTTTTCAAGAGACAGATTCCCATTGGGTAGCCAGGCTGGCCTTGAACTCCAAGTCCTCTTGCCTCAACCTCTCCAGGACTGGGTTGACAACCCTATGTGATTACACTCAGCAGAATTCAAGATTTGAAGTATGATTTCTGCTGAGTGAGTTTATTTTTTGCATCACTTCAATTGGAGAATCAAATGTGTGTGTATGTGTGTGTGAATGTGAGCACATGTGTATGTAAATTTCAGACACAGCTTGGCCAGTTACCAGGTTTGGTTCTAGAAGAGTTTATTTAATTAATTAATTAATTAATTAATTAATTAATTAATTAATTTGAGAGAGACAGAAAGAGGCAGATAGAGAGAGTGGGCATGCCAGGGCCTTCAATTGCTGCAAATGAATTCCAGGTGCATGTGCCACCTTGTTCATCTGGCTTATGTAGGTCCTGAGGAATCAAACCTGGGTCCTTTGGCTTTGCAGGCAAACATCTTAACCACTAAGCTATCACTCCATCCTTCTAGAAGCGTTTTAATCACATGGAGAGCATGGTGTCCATAAAAGAATTTATTCTAATGTAATACAAGTCTCTGGTCTGTGTACACTAAGGAAAGACGATACTTAGAAGACTCTGGTGATTTTGCCCTTTCTGCTCTGTTTGTGAATTCCTTGGCCCCAACCCTGCCCTGTGTCACCATTCTCTGGTATCAGGTGGAGGGAGCTGGGAAAAGGCCTGAAGAGCCATGGCAAAGGGTAACACACCCCAACAGCCACCATGGTTGAGCCCCAGGGCAGTTCTGATACAGGCAGGTGAGGAAAGGTGAGACTGGCTCCCTGCACAATGGATAAGGGCTGCGCTTATCTCTGGCCCTTTCAGCTAAATTTAATTCCACCCCCAACCCAGATATTGGACTCCAGCTGCTGGAATTTGAGGGAGTCTTTACCAAAGTAGGAATAAGTTGTCACCAACAGTAGACAAATTCAGACTGAAAACACCATTACCACTTTCACAAAGGCTGGGGGAAGGGGCAGGTAGGTGTGCAACAAGAATGTGCTCTTGGGCTGGAGAGATGGCTTAGCGGTTAAGCGCTCGCCTGTGAAGCCTAAGGACCCCGGTTCGAGGCTCGGTTCCCCAGGTCCCACATTAGCCAGATGCACAAGGGGGCGCACGCATCTGGAGTTCGTTTGCAGAGGCTGGAAGCCCTGGCGCGCCCATTCTCTCTCTCTCTCCCTGTATCTAGCTTTCTCTCTGTCTCTGTCACTCTCAAATAAATAAATAAAATATTAAAAAAAAAAAGAATGTGCTCTTAAGGCTGCAGTTAAAGTGCTTGTCTGAAAAACCAAAGGACCCAGGTTCAATTCCTCAGTACCCACATAAGCCAGATGCACAAGGTGTCACATGCATCTGGAGTTCGTTTGCAGTTATTAGAGGCCCTAGTGAACCCATTCCTTCTCTCTTTCTTTCTCTCTCTCTCCTTCTCCATCGCCCAGTCTCTCTCTCTCTTTCAAATAAATAAATGTAAAATATATTTTTAAAAATAAACATACATATTTAAAATGAAAAGGGGGCTGTAAAGATGACTTAGCAGTTAAGGTGCTTGCCTGCAAAGCCAAATGACCCAGGTTCAATCCCCCAGGACCCACATAAACCAGATGCACAAGATGGCACATGTGTCTGGAGTCCATTTGCAGCAGCTGGAGGCCCTGGTGTACCCATTTTCTCTCCCTCTCTCCTCTTCTTTCTCTCTCACAGATAAATAAATAAATAAACAATAAAATATTTCAAAAATAAAATAAAATGAAAAAATTGCAGAAGACACTAGGAAATGAAAAGCCATCCCATGTTCCTAGATTGGAAGAATCAATTTTGTTGAAGTGCCAGTCCTACCAAAAGCCAATCTACACATTTAATGCAATCACCATCAAAATTCCAATGGCATTCTTAATGGAAATAGAAAAAAAAATTCTAATATTCATTTGGAAGCACAAAAACCTTGAATAGCCAAAACAATCTTGAGCAACAAAAATAAGGCTGGGGGTATTACCATGCCTGATTTTACACTACATTACAGAGCCATAGTAACAAAAACAGCATGCTATTGGCACAAAACCAGACATTTAGATCAATGGAACAGAAGACCCAGATGTAAATCCAGGGAGCTTCAGCCATCTAATTTTTGACAAAAAAAAAAAGCCAAAAAATATTCATTGGATAAAAGGCAGCCTCTTTAACAAATGGTGCTGGGAAAACGGGATGTCTATATGTAAAAAGATAAAAATAGATCCTTATCTCTCCATGCACAAGAATCAAAACCAAATAGATCAAAGACCTTAATAGCAGACCTGAAACTCTGAAACTGCTAGAGGAAAAAGTAATGGAAACCCTTCAACATATTGGCATAGGCAATGACTTTCTGAACATAACTTCAGTTGCTCAGGAAATAAAGCCACTAATCAACTACTTGGACCTCATGAAATTAAAAATCATTTGTACAGCAAAGCACACTATCAACGGAGCAGAGGTAACCTATAAAATGGGAGAAAATGTTTGCCAGCTATATCTGACAGAAGATTATTATCTAGGATATACAAAGAACTCACAAAACTAAATAACAAAAAAATCAAACAACTCAGTTAAAAATGGGCTATGTTGCCAGGCATGGTGGTACACTCCTTTAATCCCAGAACTCTGGAGGCAGAGGGAGGAGGATCACCATGAGTTCGAGGCCTCTCTGAGAATACAGAGTGAATTCCAGGTCAGCCTAGGCTAGAGAGAGACCTTACCTTGAAAAACAAAAAAACAAAAACAAAAAAAAAAAAATAAAAGACCTCAATATAAGACCAGAAACTTGGCTATTACTGGAAGGAAAAATAAGAGGAACTTCCCATGATATCAGAATGGGAAAAGACTTCCTGAACAAAACCCCAGTAGCTCAGGTACTTAAACAATCACTCATCCATTGTGATCTCATGAAGCTGAAAAGTTTCTTCATAGACAAACATACAATAAGCAGAGCCAATATATTACCCACAGAATGGAAGAAAATTTTTGCTGGCTGTACAACTGACAGAGGCCTACTTTCTAGAATCTACAAAGAACTCAAAAACCTAAGCAATAAAAAGTCAAACAACCCACTCACAAAATGGGGCAAAGAACTGGACAGGGAGTTCTCAGAGGAAGAGATACAAATGGCAAACCCACACTTAAGAAAATGTTCTTCATCCCTAATCATCAGGGAAATGCATGTTAAAACAACCATGAGATTCCACCTTACCCCAGTAAGGATAGCAAACATTAAAAAATCAAATGAAAACAAAGGCTGGCGAGGATGTGGAGAAATAGGAACCCTCATTTACTGTTGTTGGGAATGTAAGATGGTACAACCACTATGGAAAGCAATATGGAGACTCAGTTATTCCCTTACTGGGCACTTACCCTAAAAGTTCCATGCCTTAGTTCAGAGAGATTTGCTCGACCATGTTTATAGCTGCTCAATTCACAATAGCTAAGAGCTAGAATCAACCCAAATGTCCATAATTGGATGAATGGATAACCAAGATGTGGTATATCTACACAATGGAATTCTACACAGCAGTAAAGAAAAATGACACAATAAAATTTGAAGAAAAATGGTCGAACCTGGAGCAGATCATTCTCAGCAAGCTAACCCAATCACAGAAAGATCATTGTCACATGGCCTCACTCATCTGTGGCTCCTAGCCAGAATCTACCTGAAATACTGACATACCTAATAAGTATCTCAAGGACCAGACAATAAGGAGGGTGGGGCAGGAGGGGAGAGTAAGGGTGGAGGTGGGGGGGCACAAATTGGACCCAAATGGCAATGGTACCATAAAATTCTACATCCTAAAAGACAGATTAAATGGCTGAACCTTCATCTGGTCTTTAGAGGGAACACTTGAACCACAGGGCCCTGGAAAGGGTATGATGAAGACTAACCTTAATCTTCTCCTGCCTCTCTCAATCTCTCTCTCTACTTCCCTCCCTTCCTCCTTCTTCTCTCTTTCTCTTTTATATTACCTTTTTCTTCCTTCCTTTCCTTGGTTCTGGCCTACACCTCCCAATACAGGCATGTGGTTAACATCCACAATGAGCTGATGATTAGAGAGACCTACAAGATTTCCCAAAAGAAGACATTTCTGCCAGAGTATTTGATGACCCACCAAAGGTTAGTGGTAAGATTCTACTGCTGAAGACACCATTGTTGGTACCAAACATGGAGTGGAATCTGGAAGAGAGTCAGTCCCTGGACAGTTAGCTTTTCTAGTGTCAGAAGGTGCTACATGAGCAACTGTGGAAAAATGACCAACATCTGTCCAAGCAACTTGTAGTCTAAGCTACTCAGCAGCAAACTACATGACGTGATGCTCACACAAGTGCAATTGTAGCACACATCCATTGTGGATAATCAACTGCTTTTAATTTGGTTAACTGATCTTCTCAGTGGAATGGAACCCATAGCTGGAGCTGGGAAACAAGTCAGAACCATATCCAAAAAAACAAGCCTGATCTCCACTATCAAGCTCCCACCAATCGTGGGCTACAAGAGGGCCTACACCTATTAAATTCTCTCTAAAATAATAATGGTTATCCCATTTATCTGCTGCTGACTTCACTCTCTGTTGGAGAATTTGCTTCTCTTTTTGAGATGGATGCAGATCCTGAGGAGAGAATCATCCCATTACACCTCACCAGGGCCCCAACTAAAACCAAGAATAATTAGGAAATGAGCAAGAGTGATGCTTTCTTGGTGCACCTGGTACCAGCACAAAGGTGAAGGAGATAGACACAGAGAACACTCAATTCCTACCAAATCAGATATACAGAGACACAGAGGCTCCCAAGACCTCATCACTGAAGTAGACCTAAAATGAACCCATCATAGCTCAGGGAAATTTGAGAAAGAGGGGGCAGAAAGATAATTAGAACCACATGTTGGGGACAGTATGTACAAAGACATTGCCTCTTCCCCATAACTGATGGCTAACCCCACAATGCATGACCCACATTCCCCAATGAGGAGGGTCCCTGCAGAGGGGGGAGGACAGGGAGGAGGCTAACTATGGTACCAACATGGCTGTATACACACTGTGTACATAACTAATAATTTTAAAAAAGGGCTTTGTAACTTAATAGAGTGTTCCCAAAAGAAGAAATACAGATGGAATATAAACATCTTAAAAATGTTCTACATCCTTAGCCATCAGGGAAATGCAAATTAAAATTGCTTTGAGATTCCTTCTCACTCCTGTCGGAATGGCTATCATCAATGGTGATAAACAACAGTAGATACTGCAAGCTTTAAGTTTGACCAGCCAGGCTAAGTGACCCAATGGGTGCAATAGTGGCATGTCTGTTATGGGAGAAACCAACCACTCTCTAGATGGACAGGAGGCCTGCTCAATGGGAGGGAATACATACCTGGTACTGAAAACCAAGTCAAAAGCCAATTATTAGGGAGGTCATGAGCCCTAGGGGTGTGATCCCAGCTGTTGTCTAGCTAAATTCATATATTATTCTCACCACATTGCCCTGTAAGGACTTTTCTTAATGTTCATACCCATGTAGTAATACTACTCTCACTTTTGGTTGGAGAAGTTTCTCTCTTTCAGATGGCACTGGGATGACTCAAAAGGTGCCATAGTACTGAGAAGAAGTGACAAAGGAATGTTCAGCACTGCCGTATCTCTATCATACCTTCCAAGGCTCAGGGCCCACTGTGAAAGAGATGGTTGAAAGAATTTAATAGTGAAAGGAAGGTTAGAACTTCTTACAATGCAATCTTCTAGGCACAATTTGTCCTAGATATCCATGACCTTGTAGCACCTAGTACTATCTACACAAGACCCTCATAGTGAGAGGAAAATGTAACATCAAAATAAAGTAGAGATTAACTGAGGGAGGGATATGATAGAGAGTGGACTTCTGAAGGGGAAAGTAGGGGAGGGGAGAGAATTAACCATGGTTTATTGTCTATAATTATGGAAGTTGTTAGTAAAAAAAAAATTAAATAACTTTTTTAAAAAGAAGTGAAATTGAACCAGGTTTAGTGGCACATATCTTTAATCTCAAAACTCAGGGGGCAGAGTTAGGAGAATTGACATTACTTCAAGGTCAGCCTGGGACTACAGAGTATGTGCCAGGTCAGCCTGGCCTAGAGTGAGACCCTGTCTCAGGAAGAAAAGAAAAAAGAAGTTGGTTTGGACTATAAAATCTCAAGGACTGCCCCCAGTAGTCAACTTCCTTTGGTAAGGCTTCACAACCTTCCCAAACAGCACACAGCCAGGGATCACGTATTTGAGCACATGTTAGTGTTGGAGCAAGAAGGGAATTCTAGTATAATAGAAAATATACTAACTTTAGATAAAGAACCCTGATGACCCTTGGGGAAAAGCACAAGCCTTTCAAAACAACAATGTCATTTCCTCCTGGCTAAATTTCAGTATGTGCCCATCAATGTGATATCAACAGTCCTTATTCATTCAACCAAAGACAGAGAATTCTGTTCTGTTACTCCTAAAATCATGAGTTGAAGGAGTGTCTTTTGCTTTTTTAGAGTCCTTGTGATTACACTTAATTTTATGAGAATGAGATTACTAACAGGAACCCCTTTACAGCCTCAAAATGGGGCAGCTGACCAAAAAGATAAGAAAGTTGAGGCTCTCAGCTCCGGCCACTGAACTCTGGAGAGGAAGAGAGGGGCTGGGAATTAGGGACCATAGACACTTTCAAGCAGTGAGAGTTGATGAGCTTCGGGATGGAAGATTTGTGGAGGTTCCTGGATGGCGGTGCCCTGAAGAAGGCATGGAAGTTTCATGGCCCTTCCTACTTGCCATACTGTGAACATCTCTCCCATCTGGCTCTTTATCTGTATCCCTTGCAGCATCCTTTACAATGAGCCAGTTCATACAATTGAAAATGACTACTTGAAAATGATACCTGAGGTGAGGGACTGTCTTATGGGATGGAATCCTCAACCTTTGGGATCCCTCACTGTCTCTGGGTAGCTAGTGAATCAGAGGGCATGCAGCTGGGCTCTGCTGAACAATTGTTTGGTGGATGGAAAAACTCCCCCCACATCTTATCTTAAAAGTATGCTGTGTTGTGTGTGAATAGAGGGAAAACTTTTTTCCTTAGGGAGATCAAATGAGTCAACCCTAGACACTGTTGGACATGCAAAGATGAGCCTTCCCCAGCAATATTCACCATATATTTCTTCAATAAACATCTTCATTAAGCGTCTACAAGGTAGGAGGAGGGTGCAGGGGACACAATATCAACCTCTATTGGATTCATAAGAATCGATCAGTCAAACAAGAACTTGCTGAGCATCTATTATACACCCCGTGTGCCATGGCTCAGTGAACACCTGTAGAGCCTGCCCTGGCCAAGCTGCAGGGGAAAGGACAGATGCAGTAACACCTACAAGCCAGCTGCCTTGACTTGAGATATCTTTTCTTCATGCATTGCCTGGGGGCGGCAGTTTAGAACAGCTAATTAAATGGCTAATTCAATTCATAAAATTCCCTCTCTCATGGAAGATTGCACAGATTCTAAAGGAGGTTTGGTGGTAGGCAAAACCAATCTGAGAAACTAACTTACAGTGGCCTTAAAAATGTGGACAGGGGAGAATCTGCCCCCTGCCTTCATGGGGCATGACCGCTGACTCCAGGGGCTCCTAGAGAGACGGGTCTGTCCATTTTTAGACAACATAGAAAGATTTATTTCTGACTGGACTTCTTCAGAGCATTGTACATTTGATAAAAATTTAAAACAACACAGCAGGCAAAAGAATAAAGGGTTTTCCCCCCTTTCATCTCAATATAACTGTGTGTGAAGGGCAGAGTGCCAAAAAGTTCATGTCCAGAGACTCAGGTGCTATTTGCAGCTCCCTAATGAGCAAAACTTTTCTGACCTTTTACTCATTCATTCATCTTGTTACCTCAAACCCCAAGATAAACACATAGTAGGTATTCAATGAGGCTTTATTGAATAGATGGGTGAACAAATGAATGAATCAATGAAAAAGTATAATGTGTTAAGTCAGCCTACAGTCCTTCCAAACTTCCATGGGCATAGAGTGACTTCAGGACTCATCAGCAGTTATTGTCTATACCTAACAGATACTGTAATCAGAGGAGATCCTATGTGCTGATGGCAGGGGAGAATTACAGGAATAGGGTGAACCTATTCAAAAAGATGGCTCAGCCAGGCATGGTGGCGCATGCCTGGAATCCCAGCACTCAGAAGGTTGAGGCAGGAAGACCAGTAATTAAAGGTGGTGCTGGAGAAACGGCTCAGTTGATAAAGATCTTCCCACAGAAGCATGAGTACCTCGGTTTGGAATCCTAGAACTCACGTGAAGGTGGACAGTCCCTCACTTTAGGTGTCGCTTTGAATTAATAATATTTTGGACCAACTAACTGTACTACTAGTGTCTAGGGTGAGAAAGGGAGGTAGAGACAGGAGAATTGCCTAGAAGCTACGGGCCACCTAGCCTGGCTAGCAAAGTGTGGTGAACAATGACAAACCCTGCTTCAAACAAGGTGGAAGATGAAGACTGATGTTAATAGATGGCCTCTGACCTCCATATGGGCACTATGGTATACACACACACACACACACACACACACACACACACACCAAAAAAGAAGGAGACAAAGTCTACACAGAGACACCACCATCTCAAAAAGCAAAAATAAAAACTGTCCAAGATAAGAAGAGAGCTGGGTGCAGTGGCACACATACATCTTTAATCCCAACCTAATGACCTGGGTTTGGTTTCCCAGTACGCACATAAATGCACAAAGTGGCACATGTATCTATGTGGAGTTCAGTTGCAGTGGCTAGAAGCCCTGGTTCACCCATATTCTCCCCCCAACCCAGTGTGTGTGTCTTCTTGCAAATAAATGAATTTAAATAAAAATAACTAGAAAGGATTGAAGAGATGGTTTAGTGGTTCAGGTGCTTGCCTGCAAAGCCCAAGTGGCACATACACCTGGAGTTCATTTGTAGTGGCCAGAGGCCCTCCTATGCCCACTGTCTCCCTCCTACCCTCTTCCTTTTTCTCTTTCTCTCAAATAAATTAAAATTAAAAGAAAAGAGTTAGAGAGAGGTGACAAACCTTTTTGACTACTTAGACCTGCCTACATCTCAACAATGACCTAAGTGGATCACAAACAAGCACTGAGCTTTTACTCAGTTCCAAGAGCTGTGGGTACCAACTGAATCCAGGCACACTCTCCTAGCCTTCCAGCTTACTTTCTCTGGTAGTCCCACTGTTTCCTGTGAGTTTCTAACCCTAATGCAACACAACACATCCTTGAAAATACATGGTCTCCCTTGCCTGCTCTCCCCTGCCACACATACCCTGCATAACTAGGAATGAAACCTAAGAGCCATCTCCTCAGTTCCAGCTCGACAGTGCAGGGAAACCCACACAACTGTGCCAATACGTCATTTATAATACATGACCCCAACCCAACCCTCTCCACTTCAGCAAATGGAACCACCACCTGCTCAGATCTTCAACCCAGAAATCGCTCAAGTTTCCCTCCTCGAATGCCCCACATTCAAACCATCACCAAGGTATAATTGTTCTGCTCACCATGGCGTAGTAGCTTCTTTCCCAGGACCTATGACCTCCCCAGCCACAGGCTTTCAGTACCAAGCATGAATTCTCTCCCATAGAATGGACCACAAATCTGACTGGAGAGCACTTGGTTCTCCCCTAATGGTCATATTACACCTGTGGCACATCTTGTCTGGCTGGCCAGTTGTGTAGCTCTCAGTGTCCATTTTCTCAATAGAATCATAGTTGCCCAGGAAATAAGGCAACCAACAAATGGACCTTATGGTACTAAAAATCTATTGTACAGCGAAGGAAACTGTCTTCTGATTGAAGAGGCAACCTGGGGCTGGAGAGATGGCTTAGAGGTTAAGTGCTTGCCTGTGAAGTCTAAGGACCCTGGTTCTAGGTTCAGTTCCCCAGGACACATGCATATGGAGTTCATTTGCAGTGGCTGGAGGCCCTGGAGCACACATATTCTCCCTCCCTCCCTCTCCCCCTCCCTCTCTCTCTCTCTCTCTCTCTCCCCCTAAATAATAATAATAAAACACCATAAAAGGCCAGCCATGAAGGAGCCTAATGGCCTAGGTTCAATTCCCCAGTATCTACGTAATGCCATATACACAAAGTGGCTCATGCATCTAGAGTTCTTTTGCAGTGGCTAGAGGTCCTGGTGCACCCATTCTCTCTCTTCCTGTGGGTCTCTGCTTTCAAATAATAAATAAATAGATGTACTATATGACTCAGCTCTGCCACTCCTGGGCATATAGCCTAAGAATTTTACATTTTATTATGAAGACATTTGCTCAGCCATGTTTATTGCTGCTCTATTCACAATAGCTAGGGCATGGAATCAGTCCCATGTCCATCAACAAATAAATGGATAGTGAGGATTTGGCACATATACGCGATGGAGTTTTATTCAGTTGTAAAGAAAAATAAAATTCACAAGAAAATGGATGGATCATGAAAATGTTAATGCTAAGCGAGGTAACCCAGGCTCAAAAATGGTAAATACTGCATTTTTCCTCTCATATTCAATGCTAACTTTAAATTTCTATACTTGTGTGTAAGTTGGAGGAAGAGTCAGTAGAAGCCAGGAAGCTAGAAAGGAGAGACAAGGGAGATGTGGGTGGGGGTAAGGGCAAGGGACAGTAGATTCACAAGCAGAAGGACCAGGGATGGAATGGTTCAAGTGGGGTCAGGAGAGGAGAACAGAGGAAAGGAAGGAATGGGTGAGTATCTAAACAAAACTGAAGAAGTTATAAAATAAGCCATAAGGAAACCCACTTCTTTGTTAACTAACTAAACTATAATTAAGAACAACAACAAAAAGACTGAGTTTGAGCATAAACTTCCTATAGGATTGGGCAATGCAGTTCTCAGAAGACAAGTTGTTACAGGAAAACCTCAGTGCCAGTGCTGGGGATGGGATTCCTTCCACTGAGATGTCAGTCACAGAGGCTTGGAGGTCCTGTAATACAGGCAATTGCTAAGGCTCTTGGTTGCCCACCAGGACTAGATGGTTAGACACTATTGGTAAAGATACTATAAGCATCCATTGCAGAATATTGAAAAATCAAGCTGGGATGAAGCTGGAAGCTTCCTCCCTCCTAGCTAGCTGCCATAGTGCTTGGAAGGGCCACGTAGCCTGCTGGGGGAGAAAAGCCACCAACAGGCTTATCCAGCTATGTTTGCCACACAACGAACCTGCCAGGCAAGAGGTACTCACAGGCACAGTGATGTCATGACCGTTCAGGAGGTTATTCACTGCTCTCTGATTGTATCTGAGACACGTTCAGGAGGTAATTAAATCCCAATGTGGAAAATTTAGACCAAAACCTATGGCTGGGTAAGTTATGGACTCTAGAGGGGAAGCCACTGCAGTTGGTTGACTAAAAGAATATGTTGTGTCTAGCTAATTTCCTTCTAATATTTATATTATGTTTGTGCTCATAGATTACTGCTGCTCTCACCTATGGTCAGAGAAGCTCCCTCTTTCAGGTGATAGTGACTACAGGGGAGACCCAAAGCATAATTGACAGTTGAGTGCTTAGTGCTAAATCATCGTGCCTTCCAGCTCTCAGGGAACATTGTGGGAGGGGCCGCAGAAAGAATATAAATCCAGAGGATGAACAGGAATACTTTGGGACACTTCATCAGGCTTTGTATCCACCACTTTATGACCTCACAGCAGCTCTCCTTACCTCCACAATGTTGAGCTCAGCAACATTTCAATATGGATGAGGGTGGCAGCCAAAAACAAAACAAAAAAAAAAGTCATCAAAATAGAAAAGGATCTAGTTGGAAAGAAAGAGGAGGAAGGGAAGGGAAGAAGTGGGGATGAACAAAAGTAATGGGAAGGAATTATGATCTTATAAACAGCATTATGTTCCAGTATGAAAATTTTCAATTCAGAAAAATAAAATATAAAATGTAGAAGAAGGGATAGTAGGAAAGAAAAGGAAGTTCAGTGGAGGGGAAAGTGGACAAAGGAGAATGGAGAAAAGGGATTATGTAAATTTTTAAATAAAGGGTTTTTTTAAATAAAACAAAGAGGGCTAGGGAGATGTCTCACTAGTTAAGGCACTTGCCTACAAAGCCTAATGACCCAGGTTCAATTCCCCAGTAACCACATAAAGCTGGATGCACAAAATAGTACATGCATCTGAGTTCATTTGCAGCTGCTAAAGGCCCTGGGGCACCCATATTCTCCCTCCCTTCCTCTCTCCTTCCCTCTCTCCCTTTCCCCCTCCCTCCCTCCCCCCCCCTCAGAAAAAGAGGTGCAAGTGAGTTTTTATATAGATAACATGCCATTCTGGAATAGGATAGTAACATATCTTGAGAATATATTAGTTGCCAAGAGTATATATTGGGGGAATAATCACATTTAATCCTTATTTCAACCTTTGTATTAGGTACTACAATTAATTTGCATTATGAGTAAGAAAGTTTAAGCTTAGAAGGGTTAAGAAAAAACAGAAGAAGAAAGAAAAAAAGAAGGAAAGTAAAATAAACATATATCAATGGAATATCTGTAGTAGGATAGAAACATACAGTATTATTAGGAAAAGGCAGGATTCAATATTATATGTATGAAGAAAATAGTATAATGTCAAACAAAGCATGAACACACTGAAAAAAGAGACTAGAAGTAAAAAAAAAAAGAAAAGAAAAGAAAGAAAAGTTTTCAGATCTTCAGATGTTATCCTTAACCTCATTTTATGTTTCTGGGTTCTAAGTATTATATATCAATGCATAATACTTTTATAATTAGAGGTGACAAAAATTAACTTCTTTGCTCAAAAAGAAACAGGTTACGGGCTGGAGAGATGGCTTAGCGGTTAAGCGCTTGCCTGTGAAGCCTAAGGTCCCCGGTTCGAGGCTCGGTTCCCCAGGTCCCAAGTTAGCCAGATGCACAAGGGGGCCCACGCATCTGGAGTTTGTTTGCAGAGGCTGGAAGCCCTGGGGCGCCCATTCTCTCTCTCTCCCTCTCTCTGTCTTTCTGTGTCTGTCGCTCTCAAATAAATAAATTTTAAAAAAAATTTAAAAAAAAAAGAAACAGGTTATAAATCTGGTCGTGAATTCTAGAAATCAAACAAAAAGCAGAAAGAGTACACCAACATTAATATATGCTTTGATGTAATGAAAAAAAATACGTATATAGTCTAAAATCTCATTAGTCCCTCTTCCTTTATAAGGTTCTATTTCTAACGTTGGTTTACATGTCTAATCAGTTAATTTCAACATGATCCATCAATAGATTCTGATACATGAGCAGGCAATCCAAGCCCTCGTTTTTTTCAGGAATGAAATGAAGTAAATCTTAAAACGATGGCTGTGAAAGCTGGGCATGGTGGCCCACACCTTTAATCCCAGTACTCGGGAGGTAGAGGTAGGAGGATTGCCATGAGTTCGAGGCCACCCTAAAACTACATAGTGAATTCCAGGTCAGCCTGGGCTAGAGCGAAACCCTACCTCAGAAAACAAAAAAACAAAATAAATAAGTAAATAAATAAATAAAAATAAAAAATAAAAAAAAATGGCTATGACAGTCTCCGAGAATGTCCCAGTGATCCCCAGCTCTTGGTGGTCATATCTTCGAATGACTCCCTCACCAGATTTAGTGTCTCCCTTCCAAACAATGGGGTATGGCAGGAGAGACATGTCATTTCTACCATGGATGTCCTGACAGCTCCGCGGGGTCAGAGCGGCGCTCTCACTGCTAGCCTGGGACGTGAGCATGGAGAGGCGTGGAACTGGAGGGACTCAGGCCTGCCAAGGGTCATGTGAGTGGCTGTTGAAGGCAATTCTCCCCACTTTGAGCCTTACTACAGGCCCAGGGAAGACCTTGGCTAAAGTCTTCTGAGATAGCTCGAGCGGAGCACCCTGAGAAGCCAACTCCCTACTGCTCAGGGGCTGAGAGCGGCGCACGGGCAGGCAGCGTTGTGTGGGCGCACAGTTGGAGAGGGCACAGTCGCCGTGCAAAGAAGGCGTGGTGAAGGAAGCACAGGACAGCCTGCTCACACCTGGGTGAACCAGAAAGTAGAGAACGATCCACACTGCTGCGCATGTCACTCTTTCCTTTTCCACTCTTATTCATTGTGGGCCCAAAGCCCATGGTGTCGCCCACTTCAGGATGGGTCTTCTCTCCTCAGCTAATCTCTCTGGACATGCTCCACAGTATATCTGACTAAGGCCCTAGACATTTATTCACCCAATCAAGTGGTCGATCAATATTAACCATTGCAAATCCAATCCTTGTCCACTTGACACCCAAACATTGCCACTTTATCCACCCGTGGCCCTTAAAAATCTCTTACTTAGGGCTCGAAGGATGGCTTGGTGGTTAAGGCATTTGCCTCTAAGCCAAAGGACCCAGGTTCGATTTCCCAGGACCCACGTTAGTCAAATGCACAAGGGGGCACATGAGTCTGCAGTTCATTTGCAGTGGCTGGACATCCTTGCTCGCCCATTCTCTCTCTCTCCCTCTTTCTCTGTCAAATAAATAAATAAATACACATCACCTATTTAACTCATGATGAAAATTCATTTCATTCATCTTTAGATAAAGTCCCCAACTCTAAAGTCTTAAAAATTCCAATAATGTTCAAAACTCTATAGTCCTTTCTGAGATTCAAGATATGCTTGTGACCGTGAGCCTCTGTAAAATCCACAAACCAGTTACATCCAACGTGTGATACCATAGAGTAAGCATTCCCATCCCAAAAGGGGAAGATGGAAGAATAGCAAGGGAAGGTGGAGCCAAAGCAAAGCTGAAACTCAGCAAGGCGAAGACCAAATTCTGCAGCATGTGCAATATGCAGGGCTCGTAGCAGCATCATGTGGGCTCCAAGGGCCTTTGGTAGCTCACTCCACCAGCTCTGTTGCCTCTCTTTGGGGCCTGCTTCCTCAGTTCCTACACCTTTGCTCAGTGAATGCCCCATGCTTCTTTCATCTTCAATATCCTGGGGTCTCCACTGCAACTCAGGCTTAAACCTTAACTACTCAAGACATGAAAACAAGACAGGCCTCCTTTCAGGGAATCCAACCCGGCTACACTTTGCCTGGCTTCGGCAGCTTTCTAGAGCCTGGCTGCAAGCCTCCACAACCCCTTCGCTCTTGCATTCTGCACGTCTACAAATGCAGCGTCACTTGGGTGACCAGTTCTAAGGCCACTTTGAGATGTAGCCTGCCTGCCATCTTGGATCACAGCGTCAACAGCCTCTGGGTGTCTCTGAGGTTGAACCTGTGGAAACACTCCCTCCAACAGGGTGCAGCTAAGGCTCTATCTTTTCAGAAACTCTCCATTCAAAGACACTTACAAAGCCGGGCGTATGGTGAACGCCTTTAATCCCAGCACTCGGGAGACAGAAATAGGAGGGTCGCCATGAGTTTGAGGCCACCCTGAGACTACATAATGAATTCCAGGTCAGCCTGGGCTAGAGTGAGACCCTACCTCAAAAAACCAAAAAAAAGACACTTACAAAGCTCTCAGTGGGTGGGGCCTGGCCCTCAAGGCATCTTTCCAATTATCCCAGGAAAAGTCTGCGGTTTCTCTTTGACAATTACAGGTCCTTTATCAGCACTCACCTTACCCTCAACTTCAAACTTGTTTATGATTCTTTCCTCATTTAACTGTACTTTCTATATATCTTTCTGTTTCACTTGCTGCTCGCTCTCGCGCTCTCTCTCTCTCGCTCTCTCTCTCTCTCTTACTATAAACATGGATAATAGCAGTGATCAATAATTATGACATAGCCATAATGTTATGCTATCTTGAAATTTCCTCCACCAAACAACTTAGTCCACTGTTCTTTAATTAAACTTGCTCACATTTCTAGGACATAGACTGAATACACCCAGATGGTTTACCAGAATGTTGTATGAAGGGACCTAAGTCCAGTTCCCCTCTGAAATCTCATGGGCACAGTCTTTTCTCTCTGCTTCTTTAAGAACATTCTGGACATCCAAATCATACCATGACAGCTCACAAAGTTCTGCTTGCAAGACTTTGCAGTTTCATTAACCTGAAGTTCCAAACTCTTCCACATTTCTCCCAATTTCAAAAGCCCATATACCATATGGCCAGGTTTATCACAGCAATAGCCCCACTTCTCAGTACTAATTTTTTTACATCAGCTACCTTTCTCATAACTGACAAAATACCTGGAAGAAATCAAAAGGAGATATTTTGGCTTACAGTCCGAGAGGGTACAGTCCATGATGGTAATTGGGAATGGTGGTAGAAGCTCAGGCTGCCTGCTTGGGCATGTCAGTGCATGTCAAAAGCAGAGAGAGATGAATGCTGGTGCTCCTGTGACAACAGCTGCTGAATTTCAGTGTTACTTGTTATACAGTATGGATATCTAATACAGTTGTAGCCAATATAAATAATCAAAGGTTCATCCTAAGGCATGAGCTATTTTTGAGCCTATGATATAGTTTCTTTAAAATAAGCTTTGCCATAAGGATCATAAATCTACCCACATTTATGTAAGTCCCAGAAACATAGCATTCTATTGTCTCCCATTTCCCTACCATGCCCTTGCAAATATTCGGATCCTTGCCTTTGTGCAAGTAAAATATCAGCAAATGGTCCTTTTCTGGATTTTTTGTTTGTTTGTTTTTGCTTTTATCCAACACCAATGTGGGGCCAGCAATGATAATTATTATGACCATCACATCAATTGATCACATTTTCACTGAATTGTATAGTCAAAGAATATGATTAGAGTCAGGCATGGTGGCTCATGCCTTTAATCCAAGCACTCAGCAGTAAAAGGATTGCAGTGAGTTCCAAGCCAGCCTAAGACTTATTCCAGGCCAGCCTGGGCCAAGGTGAGACCCTGCCTCATATATCCAGATAGATAGATAGATAGATAGATAGATAGATAGGTAGGTAGATAGGTAGGTAGATAGATAGATAGATAGACAGACAGACAGACAGATACATACATACATACATACATACATACATACATACATACATACGTCTATTTATCTATATATATAAGAATTATCAACCCAAGAGGATATCTATCCCCCCAACAAAGAAAACTACTATTGAGGTCTTTCCTTTCTGTTTTTGCAAATGGAAATCTCCAACACCGTGAAGTAGAAAATACACTGAGCCCATCATCCTTGCATCTACTGTCCATTTTCAACAATCATCAAACTCAAGGACAGTTTTGTTCCATTTCTTACATCCCTTCTCACCATGCCCAGCACATAGCTAACCTGCATCATGACCCCTTTTTTTACTTTGAAACAGATTTCAGAAAGCATATCATCTGGAAATTCATCTATGATACATATAAAGCATAACTCTGTAACGGGGTGCTCAGGGTCCAGGAAAGTCCTTGAACCCCAAACACTAGGTTTGTTTCTAATTTTAGTCAAAGAATTGAATTTTTAAAAAGACTGAGAAGAATAATTGTTATATTTACCAAGGGAAGTACACAGCCAAGGAAAGGTACCCACGTGGCTAGAGATCCCACGTGGAGGTACTGAGGAAAAAAAAAACACACACACACAAAAAGAAGAGAGAGAAAAGAAAGTTCAAGGAGCTTCTGCCACGTGGGCAGCTGGCGGGGATAAAGAACCCACGTGGAGAGTAAGGGCTGGGGGCCCCTCTCGGCTGGGCCTGGGCCTAGCCCACATACCATTTGGCCAGCCCAGGCCCAGGCAAGGGAAAAGCTCACCCACAGCTAGAATCTCCCAAGTAGTCAGAGAGCCTGCCCTCCCCTTGTAAAGGTATTTATAACCTTGTAGTGGTAGGCTGTCTTCCAGCCAAGGTGAACCATAGGGACAGCTGGTTGGTTAGGTCTAGGGACTGTCTCAGGAAGAGGGTACCCTGACATCAACTTTCAGGGTTTGATCAACCACATGTGCAAGTCCTATGAAAGACCTCCCTCCCAGGAGGGGGTCCTCCTGGTCTAGGGAACAGGTCTAGGGAACTAGGCAAGAGATAAAAAGTCAGATTTTGATTTCAAGCAAGTGCAGATCTTCCTGCCTTTCTTTCTCTCTCTGTCTTTAGTTTTTATGAGGTAGATACTCATTCTAGCCCAGGTTGTCCTGGAATTCACTATGTAGTCTTACAGTGGCCTTGAACTCTTGGCAATCTACCTACCTCTGCCTCCCAAGCACTGGGATTAAAGGCGTGCACCACCACGCCTGGCTTTCCTGCCTTTTTCTTAACTCCAGGGGTCTAGTCACCCTAAATGTACCACCCCTCCGTAACTCCTTTTTTTAAAAAATAACCACAACAGGGGCTGGAGAGACAGCCTAGTGGTTAAAGCAAGTGCCTGAGAAGCCTAAGGACCCAGCTTTAATTCTCCAGGTCTCACGTAAGCCAGATGCACATGGGGGCGCATGTGTCTGGAGTTTGTTTGCAGTGGCAAAAAAAAAAAAAAATATATATATATATATATATATATATATATATATATATATATATACACACACACACACACACATACATACACACATACATATACATATACATACATACATGCATACATACATATATATGTATGTATGTATGTATATATACATATATATGTATATATATGTATGTGTTTATATATACACATACATATCTATATACATACATACATATTTTTTTTTTTAAAGGAAAAGGTAAGAATACTGGGAAGCAGAATATGAGCAAAGTACAATGATATACATGTGTGGAAATGTCATAATGAAACCCATTATTTTAAAGGCTAACTATTAATTAAAAATTGCTTTTAAAAATGAATAAAATGGGAGAATGTAGAAATGGCTTAGCAGTTAAGCTCATGCCCGTACATCCTAAGGTCCAGCTCAAGGCTCAATTCTGCAGTACCCATATAAGCCAGATTCACAAGGGGGCGCATGCATCTGGAGTTCATTTGCAGTGGCTGGAGGCCCGGGTGCACCCATTCACTAGCGTGCGTGCGTGCACGCACGCACTCTCTCTCTCTCCCTCCCTCCCTCTCTCTCTCTCTCTCTCTCTCTCTCTCTCTCTCTCTCTCTCTCTCTGTATGTCTGTTGCTCTCGAATAAATAAATAAAATGAATAAAAAGCCAGGCATGGTGGTTCATGCCTTTAATCCCAGCACTCAGGAGGAAATGTAGAAGGATTATTGTGAGTTCAAAGCCACCCTGAGACTACATAATGAACTCCAGGTCAGCCTGGACTAGAATGGGACCCTATCTCAAAAAACCAAAAATAAAAATAAAAATAAATAAATGAAACAGAGGAGGAAAAAGAAGGAGGAGAAGAGGAGAAGCTGAATGTGGTGGCACACGCCTTTAATCCCAGCATTAGGGAGGCAGAGGTAGGAGGAGGATCAATGTGAGTTCAAAGCCAACCAGAGACTACATAGTGAATTCCAGGTCAGCATGGGCTGGAGCCAGACAACTACCTCAACAAAAACAAAAAAAAATTAAATTAAAATAAATAAATATGTGTGTGTGTGTGTGTGTGTGTGTGTGTGTGTATGTAATTTGTGGCTTCTCCTTCTGTTACAGTTACATTCTTATTGCTGGGACAAAGCACCAGACACGAAGCAGCTTGTGGGAGGAGAGGGTTTATTTCAGGACTGCAGTTTCAAGGGGAAGCTTCGTCACAGTGGAAGAAGCTCGCTTACTTGATCATCCATCCCTAGCAGAAAGAGAACAGCAGTGCCATGTGGCTCTGAATACACAGGACTGGACTCAGCCCCAAGGGCCCTTCCTAGTGACACACTTCCTCTGGCTGGGCTCCACCACCCAAAGCCCCACCAGGGGCACTAAGCAGAAAGCTCAAACGCAAACACCTGAGGCCATTCCGACATTTACATTCGATCCAGGACACCCTCCATCTGCCACCACTCCCCATCCAGCACATCTCGCACTGGAGTGACATTTTGAGACAATCTTTCCAAGCCTAACATAGTTTTCTGATTTCCACTAGTAGCTCATCTCCCTTTCTACTAATCAACATACCGGTCCTTTGCTTTAATTTATTGATATTAAATTCATTCATCTATTTGCATAGTTATTTTTCATTCTGGAGATGGGCCTTGAATGTTCTAGACAAGACCTCTACCATTGATCTGTACCCCCAAGCCTTGGACTCTGTTTTTGCCAGGTTCGACATGACTTTTAATCCTGGCAGAGCTAAGAGCATGAGTTCAAAGCTACCCTGAGACTACCTAGTAAAATTCCGGTCAGCCTGGACTAAAGTAAGACCCTACCTCAAAACCACCCTACGCCCACAAAAAAGTGGTCAGGTGTGGTGGCACATGCCTTTAATCCCAGCATTTGGGAAGCTGAGGTAAGAGGATTGTTGTGAGTTTGAGGCCAGCCTGAGACTACGTAATATTTTTATTTATTTAGATCCATTTGAAAGCATTAAAACATATCAAGGAAAGACAGTCTGGTAATAACTTGTGTCAGAGGAAATAGGAGTCAATTTTACACAACAGTTGATAAAACACTTTAAAAAAAACACTTTACTTCAGGGAATAGTTCATGAAAGTCAGTAAACATTTTGCTCTGTGGAGAGTGCTTTATTTATTTATTTTTTTTGTCTTAGTCTTTTTGTTTTTTTGTCATGGCCTTTAAATAATAAACACAAAACAAAAAATGTGTCTCAACAGCAATGCACATCAGTTACATCGGGTGACACTAGCCTTCTGCACCTCTTCAAGTTGCTTTCATAGTCTTGTATAAAGTGGGGTTCACTTCACAGGAGATATCTCACTGAGACTTCTTATCAAGTTTCTCTGTGGAGCTCAACAGCATCTGTAGAGCTGGTGTGAAGTGAAAACACAGGGAGTCACAGGTACCCGTGAATCTATCTGGGTCACTGGGTACTAGTCACCGCAGGACTCTGGAGACTGCTGAGAGCCCTTTCCCACTTAGGACCCAGGAGCAAGCACATTCTGGGAGTCTGCTTACTCCTGGAAGTTGGTTCCCTTGGGCTCCCTCCTCAGCTTTGCACTTAACACCTGGCCAAGCTAGTTCCACTCCAGAGGTGTGAGCCTCATTACTGCCTCTCCCATGGTGCCTGCCTGGTACTTGTCTGGCCTTAGAATGGGTAAAAGAACAAAGCAGGCTTGATGTCTCCTTTTCATGACTTGAGTCAATTAACAAAATATTCCAAGCTGGCCTGGAAGGTCTAGCTGCCAGAAAGTCCCTGGGGCAACCACGGGAATAAAATTAAACAACCACAGAGCAATTTGTGGAAATGTCAAGTGCAGCACATACAGGTTGACCATCTTAAAGCGCAACAAGAACTTGAGGAGCTTGGACCCAACCCGCCTTCAGGGTGGCAGAAGTGGGTGGCTGCTGCCTTTCCTGCCAATGTCCCTGACTTTTCACCTTTTCCTCTCACCTTGTTCCACTGTCCGCCCAAACTCCAAAACTCCACTGCGTGGCCCACTGTTCTTATGCAGACATCTGGGTTGTCTGCTCATTTGTCTAAACAAACCCTTCATACAATTTTCTTCTTCAACAAGTATCAGAAGTGGCAGCAACTTTAGGAAGGGGGATCACCAAATAGATCTTGAAGCCATTAAAGAGGCCCAGAAGCTAAAAAAGTCAACATGAAGACACCAGGCTCAAACAAGCCATCCCTACTCCCTGCCTACTGGCCCTTTAAATGGTTCAGGAAGATGCAGTGGCTTCTTTTTAGATAGACTTTTTAAAAGGATTCTATTTATTTATTTGAAAGACAGTGAAAGAGAGACAGAATGGGTGAGTCAGGGCCTCTAGCCACTGCAAACGAACTCCAGGCACATGCACCACCTTGTGCATCTGGCTTTAAGTGGGTCCTAGGGGATTGAAGTCAGGTCCTTAGGTTTTGCAGGCAAGCCTCTTAACCATGCAGCCGTCTCTCCAGCCCCCTTTAGATGAACTTCCTACAAGCCCATGGCTTTATGGGCCAAGGAAAGTCACAGAGGTGATGAGTTGATGAACAGCCACAGCTAAGCTTACACAGACACAAGTAAAGCAAAGGACAATACCATCCCAATACTGTTACTAGTGTATACGCTGAACCAGAAGACTGGTTCGGGCCCCTATAAATAACTGGGCTGGGAAGGTGGGGAACTCTAGTTGAAATTGGAAAGGGAAAGCAAAAGAAGAGTTGGCTTTCTTCCATATTCATTTCTAAGTACTTTTGAAGGAGAAATAGGAAAAAACTTACTTCTCTCAGATAGTTAAAGACAGAAGCCCAAACAGAAAACAAGGAGATGTCATTCATCTTGTCAAATCTAAACTGGGGACAAATTCTGTCTTGGCAAGATGGCTACCAGGGACACACCCAGCAGGAACTTCCTGCTTCTTCTGCAGCTCATCCTCCCTGGGTCAGTCCTCTGAGTCCACAAACCAATCAGATATTGGCTCCTTGTGGGTTAGCCCTTGAGTGCGAACCAATCAGGTCTCTGCTTACACACCTGAGCCTGATGACAAGACTCATCCTGATTAGACGTCTGAAAGCTATAAAGGAAGTTACCCACAGGGCCCAACCTCTTTCTTTGGTTTACCCTCTTGCCTGGCTTTAATATATCCATCTGAGTCTGTTCCTCCAACATAAGGGAAGGATACTTACCTTGAGTAGTTTACTTTGCCTTCTCTCTGTGTCATGCTTTGGGGGTACCCTCTCACTTTGATCACATGTAGGAGTTGTAGTTCATCTCAGAGTCCACTATTTCTTCATCTTTCTAGTGTATTATTTGAAGGGCCTTCTATGTTAGACCTCCCATATCTGTGTGGAATTGCCCCTAGATTTTTCCTAGATACCAATTTCCCCTAAATAAACCTCATGGATTATAATTTCTCCCTAAATAAACTCAATAATTCATAATTTAGCCTTCTTGAGTCCATTTTATCAATTCTTTGTTAAATAAGGTAAGGACCCAAAATTGGGGATCGTAAGTTTGAGGGACAGCTTCTGAACCTCACAACATCCTTCATCACTTTCACTGAAATAGTGATTCTCCTAAGTATGTGGACAGGACATGAAAACAGTGGGCAGGATGGTAACGGGTAATGGCCATCAAGGGGACATAAGGGGATTTCCAGGGTTTCACAGAGGCTTGCTTCATGATCAATCACTAAGCTGCACATTTCTACATACTTTCCACTACCTAAGAAATGTTTTGCAGTTTTATATACACACGTATTTCTCCCAAGGTTAATAGACTTTAAGTAATATATAGTTCCTAAACAAATTTTGCAAAATCTTACTTTTTTATTGACAACTTCCATAATTACAGATAATAAGGCAATAAACCATGGTAATTCCCTCCCCACCCCCACTTTCCCCTTTGAAACTCCACTCTCCATCATAACCCTTCCCCTTCTCAATCAATCTCACTTTCATTTAGATGCCATAATCTTTTCCTCCTATTATGAGGGTCTTGTGTAGGCAGTGTCAGGCACTGTGAGGTCATGGATATCCAGGTCATTTTGTGTCTGGAGGACCATGTTGTAAGGAATCCTGTCTTCCTTTGGCTCTTACATTCTTTTTGCCACCTCTGCTACAATGGACCCTGAGCCTTGAAAGGTGTGATAGAGATGTTTCAGTGCTGAGCACTCCTCTGTCACTTCTTCACAGCACTATGATGCCTTCTGAGTCATCCCAAGTTTACCACCATCTGAAAAGAGAAGCTTGTCTAACCAAATGTGAGAGTGGCATAAATATATGGGTAAGAACATTAAGAAAAGTGCTTACCAGGCAGTTTGGTGAGTATAGTGTATACATTTAGGCAGACACCATCGGACATTACACTTCTAGGGCTCATGACTTCCTTCATCATAGGCTTCCAGTATTGGGCATGTATGCCCTCCTATGGAGCAGGCCTCCAGTCCAACTAGACAGTAGTTGGCTTCTCTCATAACAAACATGCCACTACTGTACGTGTTGGCTCATTTGTAGTGTCCACTGTTGAGTATCTCCACTGGTGATTTTGCTGTCTCATGTGGAACAGCACTCAGCATAGCTTTTTCCAGCTTTCCATCAGCTGATCTACACATGGGAGGTATTCAGCTCAGCTCTGGCAGTATTTCTCACTGATCAACAAAGGTCTGTAATGTTTTGGAGGCATCAGGGACCTCTCTGGCCAATAACTCACTGGAATATATCCCATCCCTGGCACTGAAAATTTTCTAGCAACAATTTATGGCTTCTGGGTGTTTCATTGTCAAAAACATAGGTCTCCATATGGCTTACCCTTCCATACCTTCTTAGATTTAGATTAGCCCTCCTCCTCCACCTTTCCTTAACTAAATCTCCTCTCCTGACCTCACTTATGCCTTTCTATCCCCAGTAATCTTTTCTTCTTCCTACATATATACAATACCATCCTCTTTAGTTCCCCCCTTCCCTTCCATTCTATTCTGTTTATATCCCCTTTCTAGCTTACTGGTCTCTGTTACTGAATTTTGTTCCAACTCACACAGAAGTCTAAACATTTGTAGCTAGGATCCATGTGAGAGAGAACATGCAATGTTTGACTTTCTGGGTCTGGATTACCTCACTAAGTATAATCCTTTCCAGATCCATCTATTTTCCTGAAAATTTCATAATTTCATTTTTATTTACTGCTGAGTAGAACTCCACTGTATAGATATATTACATCACTATTATCCACTCATCAGTTAAGGGACATCTAGGCTAGTTCCATTTCCTAGATTTTGTGAATAGAGCAGCAATAAACATGATTGTGCAGGTATCTCTAAGGTAATGAGAAGAGTTCTTAGGATATATGTGTAGGTATGCTATAGCTGGGTTATATGGTAAATCTATTTTTAGCTGTCTAAGGACCCTCCACACTGATTTCCACAATGGGTACACCAGATTGCATTTCCACCAAAAGTATAGAAGAGTTCCTCTTTTTCTGCATCCTCGCCAGCATTTACTGTCATTTGTTTGCTTGATGATAGCCATTCTGCCAGGCATGAGATGGTATCTCAAAGTAGTTTTAATTTGCATTTCCCAATGGCTAAGGATGTAGAACATTTTTTAGATGTTTATAATCCATTGGTATTTCTTCTTTTATCTTTTGCTTATTTTTATTCATTAGCTACAGACAGACAGAGAGAGTAAGAGGCAGAGAGAGAGAGAGAAAATGGGTGCATCAGGGCCTCCAGCCACTGCAAACAAACTCCAGATGCATGCATCACCTGTACATGTGGCTTACATAGGTACTGGGGAATCGAGCCTCGAACCAGGGTCCTTAGTCTTCATAGGCAAGCATGTAACTGCTTAGTCACCTTTCCAGACCAGTATTTCTTCTTTTGAGAACTCTATATTTAGTTCCATAACCCATTTTTTAATTGGGTTATTTGATTTCTTATTATTTAGTTTTATGAGTTCTTTGTATGTCCTGAAATATTTTTCTTTTTTTTTTTCTTTTTTTTTTTTTTTTTTTTTTTTTGAAGTAGGTTCTAGCTCAGGCTGACCTGGAATTATCTATGTAGTCTCAGGGTGGCCTTGAACTCACTGCGATCTTCCCTCTGAGTGCTGGGATTAAAGGCATACACTACCACACCTGGCTATATCCTGAATATTATTCCTCTATCAGAAGTATAGCTGGCAAAGATTTTCTCCCATTCTGTAGGTTGTCTCTTTGCACTATTCACAGTGTCCTTTGCTGTACAAAACTTTGTAATTTCATGAAGTCCTAGTACTTGATTAGTGGTTTGTATTTCCTGAGCAACTGAGGTTATATTCAGAAAGTCTTTGCCTATACCAATAAGTAGAAGTGGCCCTCCTACTTTTTCCTCAAGCAGTTTCAGAGTTTTGGGTCTGATATTAAGGTCTTTGATCCACTTGGACTTGATTCTTGTGTATGCAGAGAGATGAAGATCTATTTTCTTCCTTATACACATACATATCCAGTTTTTCTATCACTATTTTGTTAAAAAGGCTGTCTTTTCTCCAATGAGTAGTTTTGGCACTTTTGTCAAAGAACATGTGGCTGTAATTGCCTGGACTTACATCTGGGTCCTCTATTCTGTTCCATTGATCTACATGTCTGTTTTTGTGCCAGTGCCATGCTGCTTTTGTTACTATACTTCTATAATATAGGTTAAAATCAGGTATGGTGATACCACCAGCCTTATTTTTGTTTGCCCAGAATTGTTTTAGATACTTGAGATTTTTTTGTGTGCTTCAAAATGCATTTTTAGGATTGCCTTTTCTGTTTCTGTGAAGAATGCCATTGGAATTTTGATGGGGATTTCATTAAATGTGTAGATTTCTTTTGGTAAGATTGTCATTTTCACAGTATTGATTTTTCCAATCCAAGAACATGAGATATCTTTCCATTTCCTAGTGTCTTCTCCCATTTCTGTGTTGAGTGTTTCAAAGCTTTCATTGTAGAGATCCTTTTCACTTCCTTGGTTAGGTTTATTCCATGGTTTTGTTTTGTTTTTTTTGTTGTTGTTGTTGTTGTTGTTTTGTTGGTTTTTGTTTTGTTTTGTTTTTGAGGCAATTGTGAATGTTCATCCTCAGTGTGTTTCTGGGTATGTATTTTGTACCCCGATGCATTTAGCAGCTCTAACAGTTTGCTGGTAGAGTCTTTAGGATCCTTTATGTGTAGAATTACATCATCTTTTGGTTTTTTTTTTGATTTTGTTTTTGGAAGTAGGGTCTCACGCTAGCCCAGGCTGACCTGCAATTCACTAGGTAGGCTCAAGGTGGCCTTGAACTCATGGTGATTCTCCTACTGCTGCCTCCCAAGTGTTGGGATTAAAGGCATGTGATACTACGCCTGGCTAGAATCAGATCATCTGCAAATAATGATAGTTTGATCTCATTCTTTCCAATTTGTATCCCTTTTACATGTGTCTCTTGCCTTATTGCTACAGGTAAGGCTTCCAGTACTATATTAAATAGAAGTGTGGACAGTGAACACCCTTGTCTTGTTCCTGATTTTAGTAGAAAAGCTTTAAGTTTTTCTCCATTTTCTGTTACATTGGCTGTTTGTTTGTCATTTTAGGATTGTCTTTTCTGTTTCTGTGAAGAATGCCATTGGAATATTGATGGGTATTTCATTAAATGTGTAGATTTCTTTTGGTAAAATTGTCATTTTCACAGTATTGATTTTATATTGAGATATGTTCCTTCTATTCCCAGTTTCTGTAGTGCTTTTATCATGAAGGATAAATCATGTTGGATTTTGTCAAATATATTTTCTGCATCTAATGAGATAATCATGTGATTTTTGTCCTTCAGTCCATTTATATAATGTATTACATTTATTGATTTGCATATGTTGAGCCATCCCTGCATCTCTGGGATAAAGCCTACTTGGTAGAGGTGAATGATCTTTTTGATATATTCATGTGTCCTGTTTGCCAATATTTCATTGAGAATTTTTGCATCTATGTTCATGAGGGAGATTGGTCAGTAATTTTCTTTTTTTGTTCTTTGTGTGGTTTTGGTGTCAGGGTGATGCTGGATTCATAGAAGGTGTTTGCAAGAATTCCTTCCTTTTCTATCTCATGGAAAAGTTTGAATAGCATTGGTGTTAGCTCTTCATGAAGGTCTGGTAAAATTCACCAGTGAATCCATCCAAGCCTGGACATCTTTAGTTGGGAGATTTTTTTTTTATATAATTGCTTGGATCTTCATACTTGTTATAGGTCTATTTAAGTGGTTAATCTCATCTTGATTTAATTTTGTTGCTCATATAAATCAAGGAAATCAACCATTTCTTTCAGATTTTCAAAGGTAGTGGGGTAAATGTTCTTATAGTATGTCCCTATGTTTTTCTGAACTTCTTTGGTATCTGTTGTAATGATACCTTTCCATCTTTAACTTTATTAATTTGTGTCTATTTTCTCTTTCTTATGGTCAGATTTGCTAAGGGTTTATCAATCTTATTTATCCTTTCAAAAACCAACTCTTTGTTTCATTGATTCTTTGGATTTTTGGGGGGGGGGTCCCATTTCATTAATTTCTGCCTTAATCCTTATGATTTTTTCCTCTTTACTGATTTTTGGTTTGCCTTGTTCTTCTTTTACAAAGGTCTTAAGGTGAAGGAGTAAGTTGTTTACTTGCTACCTTTCTAATTTCTTAATATAGGCACATAAAGCTATAAATTTCCCTCTTAGGACTGCCTTCATTGTGTCCAAAAAATTTTGGTATGTTATGTTCTCATTATCATTTGATTCTATAATTTTTTAAATTCCCTTCTTGATTTTTTTTCATTAATGCATTCATCATTTAGTAGTGTATTGTTTAGTTTCCATAATTTTGTATATGTTCTATAGTTTTTATTGCTGTTGATTTGTAGTTTAATCCCATTGTGGTCAGATAGAATGCAAGAAATTATTTCAATTTTACTGTACTTGTTAAGATTTGCTTTGTATCCTAATATATGGTCTATTTTAGAGAATGTTCTATATGCTCTTGAAAAGAATGTGTGTTATGCAGAATTTGGACGAAATATTATATATTATATATATCTGTTCATATCAGGTCCATTTATTTTATGACCTCATTTAATCCAGATGCTTCTCTGTTTATTTTTGCCAGGATGACCTGCCAATTGATGAGAGTGGGATGTTGAAGTCATCCACAACTGTGTACAGTGTTCAACTGTGTTCAGTGTTATCTGTGACCTTAATTCTAACAGTGCTTGTTTGATAAAATTGGGATCCCCCATGTTAGGTATATATATGTTTAGGATGTAATGTCCTCCTATTGGGGGGTTCCTTTTATCAATATAAAGTGACCTTGACCTGGAACCTGTTGGGATTGGCTTTCCTCAGGCAGTGGAACTGACTCCCTGGAGATTCATCGGAGCTACAGTACCCCTGGTCTGGACCATGGCAGGTAGAACACCAGGCTGACTTGGCTGGAGCTGACAGAGAACCTTCTCTTTTCAGATGGCAGTGACCTTGGGATGACTCAAAAGGCATCAGGGTGCTGGGAAGAAGTGACAGGAGTGCTCAGCACTGCAATATCTCAATGACACCTTCCAAGGCTCAGGGTCCATTGTGGAAGAGGTGGCAGAAAGACTGTAAGAGCCAAAGGAACAATGTGCTCCCTCCACCACAAAATGGCCCGAATATCCATGACCTCACAGTGCCTGACACTACCTACACAAGACCATCATAATAGGAGGAAAAGATCATGACATCAAAATAAAAGAGAGACTGATTGAGAGGGGGAGGAGATATTATGGAGAATGGAGTTTCAAAGAGGAAAGTTGGGGGAGGGAGGGCATTACCATTGGCTGCTGTTTACAATCATGGAAGTTGTTAATAAGAAATAATAATAAATAAATAAATTTTTAAAAAGGGAAAAAATAAAGTGACCTTATCTTTTCTAACTAATGTTAATCTATCCTGTCAGATATTAGGAGAGCCACAACTACCTCCTTGTTTTCTAGGTCCATTTGCTTGAAATACAATTTTCAACCATTCACACTAAGATAGTATCCATCTTTTGTGGAAAGGTGGAGTTTCTTGGAAGCCACAAATAGAAGGAGCCTGCTTTTAAACTCAGTCTGTAAACCTATGTCTTTTGGTTGGGGCATTGAGGCCATTGACATTAAGAGTTATTATTGAAAGGTGTGTATTTATTCTTGCCATTCTTCTTGCTTTGTAGTTCTTCTGGCTTTACCTTTGCTCTCTTGAACTAACTAGTATTTCAGTATGGTTTGTTTTTTCCAGGTTTCTTATGCGTGTGCTTTTCTTTCTCTTCAGCATGGAGGATCCTTTTAAGTATTTTCTGTAGAGCTAGCTTTGTCTTCAAATATTCCTTTAGCCTGCTTTTGTTGTGGAATGTCCTCATTTCTCCGTCTATTTGAATGAATAGCTTTGCAGGATAAAGTAATGTTGGTGGACAGTTGTTATCTTTCAAACTTAGAATACAACATCCCAAGACCTTCTGGATTTTATTGTTTGTAGATCTAGTGTTATCTTGATGTGTTTGCCTTTATAAGTGACTTGATTTTCCTCTTTAACTGCTTTCAATATATTTTCTTTGGTTTGTTTGTTTTTTAGTTTAATTATAATATGAAGGTGAGAGGTCCTTTCCTGATTTTGTTTGTTGGGTGTTCTATAGGCTTCCTATATCTGTATTGGCATCATTTTCCCCACTTGGGGGAAATTTTCTTCTAGATTTTTTTGAAAATACCTGTTATGCCTTTGGAATGAAGTTCCTGTCCTTCTGCTATGCCCTGAATACTTATGTTTGATCTGTTCATAATGTCCCAAATATCTTGAAATTCCCATTCATGCCTTCTGATTAGTTTGTCTTTCTCTTTGTTGGACTCTTATCTCATTAAGTTGGTGTCCTGTGTTTTCTTGGGATTCCTTCAGGACTTTTTCTTCTTTGGTTCTTTCCTTGATTTCTTTGAGCATAGATATAATCTTTTTTTAAATCCTTGTCAGGCAATTAACCTAAAATAGTCTCAATAGAGGTCTTTTCTGATGGGTTTATAATTTTCGGTGGGATTATATTATCCTGAATTTTTGTATTTCTTGTATTATAATGTAGAGATTTTTGCATCTTGAGTTAATTTGATACTTAGGTTTTCTGATTATCTGCTGTGTTCTTAGCCATGTATATCTTCAGTTTAGGAGTTTAAGGTGCCATGTGTAGCTTCTATACTCCAAGAGAAACAGCAGAAGTGACTCTAAGTGTTGAGTTTGCCTGATATTCAAGTATTGAAGTAGACTGGATAGAGTAAATTACTGGCAAAATCTTCAATTCAACTGAGCAATATACACATTAAATCAAAACTAGCACAGGGTATCTATACAAGAGTAGGGATTAAAAATAAATAGGCAATCTAATAAAGCCAAAGTGCTTAAGAGTGTTTGTTGCCCTGCACCATTAATCCTGTCAACAAGGAGACTGAGATTTCTGGTCTGAAATGGGTTCCAAATCAGCCTGTGACCAGTCAGGCCCTGTCTCCAATAATGGCAGAATAGACAAGCAAAGGCCCTAAAAAATCGGGAAATATCAAAGGCATTAATAGTCAACACCAAAATACAGCTTATTTGAGAATGGTAAGCCAACCAAGGATATATCATTCAAATGTAATACATGACATATCCTGACATGGAAAGGGAGATTAGCACTTCCAGAGTAGACCTATGTATCTGGCTTTGTATAAGTAGGCCCTATTACCTTTTGGGATGGCTTCCAATCTCATCAATGCTGAGTGCCCACCTTGATCTCTCTTGTTGCTGGGTGTCTGGAGTTGAATGAGTTCTCTGGAGGTTGATGGTCCTGACAGTTGGGAGATAGAAGGCTATTCAGGGTACCTGGAGTTGTAACAGAGCTGCTTAGCTGGTGTCATTTGTATCTCCTTCAGCAGCTGCTCAGCTGGCCCTTGCTGTCTTCCCCTTCAGGTTTCTTGATTTGGCAAGGAGAATGATGAGTGGAAAATCCCTTCACTTTGAAACTGCTCCTGCTGCTCTGTAACAGCCCTCCAGTTGGGCACACGGATCTCCACAGAGTGGGGCTGCAGGTACTTCAGTGGGATTCTGGCTGGTTTCCTCCTTTCTGGAAGAACTTGGTCTCTCCTGCTTTTCTTCTCTCTTCTTCTCTTCTGTTGTTGATAGTAACATGTACGCCTTCACTTTTCAGTAGAAGAGTTTATTTTGCTGTGTTTCTTTTTATTTCCCTCCCTAGGCTACTTTGGTATGGCTACTACACTATCATCTTACCCAGAAATCACAAAATCTTATTTTTATGTATTCTGTATGAGGACCTCTGAGAACTCACTGTTTTTGGGGGGAGAGGGCATTGTTTTTGTGTTTTTGTAAGAATCTTACTATACAGCCTAATTGGGTTCAATTCACTGATATAGCTCAGAGTCTCAGCCTTTTGAGTGTTTTGGGATGACAGGTATGTTTCCCACCACTCCTGACTCTACTTGTTTCTTTCTCTCTCTCTCTCTCTCTCTCTCTCTCTCTCTCTCTCTCTCTCTCTCTCTTTTAATTTGAGAGAAAGATAGAGAAATGGGTAAAGATAGAGAATGGGGTCTCCAGGGCCTTCAGCTGCTGCAACCAAATTCCAGACACATGTACCCACTTATGTACATGTGTGACATCACACACTTGTGTCACTGGGTGACTGGCTTACAAAGGACCTGTAGATTTGAACATGAGTTATTAGGCTTTGCAGGCAAGCACCTTAACTGCTAAGCCATCTCTCCAGTCTCTCTCTCTCTCTCTCTTTTTTTTGGGGGGGGCGGTTTGAGGTAGGGTCTTACTCTAGCCCAGGCTGACCTGGAATTCACTATGTAGTCTCAGAGTGGCCTTGAACTCATGGCGATCCTCCTACCTCTGCCTCCCAAGTGCTGGGATTAAAGGCGTGCGCCACCATGCCCAGCTCTCTCTCTCTCTCTCTCTCTCTCTCTTTTGATATGAGGTATAGAAGGTAAGATCTCACTCTATAGCTCAAGCTGGCCTGTAACTCACTAGTTTAGACTGGCCCTGAACTCATGGGAATCCTTCTGCCTCAACCTCTCTTGCTGTCCCTGCCTCCAGACAGCCTTCAGGTCCAGTCTTGCACTACTTGCCTCCAAACAGCCATTAGATCCACTCTTGCTCTCCCTTCCTCCAGATAGCCTTCAGATCCACTCTTTGGTGGCAATGGAAAACATGGCCAAACTCTCTGCTGTAGCCTTTCTTCATTGATTTCCTAATGTATGTTACAGGTCTATTCCTCCACAGTGCTTCCAGGATAATATTACTAAACCTTGAATGAGACTTATTAAAAATATTTGTTTTCTGTCAATTGTTTTCTCATTTATTATTTGTAAGCAAAGATGATAGATAGATAAATCATTGCAAATGAACTCCAGACACATGTACCACTTCTGTGCATCTGTACATGGGTACTGGGGAATTGAACTCAGGCTGCCAAGCTTTGCAAGTAAGTGCCCACAACCACTGAGCCCTCTCTCCAGCACAAATGTGACTTGTTGTTGTTGTTTGTTTGCTTTTGATTTTCAAGGTAGGGTCTCATTCTAGCCCAGGCTGACCTGGAATTCACTATGTAGTCTCAGGCTGGCCTTGAACTCATGGCAGTCCTCCTACCTCTGCCTCCAAAGTGCTGAGACTGAAGGTGTGCACCACCACACCAGGCTCCAAAGGTGACTTTCTAACGAGAGCCTTTTTCCTCAGCAGCCATCTGCCCACACACCATTAAGCTTAGTTCCCTAGCAAGGTCTAGGGCTTTACCTTCCCATGAAGGGGCCTATCTAAGCTACATATAGCTCCACCTTTCTCTAGCCTTCCCAAACACACTGTATGTCTGAAGCTTCTTATCTTTGCTAATTCTGTCTCCTGGACATGGAAGACCTGCCCACACTTCTTCTGGAAAAGTCCTGCTCAAATGCCATGATGAACCCAAACGTTTCATTTGCCTCCCCTTGCTACTCTGGGCTCCCTCCTCTGATATGCAGTCCCCACTAAAATCAATATGCTGGATCCATTTTATGGTGAGTTTCTCTTCTAGATTATCAGCCCTAAAGACAGCCCATGCCCTGTTCTCTTTGAGCTCTTAAATCTTCATAGTTTCTCACTGAGTGATGCTAAATGAATTTATTTTCTTTTAAATTTGACTTGAACAAAAATAGTAAAGAAAGAAAGAATGAAATCCATGGCCTGGCTCCTGGCCACAGGCTCTCCAACCTCAACTGGTCTCTGTTGGCTCCCTCCAATAACCGTGAGCATTTGGTCCTGTCTGGCCACAGAAATGCTGCTGCAGGTTATATTTCCTCTTCTCACTGACCAAGCTTGGACCTGAGCAGCCAGCCCTGATGCCAGCAATGGTAACCACTACATGCATCTCCTGCCATGACCCAGGAGCAAGGTGAGCACAGTAAGTGGGAAACATTTAATCGCTGCCAGTTGCTGGAGCCTTCTTTAGTCACCTTCTGAAATGGCAGGCAGTAGATAGAATTACCCTCACCTAGTGCAGAGATGTCTGGTAGGACACTTAACTCTCTCTGAACCAAACCAAACCACCTTCCCTTCAAACCCCTTTGTACTCCAGACTTCCATCTCCTTTTCCTGGAACTTACCTTCTCTGAGGTGGCTAGTTCAGCGTGAGAGGGAAGAAAACCATCTTGGAATGATTTGAACTTCTCTTGGCAATGGTGCTGACTTGGTGGCTGGGCACAGCATTCTCACTGCTCAGGGAGGCACATGACTCAAAACAGGCTCATCAAACAAGCACTGGGCCCTTAGCATGATTTTAAAAGATGAAGACTATAAACAGCCTTTCACATTAAAGCTGTTTGTATCTGAAAGGGCACCTGCTAAACGCCAGTGTGACACAGAAGCAACTCAGAGATCAACAAGTCCGTACTCTCATTTGACAGATGAGGAAACTGAGGCCCAGTTATTAGGAATGGCTGGCTCAAGACCACAATGCCAGTAACACCAAGTTTCACTATACTCAGAGCTCTTCCCAGCTTTCATGGTCTTCATTTTGGTGTTTTCTGTTGTAGCCAGTCCACGGTGGGGCTCTGGAACCTTATCTTTTCAGCTCTTGCACTAATTCCCCTTGTAAAGCAAAATTAAACCAGTAGGCCCTTTCAGATCTAACCAAAATATTATTTTTTTTTTGTTTGGTTAGTTGGTTTGGTTTCACTTGCTTGATTTTTTTTTTTTTTAAGACAGCATCTCACTATATATAGCCCAGCTTGACCTCGAACTCATTTGTAGCTCAGAGTATCTTTGAATTCTTAATCCTCCTGAGTCAGCCTCCTGAGTGCTGGGATCACAGGCCAACTTTCTAACCTAGAGAGTCTATGCTTTTATTTAATATGCCTTGCCTCTAACTCATTGGTAACTCATCATTCTCAAGTTTTAAAACAACACAGGAGACAATCAGAAACATAAGGCTTGTTATTCAAGAGTTAAAACAAGCCAGTGAGTGCCCAGCAAGCATGTGGAATGACTCAAGGTCACCAGGAGACTGCTTCCATCAGCAGTAGAGCCTGGGAACTTAACCCAAAGGCCATAGGGTGATGCTGTTCTGTGGAATAAGCAGTGAAAAGGAGACCCGTGGCCCTGAATGACTCAGCCCTGCAAGGTGAAAGTCGATTAGTGTCCACACACCATCTCTCCATCGGTGACAAGACAGTGGCAATGCCTGTCCCCATCTCGGGCGACAGAGACACGTGAAACACGGAAAGGATAGAAATATGAAGGGAAGAGGGACTGCCTTTCTAAACTAACTCATCCAGGACCTTCCCCCTTAAGTGTAAATTTTCCATTTAAAGCCAGCATGGCCATATGAAATAGGAGAACTCTGACATCTTAAACTCCTGTTCACATAACTTGGACTGGATGGGTGTCCTCCCTTGGTGTGGCTAGTTCAATTTATAATTCATTAAAATTAGCCTAACACCAAGACACAATTTTCTCAGGTCATTAGAGTCTCTTAACCACCACCACCAAGTCCAAGACTAGTTTACGGACTGGAGAGATGGCTTAGTGGTTAAGTGCTTGCCTGTGAAGCCTAAGGACCCCAGTTTGAGGCTTGATTCCCCAGGACCCACACAAGCCAAATGCACAAGGGGGTGCATGCATCTGGAGTTCATTTGTAGTGGCTGGAGGCCCTGGCACGCCCATTCTCTCTCTCTCCCTGCCTCTTCCTCTCTCTGTCTGTCACTTCAAATAAATAAATAAATAAAATAAGTAAACAAAACCAGTTTACTCTTTGCAATAAGGAGGGTTCCCCCCTTGTGGTGGTTTGATTCAGGAGTCCCCAATAAATTTAAGTGTTCTGAGTGCTAGGGTCCCAAATGATGGAGATTTGTGAATTAATGCCACCTGGAGGCAGTGTATTGTAGGGGTGAGCTTATGGGTATTATAGCCAGTGTCCCCTTGCCAGTGTTTGGCACACTCTATTGCTGATATTGTCCATCTGATGTTGGCCAGGCGGTGATGCCATCGTTTTCCCCCTGCCATCATGGAGTTTTCCCTCAAGTCTGTAAGCCAAAAAAAAAAAAAAAAAAAAAAACCTTTGTTTCCCATAAGCTGCTCTTGGTCGGGTGCTTTCTGCCAGCAATGGGAACCTGACTGCAACACCCCTCCATAGGAAAAGTCCTAGAACTTTTAAACTGCAAACCCTGCACTGAAAGCTGAAGAGCTGCCTGCAGAACACTGAAAAAATGTTTCTAGAATTATCACCCACTTCTGGGGGTTCTTCCACTATCATGCCTTGATTCTCATCTAGGAGCTAATGGGAAACAGTCCTGTCAGGCAGAATGCCTTAAATATGTCTGAATGCATGGAATACAACAGGTTTGATGGTACATGCCTGCAATCCCAGCACTATGGAGGAAGAGACAGGAGGATTATGAGTTCAAGTCTAGCCTGGGTGACAAATCCCAGGGGCTGGAGATATTACACAGTGGTTAAGGCATGAGGACCCAGATTTGATACCCATGAAAGCCAGATGCACAAGGTGATGCATGCATCTGGAGTTCATTTGTAGTGGTTAGGAGCCTTGGTGTTCCCAATCTCTTTCTCTCTCTCAAATAAGTAAATAATATATAAAAATACTTTTTAAAAAAGATTATCACAGTAAGATGCTTTCTCAAAATAAAAAAAATAAGTGAATGGCCAGCAATAAAATTCCACTATCTTCATGAGATTCAAATAGCTGCCATCATCTAGGATTTCATATCCTGTGAGGCTACGGCTGCTTTGTAACTTATTCTGTTTTCCCTCCATCCATATGATGCTTATATGCAGAATCTCCTGTGGCTTCCCATTAGCCTGCAGAACAGGGAATCCTCACTGATGTTCATGCACATGCAATGGGGAGCTACAGAGAGCACAAGTGGCCACAGGGAAAAGATAGAGACAGCAGGAAAAAATGGGGCATTGGAGCAGTCCCAAGACAGAAGTGGACACACAGGATAGACGGTAATCTCATGGATGAAAACCAGAGAGGCAAATGGAAAAAGGAGGAAGAGAAAGGAGAGAGAGGGGAAAATATGATGCCTGGCATCCAATGGAGATGGTGAGTGTAAGAAACCGTTCTCCATTCAGGACTAAGTTGAGGCAGTAGTAAGGAGTGATGGGCTTGTGAGCTGCCAGGGAGCAGTTATCACATGCTAATGTGGCTGCCCAGGAGGCATGATCCTGGTGCCCAGTGGGATGCTAAGGTCTGGCCTAGCACAGGTAGGCCTTAGAGGAGGCCAGGGAATTCCCAGTGAGCAAAATAAAAGAGGACCCTCCAACTGAGTGGACTGGAACCATGACAGAAAATTCTACGCAACCTTCAATAGACTACAGAGGTCTCTCTTGGGGTTGGCATACAGAATACCTTCCCTAACTCCTGTGGTGGTGAAACCAGGCCATGCACCTTACCCTAACAAGGGGACTCTGGAAGGGAGCTGGGCCTAGAGGAAAGATACAGCTGCCCTCTTTTCATAGCTCAGGTTGTTAATAACAAATAACATAGACCAGGTGGCTTAAGCTGAAATCGGTTGCTTACACTGCTGGAGGATAGAAGTCTAAGATCTAGGTACAGCTGATCTGTTCCCTCCTCTAGGTGTAGGTCCCTCCTCTGGGCTTGCAGGCAGTGGAATCCCCACATAGCTGAGAGAGAAGGATAATCGCCTGTGGCTCTTCATATACAGGCACTAATCCCATTCTGGAGAATTCCACCCTGAAAACCTAATCCCTTCCCAGCTTGCCCACCTCCAAATACTGTCACTAGGGATTAGGCTTTAAATACCTGAGGGAGGTATGGATGGCACCAACATTCCAACTTTACTAGTACTTCTCCCCATCCTACTTTCTCCTCCTCCTGTCTTTCAGAGTTTTTTTTTTAATATTTTATTTATTTATTTGAGAGAAGAGGCAGATAGAGAATGGGCACATCATGGCCTCTAGCCACTGAAAATGAACTCCAGATGCAAGCACCACCTTGTGTATCTGGCTTACATGGGTCTTGGGAAATAGAACCTGGGTCCTTAAGCTTCTCAAGCAAGTGCCTTAACCCAAAGCCATCTCTCCAGCCCCTTTGTGAGTTTTTTGTTTGTTTTTTTTTCTGGTTTTCTGAGATAGGGTCTCTCACTAGCTCTGGTTGACCTGGAATTCACTATGTATTCTCAGGGCGGCTCTGCCTCCCGAGTGCTGGGATTAAAGGCATGTGCCACCACGCCTAGCTCTGAGTTTTTGAGGCAAGTTTTTTTTATTATAATTATTATTTAGCCCAGCTGGCTTTGAATTCAAAATCTCTTCCCTCCCAAGACCTAGGATTGCAAGCTGGTTCCACTATACCCAGCTTTTCTCCCTTTATTTTATTATGAGAAACTGTCAAAGCTAGTTGTGCTGGCTCATGCCTATAATCCCAGTACCAGGGAGTCTGAGGCTGGTGGATCATGATTTTGAAGGCAGCCTGGTCTACCTAACAAGACCCTGTCTTCAGTATAAAAAAAGCCAGACTAACAAATATTAATATTTTACTACAATAGTCTTATGTCTTTACTCTAAATGTTTACAATTGAACCTTATGTGGGCTTGTCCCTGGTTCCTGAAAAGTAACCATAGTCATGACATCAGTGTTTAGCCTATACCCATCATTTTTATATATATTTTTTTACATTATTTATTAATTTATTTATTTATTTGAGAGCGACAGACACAGAGAGAAAGACAGATAGAGGGAGAGAGAGAGAATGGGCGCGCCAGGGCTTCCAGCCTCTGCAAACGAACTCCAGACGCGTGCGCCCCCTTGTGCATCTGGCTAACGTGGGACCTGGGGAACCGAGCCTTGAACCGGGGTCCTTAGGCTTCACAGGCAAGCGCTTAACCGCTAAACCATCTCTCCAGCCCATTTTTATATTTTTAATATACATGTGTATCCATAAACAATAATAGCCATTATTTAGAACTAGTTTTATAATTTAATTCAAAGGTACTATATGATCCTGAACCTTATTTTTAAATTTTAACTCTTCTATTTATCTGTTTTGCTACACATAGCTATAATTCATTCATTTAATTGCTGTATACCTTTTGCTTAGTGAATAACCCACAATTTATTTATCCATTCTCCTTTTGATAGGCTTCTGGTGTTCATTTTTGCCATTCCGTATTGCAATGGAGTCTATGCAAGAGTTTCTCGAGGGCATCTGCAAGGTGGTAGGGATCCTGTATCTCCAAATTCCACTGGTTCCACCCACTGAGTCCTCTAAGGGCGCTCCCAGGGCGCTCGCCGCAAGGCATGAGGGTCCCATAGTGCTCCATCATCTCTCCACTTTTGTTGACTCCTGGTTCTCACTGATCTGACAGGTAGGAGTTAACATCTCATTTTTATTTTTATTTGCTTTTCTATAATTATTTGTGGAAATAGCAATTTGTACCTATTTTTCCCCTCTTTGAGTTGGCCTTTTCTGTGAATTTTCTGTTTGAAATATTTTCTTCTTTTTCCTCTCTTTCTTTCTGTATCTGTTGGTCATTTCTCAAATCTTTGCATATTTTGGATACTAAGCCTTTACTGATTATGTATAATGCAAAATGTTCTCCCAAAATTCTGTTATCATTCAAGCCTTTTTTTCCCTTTCTCTTAATATAGTCAAACATATCAACTTTTCATTTATGGTTGTAATTTTGGAGTTTTGTATAGAAATTCTTCCCTATCCTGTCTGACATCTCCTGTAATTCATTTTAAAGCTTTGCTTCTTCATGTTGGGAGCTTTAATTTCATAGAATATATTTTTGTGTATGATAAGGTATAAGCATATAAATGGAATTTTTTTCATATCCAGACATCCAATTGCCACTGCTTCAATGTGTCCTTATGAATCTGTAATGCCCTTCCCTCAAATGCCAGGTTTCTGCATTTGTTCGCATCTGCATTTGTGTCTCTGTGAACTCTCTATTCTTTACTATGGGGTTTTCTACCTTACTAATCCACTGTTTTCACACTGTCATTGACTACATAGCTATACAACTGTCTTGATACTTGTCAAGGAAAGTCTCCTCCCCACCATGTCCTTTTCTCTTCTAATTTGTTTTCCAGAATTCTTGGCTCTCTTCATCTTCCAAATTAATTTTCAAATGAGTGTGTGAATTTGTAAGAAATGCATATTTAGGATGGTGTTAGTTGGACATTGATCATAAACACAGGACTATTATGAGTGATGCACATTAAGGAGCTTAGTATAGAATTCAGCCCTCCTAGAATTGTGGTAGTCATATCTTTACTGGGAGGCTGCGGGTTCTGTGCCCAGTATCAGATCTAAGTCAGCAGGGCTAACAAAGAAAGAAGATAAATGAGGGCTGGAGAAATGGCTTATTGGTTAAGACACTTGCCTGCAAAGCTAAAGGACCCAGGTTCAATTCCCCAGGACCCATATAAGCCAGATGCACAAGATGGTGCATGCATCTGGAGTTCATTTACACTATCTGAAGGCCCTGGCACACCCATTGCCTCTCTATCTGCCTCTGTTGTCTCTCTGTCTCTCTCTCTCTCTCTCACTCAAGTAAATTATATATCCATATAGATATATGAATGAGGAAAAGCAGAAGTAACTAGCTACCCACAGGAGCAAGCCTGTGTCAGTCTGTCACTACTCCAACCTTGATGTGGTCCATTGACCTCGAGAACAAGCCACACTCCTCAACATGGAGCTGCCACACAGTTGAAACAGCTGCTATTTCATGAGCTGAAGAGAGCCTGGCCCTGCACTGGACTGAACTTCGCAGCATGAAAGTAGCCATGGCTTCACCTCCACCTGCCAGTCACCGCCCTCAGCCATGACCACCCGTAGGAGGGAAGTCTAGACAACAAGGTCTCTGGTTAGCCAAGCTGATGCTGCTCAAAGCTCTCAGAGGTTTGAGTTGGACTAGATAAAATATAGATTGATTTAGATTGCTTGACATCTGTAAAATATTCCATCCATGAAATTATCTTGACATCTTTTTTAGGTCTTCTTTTATTAAGATTGTCATTTCTGACCCAGGCATGGTGGTGCACACCTTTAATCCCAGCACTCGGAAGGCAGAGGTGAGAGAATCGCCTTGAGTTCAAGGCCACCCTGAGACTACATAGTTAATTCCAGGTCAGCCTGGACCAAAAAGATCATCATTTCCCTTGAAACACTTTATAAATTTTCTTGAAATTCTTGTATAAATTTTGGAGCTTAAAAACTGTACAATTTAATGGAATTTCAAAGGGGAAAGTGTGGGGGGGAGGGAGGAAATTAACATGGGATTTTTTTTATAATCATGGAAAATGCTAATAAAAATTTTTTAAAAACTGTATAATTTTTGTTTGATATAATTTTTTTTTTTTTTTTTTTTTTTTTTTTTTTTTTTTTGCTTTTTGAGGTAGGGTCTCACCCTAGCCCAGGCTGACCTGGCCTGGAATTCACTATGCAGTCTCAGGGTGGCCTCGAACTCACGGCAATCCTCCTACCTCTGCCTCCAGAGTGCCAGGATTAAAGGCGTGTACCACCACACCCGGCTTTGAAACCAAAAAAAATAATAATAATAAGTAAATAAAAGCCTGGATTTACTTATTCTTGAGACAGGGCCTCATATTACCTAGGTTGGCCTGGAACTCACTATGAAGCCAAGGATGACCTTGAACTTCTGATCTTCCTGCTTCCACTTCTCAAGTGCTGGGATTACAGACATGTACCACAACATCCTGCTAATGGGGATCAAATTCAGGGCTTCATGAATGCTAGATAATCCCTATACCAATGGAACTACTTTCTCAGTCCCTGTTTACTAGAGTTTTTGAGACAGTCTTGCTATGTAGCTGTAGCTTCTCTGGTATTCACTGTCCAGGCTGGTCTTGAACTGTCAGTCCTCCTGCCTCAGCCTCCCAAATCCTGGTATTACAGACATGTGCCACTATACCTGGCTTCTAATTGGTTATTACTGATTGGTAGCAGAGGTTTAATCTTTTGTTTTGTTTTGTTTTGTGAGGTAGGGCCCAGGCTGACCTGAAATTCACTATGTAGTCTCAGGCTAGCCTCGAACTCATAGTGATCCTCTTACCTCTGCCTCCTGAGTGCTAAAATCGAAGGCGTGCGCCACCACGCCCTGCCAAAGGTTTAATTTCTGTGTCTACTACTATTCTGAACTATCCCGGTTCTAATTGTCTATATGCTTGTGTTTTTCTATTTAGACCATCATCCATTTAGACTGTCATCTGCATTTATGAAAAGCTTGCTTCTACCTACCAATCCTAAGCCTCTTGTTTTTCTTACCTTATTACATTAACTAGGACTTCTGTAATCCTGACAAATGGTGGTTAAGGGAGTGACTATAGCTAATTTCTGACATTAGTGGGATATCTAGAATTTTCACATTAAGTACCATGCTTTTTGCCTCATAGCATCAGGACCTGGATTTGAACTTCAGTAAAAATAGCAGGCATGGTGGCATACACCTCCAGTCTCAGCCCAGGAAGAGAGACAGGAGGATCCCTGGGACTCGCTAGTCAGACAGGCTAGTCTACCTGTGAGATCCAGGCCAATGAGAGACCCTGGCTCAAAAAAAGGTGGGTGGTGCTCCTGGGGATGACACCCAAGGTTGTCCTCTGGCCTCCACACGTATGTGCACACACACCATGCACATGTATCTGCACACACATGAGCATGCACACACACACACACACACACACATAATATTATGCTCTGCTGAACATGGTGGCACACACCTTCAATCCCAACACTTGGGAGGCAGAGGTAGGAGGTTCACTGTTTGAGGCCACCCTAAGACTACATAGTGAATTGCAGGTTGACCTGGGCCAGAACAAGACCTTACCTTTTCCAACTGCCTTCAATATATTTTTCTAGATTTATGAAATGAATTGCTTTCAGCTTTTTGCTGCTTTCTTTGGAAGCAGTTTAATAAAATAGTCACTTTTAACATTTTGTAAAATGGGCCTATAAAATTACTGGGTTTAGCATCATTAAAGTGATGACCTTTTATTTGTTTGTTTGATAGATTGATTTTTGAGACAGGCTCTCACTCTAGCCCAGGCTGGCCTTGGACTCATGGAGTTCCTCCTACCTCGACCTCCTGAGTGCTGGCATTAGAAAGCATATGCTTCCAGGTGTGGTGGTGCACACCTTTAGTCCCAACACTCAGGAGGCCGAGGTAGGAGGATTACCATGAGTTCGAGCCCACTCTGAGACTACATAGTGAATTTCAGGTCAGCCTGAACTAGAGTGAAACCCTACCTTGAAATCCCCTCCCAAAAAAAAAAAAATGTATGCCACCACACCCAGCTTAAAGTAATGATTTTTAAAATGCTAAGCCAGTGTCTTACATAGTAAGATAATTTTTTATTAGTTTTCATTTTTTGCTTATTTGTAGTTTTCTTTTTTTTTCCCAAGGTAGGGTCTTGCTCTAGTCCAGGTTGAACTGGAATTCACAATGTAGCCTCAGGGTGGCCTTGAACTCTTGGCCATGCTCCTACCTCTGCTTCCTGAGTGCGAGAGTAAAGGCATGCACCACCATGCCTGTTTATTTTTTATAATCATGGAAGCTGTTAATAAAAATTTGAAAATAAATAAATAAAATAAAAAGACAACTTCCTTCTGGCAGTGCTGAGTGCATCCCCCCTCAAAAAAAGACCCATGGTAATGCCCTCCTTCCCTTTTGAAACTGCATTCTCCATCATATCCCCTCCCTCTTTCAATCAGTCTCTTTTTTATCTTGATATCATGACTTTTCCTCCTATTATAATGGTATTGTGTAGGTAGTGTCAGGCATTGTGAGATCATGGATATCCAGGCCATTTTGTGTCTGGAAGAGCACATTGTAAGGAGTCCTACCCTTCCTTTGGTTCTTATATTCTTTCCACCACTTCTGCAATGGAACCTGAGCCTTGGAAAGTGTGATAGAAATGTTGCAGTACTGGGCACTCCTGTCGCTTCCTTCCAGCACCATGATGCCTTCTGAGTCATCCCAAGGTCACTGCCATCTGAAAAGAGAAGATGTGCTACCAAAAGTGAGAGTAGCATTAATATAAGGGTATGAATATTAAGGGAAGTGCTTATTGGGCAGTTTTGTGAGCATAGTATATACATTTAGCCAGACAACAGCAGATGTTATACCCCTAGGGATCATGACTACCCTGTTTTAAGTTTTCAGTATCAGGGATGTATTCCCTCCCATGGAGTGGGCCTCCAGTCCAATTAGTGGGCAGTTGGTTTCCATCATGACAGACATGCCACTATTGCACCCCTTGGCTCATTTGGCCTGGCTGGCCAAGTATAAGGCTTGCAGTGTCCACTGTTGAGTATCTTCACTGGTGATTTCTCTTTCTCCCATTGAACTGCATGCAGAATTGCTTCTCCCAGCTTTCTGTCAGGTGGTCTACATGGAGGAGATTATCAGCTCAGTTCCAGCAGGATTTCTCAGTGGCCTTGCAGTCCAAGTATGTGGAATCTTCAGCAATAGGGTCTTATCATCTATTCCTGGTGGGAAACCAAGAGCTTAAATTATTTTTATTTATTTATTTGAGAGGGGGAGCTGGAGAGAGAGAACTGGTGCACCAGGGCCTCTAGCCACAGCAAACGAAGTCCAGAGACATGCACCACCTTATGCATCTGGTTTTACACAGGTACTGAAGAATTGAACATGGGTCCTTGGGCTTTGCAGGCAAGCATCTTAACTGCTGAACCATCTCTTTATTCCTCTGTTCATACTTTTTAACTTTTTTGAAAATCTCCATACATACAGACAATATGCCATGATCATAGTCCCCTGCCACTGCCCTCCCTGTCCCCCTGCGTGAATCTGCCCTCTCTTCTTTCCAGCTAGTCTCTCTTCTATTTTGATGTCATCACTTTCCCTTCCTATTATTCCTCAACTTCTGTTGGCTCTCTGGTGATTAGATTTATGTAGCCCCCGTAAACTTACGTGTTCTAAATACTAGCTCTCCACTGGTGGCAATTTGGGAATTGGGACTTCCCGGAGGCAGTATACTGTTATGGCAGGCTTATGGGTGTTACAGCCAGCTTCCTCTTGCCAGTGTTCTGCTGCTATTGTCCACCTGAGATTGAGCAGGAGGTGAGGTCTGCCCTCTACTCATGCCATCATTTTCCCCTGCCATCATGGAGCTTCCCCTCAAGTCTATAAACCAATATATACCCTTTCCTCCCACAAGCTATTCTAGGCTGGATGTTTTCTGCCAGCAACTGGAAGCTGATGGCAACAGGCTCTTACATTTTTTCTGACTCCTCTTCCTCAGAGCTTCAAGGGTGTGAGAGAGATGTCTCACTTAGTGCTGAACATACCCCTTCTTAGCACTTTGACGAGTTTTGAGTCTCTCCTATCTAAAGTGGTCACTGCCATCTGAAGAGAGAAGCTTAGAACATAAACTTAAAGTCTTGACAGATATCTTGTGCTATTTCTTATCCCAGGCCTCAAGTTGCAAAAATATGAATCTATATGGATGAATGTAACATAAGGGTGGGAGGGGCAAGGATGTGCTACATATTGATTCAGAGCCTATGTTTTGTAAATTGCAACTTTCAGTGTTGGCCCACATGGTTTCCCGAAGTGGGGGCCATCTTCTTCAGCCTTGCCACTAATTATGCGCCTGGCCACAGGAAGCAGCATGGCTAAGCACCATCACAGGGCTGACCTCGAGTGACCCAGTGCTTAAGGATCCCTTTGCGGAGAATCACCCTCCCAGCAATTTCCAGTTAAAGAAAGAGGCAGAACTGCTGGTAAGTAAATCCATTTAAAATGTTAAAGCGGGCTTAGCGGTTCAGCACTTGCCAGTTCGAGGCCTGCTTCCCCAGGACCCACATTAGCCAGATGCACAAGGGGCACACGCATCTGGAGTTCATTTGCAGTGGCTGGAGGCCATAGAGTGCCCATTCTTTCTCTGTCTGTTGCTCTCAAATAAATAAAAATAAACAAAAATAATGTTAAAGCCTCAAGCATCAATTTGCCCTTGAACTCATCATGATATGCGTCCCAAATTATGCAGATGTGGCAACAATGAGGGTGGGAGCTGCGTGGAAGCCATATGTAATATATGACGTGTGTGTGTGTGTGTGTGTGTGTGTGTGTGTGTCATATATTCTTGAGTTAACAGTTTTATCATTAATTTTGAGTAAGAAGAGTTAATTTTTAAAACATGTTATTCTTATTTATTTATTTGAGTGAGAGAGGGAGAAAGAGGCAGGCAGAGAATCGGTGGGCTAGCAAACTCTGGAAGCATGTACCACTTTGTGCATCTGGTTGACGTGAGTCCTGGGGAATCAAACCAGGGCACTTTAGCTTTGCAGGCAAATGCCTTAACTGCTAAGCCATCTCTCCAGCCCTGAGAAAAGTTATTTTTACTTTAAATAATTATATTTACATAATAATATTAACTCCATATAACTTTCTAAAAATATTTTATTTATTTATTTTCAAGGAAGGAGAGAGAGAATGGATGTGCCAGGGCTTTCAGCCACTGTACATGAGCTCCAGATGAGTGCACCACTCTGTGCATCTGGCTTTACATGGGTATTGGAGAATCGAACCTGGGTCAGTAGACTCTGCAAGCAAGTGCCTTAACCACTGAGCAATCTCTCCAGCCCCTCATATAACTCTTAAGACACAGTCTTCATGAAAATGAGAAGAAACTGTTGAGTGTTTTGAGAGAAGTCATTAAAAGTCTCAAAAATTCAGGCTGGAAGGATGGCTTAGCAGTTAAAGTGTTTGCCTGCAAAGCCAAAGGACCCAGGTTCTATTCTCCAGGACCTACATTAGCCAGATGCACAAGGGGTATACACATCTAGAGTTCATTTGCAGTGGCTGGAGGCCGTGGTGTGCCCACTGCCCCCGCCCCCCCCCCCCCGTCTGTCTCTCTCCCTATCTCTCCCTCTTTCTCTGTCAAATAAATCAATAAAGATAAAATACTTTTTTAAAAAGGTCTCAAAATTTCATTCTTGTAGACACATAGTATATGTTGGTAGAAAAATTATGTAGGAGTTATGAGCAGAGGTAGGAGGATCACTGAGTTCAAGGCCACCCTGAGACTACATAGTGAATTCCAGGTCAGCCTGGACTAGAGTGAGACCCTACCTCAAAAACACAATGAAAGATATGGTATTTTGGTTGGTTGGTTGGTTGGATGGGTGGTTGTCTGGTTTTGTGGTGCTGGGAATTGAATCTAGGGCTTGTTTATGCTAAGCTAGCTCTGTACTGCTGCACTGCAGCTGAGGCTCCACATAGTTTAAAGCCCTGATATGTTCAGCATTCATGTTGACCTAGAAGCACTTTTCTGTGCTCTGGTTTTATTTTTAGTCCAATGTCAGTGCAAAAGTCACCAAAGGGCTGAAAAACTGAAACTGGAAGGAAAATAAGTACAAATCTTCAATGTGCTACCATTTATGTATACACTACTTTTGACTTTCAAGTTTCTGTTTACTGCTTAAATTTTTCATTGGTGAATTGGTAACTTTTCGTATTTGCAAAAATCCTTCATTCTCTGGGGGTGGCCTATAACATGACTTTTACTATCAAAACTAAGAGAGTTATTTTTATTTCCTTTTGACTTCATAGCAGAATTTTAGGTACAAATTAAAGTCATTTGGTGGATGATGGTGCCACCCCCATCTGGGCACCCTAGAAAGCACTGGGAAACCAAAGATGAATTGAGCACAGATTCAGCCTTGAGCTCATACCTAAATCTATACGGATTTCTAAATCGGGTTGACAGACAACCTGGACAGCGACAACACAAATTCTACTGGAATCTACAGGGTGGGCTTTAGGTGGGCATGGGAACTTGATGTGGAGGGAGATGGTTTGTTTGGTCTTTGTATAAGATTTACGAAGTAATATAAGGTGAACAGGTAATGGCCAATAAGTTATCCACTGTCTACTAGACATTTCTTCAAATTCAAAGCATCTGCAGAGCGGGTGTGGTGGCACATGCCTTTAATCCCAGCACTCCGGAGGCAGAGGTGGGAGGATCACAGTGAGTTTGAGGCCACCCTGAGACTCCATACTAAATTCCAGGTCAGCCTGAGCTACAGTGAGACCCTACCTCGAAAACCAAAAAAAAAAAAAAAAAAAAAAAAAAAAAAAAATCAAAGCATCCAAAAACAATTCTTTGTCTTTCATTATTTTTTTGAGCTAATAAATTTTTATTTTTTAAAATTTTTTAATATTTTATTTATTTACCTATTTTGAAAGAGAGAGGGGGGGCAGATAGATAGATAGGGTGTACCCGGGCTTCAAGCCACTGCAAATGAGCCCCAGATGCATGCATGCATGCACCATCATGTGCATCTGGCTTATGTGGGTACTGGGCAATCAAACCTGGATCCTTAGGCTTTGCAGGCAAGTGCCTTAACTGCTAAGCCATCTTATTAAAACATTTAAAAACTTTATTTAAAATTTAGGCTTTATCCCTTCCTGCCTTCCCATGGGCAGGAACTCTTCATACTGTCTCCTTTTTCCTTCTTTTAAACTAATAAAATCTCAGGCTGGAGAGATTGTTTAGTGGTTAAGGCACTTGCCTGCCAAGCCTAAGAACTCATGTTTGAATCTCTAGGTCCTACGTAAGCCAGATGCACAGTGACAAAGTGTGCAATATTGCACATGTGCTCAAGGGGATACAAACATCTGGAATTCATTTGCAGTGGCTGAATGCCACCATTCTCTCTCTCTCTGCCTCTTTCTCTCTCTCTCTCAAATAAATTTTGAAAAAATCTTTGTAAACTTTATAAAAATCTCTGTAAACTTTTTTTTTCAAGGTAGGGTTTCACTCTAGCTCTGGCTGACCTGGTATTAACTCTGTATTCTCAGGGTAGCCTCGAACTCACAGCAATCCTCCTACCTCTGCCTCCCGAGTGCTGGGATTAAAGGTGTGCACCACCATGCCCAGCCGTAAACTTTTTTTTTTTAATTACATAATCTATCGGGTAAAGGAAAGGTGGAAGGAGGGCTAATCAAAATCTAAGAGGCTATAAATTAGTATATGGAAACCTTCTTTTTTGGGCAATGGAACACTCAGGAGTCATAGATTGTTACTAGAAACTTTTTAGTGCCGGGGTGGGATACCTTCCAGTGAGTTATTGGCCAGGGAGGTCCCTGATGCCCCCAAAACATTACAGGCCATTGCTGAGGCTTTTGGTTTCCTACAAGGAATATTGCTGAAGACTCCACATACTTGGGCTTCAAGGTCATTGAGAAATCCTGGTGGAGCTAAGCTGAAAACCTTCTCCATGTAGACCAGCTAACAACTAGAAATAGCCACGCTGTATGCATTTCAATGGGGGAGAGAGAAATCACCAGTGAAGATACTTAACAATGGACACTAAAAGCCTTATATTTGGCCAGCCAGGCCAAATGAGCCAACGAGTACAAAGGTGGCATGTCTGTTGTGGGGAAACCAACTGCTCTCTAATTGGACTGGAGGCCCACTCCATGGGAGAGAATACATTCCTGATACTGAAAACTTAAAGCAGGGGTAGTCATGAGCCCTACGGGTGTAACATTTGCTTCTGTCTGGCTAAGTGTATATACTGTGCTCACCAAACTACACAGTAAGCACTGCTCTTAATGTTCATATCCGTTTATTAATCCAACTCTCACTTTTAATTAGAGAAGCTTCTCTTTTCAGTGACCTTGAGATGACTCAGAAGGCAACATGGTGCTGAGAAGAAGTGACAGAGGAGTGCTCAGCACTGCAATATCTCTATCACACCTTCCAAGGCTCAGGGTCCATTGAGGAAGAGGTGGTAGAAAGAATGTAAGAGCTAAAGGAAGGGTAGGACTCCTTACAGTGTGCTCTCCAGACACAAAACAGCCTAGATATCCATGACCTCACAGTGCCTGACACTACCTACACAAGACCATCATAATAGGAGGAAAAGATCATGACATCAAAATAAAAGAGGGATTGATGGGGAGGGGGAGGGGATATGATGGAGAGTGGAGTTTCAAAGGGGAAAATGGGGGGAGAGAGGGAATTACCATGGGATATCATTTATAATTATGGAAGTTGTCAATAAAAAAAAATTTAAAAATTATATAATCGCCTCCCACCTCTCTCCTTTGTCCCTTTTTTTCTATTCCCTTCCACTGAAATCCTTCTTCCTTCTTACTATTCTCTCTACTGTATTGATGTCTATTTTCTCTCCTCCATCATCCACAAACTGTTGATGAGCCCAATATTATACAGGTCTTGTGCTGCTAATGACACCCACTATGAAGTCATGAACACAATGGAAAACAGCATTCCAAATCACTCCTCCCCTTCTTACATCTTTTTCTAAAAAAATTTGAGGGGTGCCAGGTATAGTGGCACATGCCTTTAATCCCAGCACTCAGAAGGCAGAGGTAGTAGGATTGGTGTGAGTTCAAGGCCAGCCTGAGACTACATAGTAAATTCCAGGTCAGCCTGGGCTAGAGAGAGACACTAACTTGAAAAACCAAAAAATATATATTTTTTTAATTTATTTATTAGAGAGAGATAGAGGCAGATAAAGAGAGAGAAGAGAATGGACATGTCATGACCTCCAACTGCTGCAAATGAACTCCAGACACATATATACCACCATGTGCATCTGGCTTACATAGGTCCTGAAAGTCAAACCTGGGCCCTTGGGCTTTACAGGCAAGCATCTTAACTGCTAAACCATTTCTCCAGCCAACTCTTACATTCTTTCTAACAGCTCTTCCACTGTAGTCTCTGATCCATTGGAGGGTGCAATAGAGATGACTAAGTGTTGCACACTCTACTGCTATTGCTTCTCATCACTCTGGTGACTTTTATTTCTTCCCAGCAGTCTGAAAGGAGAAACTTCTCTAACCAAAAGTGAGAGCAGTGCTAATATGTAGGCATAAGTACTTAGAGGGCAGTTTGGTGGGCATATCAATTTAGCCAAACAATATAAATTCCTTCCCCCCAAACCTGGAAGCTCCCCCCCCCCCCGACAAACCTAGGACTTATGAACTTCCCAGCCATAGGCTTTTGACAAGGTTTTCAGTATCAGGCATGAATTCCCTTGCATGGAGTGGGCCTCAAATCCAGTTAGAGAGCAGTTAGTTATCCCCATAAGAGTCATGTCACCATTGCACCAGTGGGCACATCTTGCCTTGCTGGCCACCTGTGTAGTTTGCAGCGTCCCTACTAGTTAAGACTGCTGATGACTTGTCTCCCCATCTGTCTGTATAGTATTTTCTAGCATTATGACTGTTGGTCAGCAAGAAGGAGGCTTGCAAGTTCAGTTCCAGCTTGATCGGTCAGTGTCCTGCAACCAATGTATGTAGTGTCTTTAGCACTAGGCTCTTACCATCAAGTTCTGGTGGGTAACCAAGAGCTGTAGCAATGACCTATACTGTTTGGGGTACTTCAGGGGCCTTCCTGACCAGCAACTCACTGGAAGGTATTTCCTGATAGCAGTGAAATTTTTCTGAGCTGTGGGTATAGTATTTAAACCCCTACAGAGTACTTCTGTCCAGATGATCTCTGTTCTTAACATATATATTTTAGGGCTGGAGAGGTGGCTTAGTGGTTAAGATGCTTGCCTACAAAGCCAAAAGACCTCAGTTCAATTCCCCAGGAACCACATAAGCCAGATGTACAAGGTGACACATGTATCTGAAGTTCATTTGCAATGGATGGAGGTCCTGGCATGCCCATTCACATTCCCTCTCTCTCTCTCTCTCTCTCTTTCTCCCTTCCCCTCTTTCTCTCTCAAATAAATAAAAATAAAATATTTAAATATATATATATATATGGCCAACAAAGAAGGTCTCCACAAGGCTTATTAATATCCTCTCAGTTTTAACCTTCCTCCCATCCCCCATCCCTTCCTCTTGTCTCTACACCTTCCCCGACCCCACTTAGACCACTCCACCCCCAGTATTGCCACAAGGCAATTTTTCATCCTTGCCTAAAAATTTGTTTTTCACGGATATCCATGCCACAAACCTGGAATATAACCTTACCTGCTACCATTCCTTTATCTACCAAACCCACTTTCCAAGGTTTATTTCTTCTCAATTTGTCTAGAGCCAGGCGTGGTGGCACACACCTTTAATCCCAGCACTCGGGAGGCAGAGGTAGGTGGATCACTGTGAGTTCAAGGCTACCCTGAGACTACATAGTGAATTCCAGGTCAGCCTGGACTAGAGTGAGACCCTAGCTCAAAAAAACCAAAATAAAAAAAGAATTTAAAAAAATCTACCTCTGAGCTTTATGTCTTTTTCTTTTCTTTTCTTTTCTTCAAGGTAGGGTCTCACTTTAGCCCAAGCTGACCTGGAATTCACTATGTAGTCTCAGAGTGGCCTTGAGCTCATGGTGGTCCTCCTACCTCTGCCTCCCGAGTGCTGGGATTAAAAGAATGTGCCACCACACCTGGCTTTGTATGTCTTAATTCAAAGAAATAGATGGTAAATAAGCATATTTTAGATAACTGGCAGATTGGTAAATTATCTGTAAATTGCATATTTCAACATGAGATTTCCTAGGTTCTGTAAAAATCATTTATTTGCATATGTGTGTGCATGCATGCCAGTGTCTCTTGCCACTGCAAACAAATGCCCATCTGGCTTTGTGTGGGTGGAGGAGGAACTGAATCCAGGCTAGGCAAGCAAGCACCTTTAACTGCTATGCATCTCTCTAAAGCCTTTTTCTGGTTGTTAAGTGGTGAAGGCATTGGCCTGTGTTCCCTGTGATGTCCCGCTACTTCTCCTCCATATCAGCTCCCCACTCCCTTCTGAAATGACTATGCTCTGGTCCAGCCACACTTACCACTCTACTAAAATCATAAACCTCTCCTGAGACTACATCTTCCCACAGCTTGCTATTTCCAGGTGATTTGGAGGTGATGTGAGAACTGGGGTCTCCTGCCAGGAACATAGCACAGACTCCAAGTGCCACTGAGTGTCTGACCCACTGTGTTCTCTGTGCCAGTAAGAAAGAGAACTGGAAGACAAGTGTGATGGATGTTCCAATGCCACCAAACATGCAAAGACAAAGCCATAGTATGTGGACCTGTGAGAACCGACAGGCTCCTAGCCTTCCTCCTTACAGGAGGGGAGATAGGGAAATGACACCGAAAAGCTAATAATGTGACTTTTTATGTTGGGAGATCAGAGAACACGTATGTTGACTTCTCTATTGCTGCTTTTGAAAGCATTCAGCATAGCTTAGGGGAAATCTTAGGGACTTATCATTTACAGTCTCCCCAGCAACTCTTTATACTCCTGAGACATTCAAGTTGCTCTAAAGTCGAGGAGAGCAATTTACTATAGAGCAGCCATGATATTTTCCTGTTTGCTCTCAGCTCCATTTCTGCCTCATCCATGCTGGTCCGCTGAGACCAGCTACAGAATTTGCAGGACTACTACAAAATGAAAGAGTGAGACTGTGTTTAAAAAGTAGTAAAGGGCTGGAGAGATTGCTTAGCGGTTAAGCGCTTGCCTGTGAAGCCTAAGGACCCTGGTTCGAGGCTCGGTTCCCCAGGTCCCACATTAGCCAGATGCACAAGGGGGCGCACACGTCTGGAGTTCGTTTGCAGAGGCTAGAAGCCCTGGTGCGCCCCTTCTCTCTTTCCCTCTATCTGTCTTTCTTTCTGTGTCTGTCGCTCTCAAATAAATAAATAAATAAATAAATAAATAAATAAATAAATAATAAAAAGTAGTAAAGCTTTCAAGGCGGGACTGGAGAGATGGCTTAGAGGTTAAAGCACTTGCCTGCGAAGCCTGAGGACCCATGATTGACTCTCCAGGTCCCATATAAGCCAGGCACACAAGGTGATGCAAGCATGCAAGGTCATATATGTGCACAAGGTGGTGCATGCATGTGTCTGGAGTTCAATTACAGTGGCTGGAGGCCCTGGTGTGCCAATTCTCTTTCTCTCTCTCCCTCTCCCTCCCTTTCATAAAAAAAAAAATAATTCAAGGTGGTAATAGAGGATCATTAAGCCAAGCACAGGGCTCTTCTAAGGTGGAATGCTGGGTGACTGACTTGCCATGAACCAGCACTGCTCTCTGCATCCTATAGAGCTGGAGTCTGTAAATTCCTTTTCCAGCCTCCTTTGTCATCCTGCTTCTGGTTCCATTCAGCCAGTGGAGGTATTAATGGAGAAGAAAGTGACTAGAAGAGGGGCAGGAAGGGCATTTTCATCTCTCTACTACTGGTGAAGCCTGCCACAAGAGTGAGCTGTCCTGTGGTAGATAGATCTTGCTGCCACAGCGGTGAACCCCTCAGGCTACAGCACTGTGCAGGGATTCTAACCAATCACCTGCAGCTAATAGAGGAGACAGTTTTCAGAGTGGCCTTTAGTGAGAACATCACAGAATGCTTTACACAAACCCACAGTGTATAGGCTGCCACATACCTGGATCATATGGGCCATGTGTCTGTGTATTGCTCCTAAGGCCACTAGAATGAATCAAGCTAAAGAGAAAATGCAAGCAAGAGACATAGTAAACCCAAGCTGTGTGAAGCCATCACCATGGCATACTGTTTTACAGTAAACATTTTGTTTTTTTTTGGTTTTAGTTGAGACAGGATCTTGCTATGCAGCTCAGTGTTAGGAAATACTGTCCTCCAAGCATCACAGCCATTATGTTTAATCAGAGCAGCTATGACTAGCTGGAAGAGACGCTCAAGATAGGACCTGTAGGACTGGGAAGATGGCTCAGTTGGTAAAATGCTGGACACACAAACATGAAGAGTTAAGTTCAGATCCCTAGCATCTATACAAAGTCAGACATGCCTCCAGTGTCAGTCCTAGGAAAGCAGAGGCAGGAGTCTGAGGGCTTACTGGATAGCCAATATCGCCAAACTGGTGAACTCCAGGTTCAGTGAGAGACTTGCCTCATAAAATAGAGAGTAACTGAGGAGGACACCCAATGTCGACCTATGGCCCCCACACATATGCAGTCATTTCTGCATGAACACCAACGCAAACACACACACCCACATAAATATACCAATAGCACACGCACACTTACATATGCAACAACAGCAAAGCTATTTCTTAGCTGTGGCATCAGCAAGTTGGAAGTAATGAAACTCCAGTCAGAATAATTAATGGTGTTTGTAACGAGTATCCAAGGAAGAAAGTCCCCATGAAGTGCAACACCGATGACGCCATCAGGGACTTTGGGAAACTGCTACCCACACTGGCACCAGCTGGCCACAGCATCAGGGACCTTAGGAAATGGATTTTTGCCCATACTGGCGCCAATTGGAACAAGACATTTTCTTTTCTTAAGAAAGTGGTATACCATTTTTAAGGACCATGTGTCTCTGGGAGACTGTGAAATCCACAATGGAAGGAAAACCTGGAGGTTTCTTACCGATACAGCAGAATCCCTTCCCCTGCGTGGTCTGCTCTCCCTTCCAACCCTCACCTGTCACACTGGGATTAATGCTTGTTGTTAACAATTCACAGGAATAAAAAAATATAGGCTTAAGAAGAAGGGGAAAAAAAAAAGATATGGGGCTGGAGAAATGGTTCAGCTGTTGTGGTGGTTTGATTCAGTTGTCCCCCATAAACTCAGGTGTTCTGAATTCTAGGTTCCCAGCTGATGGAGATTTGGGAATTAACGCCTCCTGGAGGCAGTGTATTGTTGGGGGCAGGCTTATGGGTGTTATAGCCAGTTTCCCTTGCCAGTGTTTGGCACACTCTCCTGTTCCTGTTGTCCACCTTATGTTGGCCAGGGGATGATGTCCACCCTCCATTCATACCATCGTTTTCCCCCCACCATCGTGGAGCTTCCCCTAGAGTCTGTAAGCCAAAATAAACATCTTTTCCCCACAAGCTGCTCTTGGTTGCATGATTTCTACCAGCAATGCAAACCTGACTGCAACAGCTATTAAGGCACTTACCTGCAAAGCCCAAAGACCCTAGTACCCATGCAAAGCTAGATGTGTCCGGAGCTTGTGTGCAGTGGTTAGAGGCCCTGGTGTGCACATTCATTCTTTCTCTCTCTTTCTCTCTCTCTCTCCCTATCTGCCTCTTTCTTTCTCATAAATAAGTAAATATTCTATTTTTTAAATTTATTTGAGAGAGAGAGAGAGATAATGAGATTGCCAGGGCCTCTAGCCACTGCAAACAAACTCCAGGCTCATGTACCACCATGTGCATTGGGCTTACATGGGTACTGAGGAATCAAACCTGGATCCTTAGCGTTCAAAGACAAGTGCCTTAACCACCACTAAGGCATCTCTCCAGCTAAGTAAATAAATATTTAAAAAAAGAAAACCATTAAGATGGGTCCCATTGACAATTTCCTCATACAAGGAGGGGGGTTAAAGAGGATCATTAGACCCTAAATAAGCTTCTAGGCACTCATGCTTCTACCCCCTCCCAACTGTATGTACCTGGAGTATATAGAGAGAGCTAGGGTAACTGAAGGGGGATTCCATCTAAGCAGTTTGGAGAGAGTTGTATTCTATGCTGGGGGGAGACTCTTCCCTGATGCAGATGTTTCATGGACACCAGTGTTCCTGTAAGAAAGCCACATAAGCTCACTGGTTCACTGAGCAGGGCTTAAGGGCGAATCTTTGTTGGTGTCCTGTTTGGCGGGAGTAGATATTTGTTCAAGTTTCCCCAGAAAGTGAATGATACCCAGGCAAGCCTGGAACTTGCTATATAGCCAAGGCTGGCCTTGAACTTGCAATCCCCCTGCCTCCATCTCCCGACTGCTGGGATGACAGTCATGCATCACCATACCCAGTTAAACCCCTTCTAAAATAATGATGAAAAGTGTTTTATAGTAAATATACAAGCTATTGACATACTCATTGACCACATGATCAAGACTTACACACTGTAACAGAAGTGTATGTGCTTTGATGTTTCATGACTGGCAGCCCAGCAGATGTATCGACACCAGCATCCCCACAGTGAGCAAGTCATTGTCCTTTGCTGATACTCTGATAGTTCAAGGCCACTAAGCATTGGGGGTTTTCAGCTTCATTGTAATCTTTGGGACCTTGTCAGATGTGCAATCTGCCAGTGATTATAAGATTCTTACAGCAGGCACCATCTTCTGCCTTGACAACAATGAGTGTGTCCTGGGCTCTGGTAATCCCACCTCCTTATTCCTATGGTTCTAGGTTTAGTAACAGTTTCCTTAAGTTACTACATCAAGGGCTTATTTTACCTTCTCTTTTGGCTTCTTTAGCTCATCCAACAATAGCAGTTGTTCCTTAAATTAAATCCCCCACTTGAGCCAATTAGAATGGTTTCTATTTTCCCAATGAGACAATGGCTAACAAAGTAGTTAAGACCTTAACGTGATGTTTCCCCACTCACCCAGCTATTTGACCGGAAAGGATGGAGAATCTAAGGATATGGTCATGGAGAGGAAGATCAAAATATTGTCCCCTGAAGCCTGGCCTAGAATAGTGGAGCCTGGAAACTTAATATCTAAGAATGTGTGTGCTGTAAAATAGGAAAAACAAATATCAATGAAACAGAAAATAACATGAAACCCAGATATGGGTTTGGCAAATGACTAAAGTGGTCCTTATTGAATTGGCAAGTATAACCAAGAAACCTGAAAAAGGATAATAAATCATGACCAACTGAGGTTTCTCTTCAAAATCACAAAGTAGATTTAACAGTTAAAAAATAATTAACAGACGCCAGGCATGGTGGCACACGCCTTTAATCTCGGCACTCGGGAAGCAGAGGTAGGAGAATTGCCATGAGTTCAAGGCTACCTTAAGACTACATAGTTAATTCCAAGTCAGCCTGGACTAGAGAGAGATTATACCTTAAAAAAAAACCCAAAAATGAATTAATTGATAGTGCCAGGTGTGGTGATACACACCTTTAATCCCATCACTCAGGAGGTAGAGGTACGAAGATCACAGTGAGTTTGAGGCCACCGTGAGACAACATAGTGAATTCCAGGTCAGCTTGGACTAGAGCAAGACCCTACCTTGAAAAGAAATTAATTAATTAACAGGGCTGGGGAGATGGCTCATTGATTTAAGAAACTTGCTTGCAAAGCCTGCCAGTTTGGGTTCAGTTCCTTAGGTACCCATATAAAGCCAAATGCACAAAGTGGCACATGTGTCTAGAGTTTTTGTTTTTGTTTTATTTGCTGTGGCAAGAGGCTCTAGCACACCCATACTCATTCTCTCAAATAAATAAATGAAAATATTTAAATAAATAGACTAACCTAGGCATAATGGTGCACATCAATAACACCAACACTCACGAGGCTAAGGAAAAAGGATTATGAGTGGAAGGCCTGAGCTACAGGCCAGCCTGGACATAGAAAGACAATCTCTCAAAAAGACCAAAAGTAGCTGGGTGTGATGGTATACACCTTTAATCTCAGCACTCACTCAGGAGGCAGAGGTGGGAGGAGCAGCATAAGTTCGAGGCCACCCTGAGACTATATAGTGAACTCCAGATCAGCCTGGGATAGAGTGAGACCCTACCTCAAAAAAAACAAACAAAAAAAGACTAAAAGTAAACAAACGATTTGACAGATTAAAAACCAAAAAGCCACTGGGCATGGTGGTGCATGCCTTTAATCCCAGCACTTTGAAGGCAGAGGTAGGAGGATCGCCATGAGTTCAAGGCCACCCTGAGACTACATAGTGAATTCCAGGTCAGCCTGCGCTAGAGTGAGACCCTACCTCGAAAAACCAGAAAGAAAAAAAAAGCCTACAATTATGTGAAAAGCACTTGTCAAAATTCCTGATAAACACTCAACAAACCAGCAATAGAAGGGTGCTTTCTCAGTCTAATGAAGAGCATCTACCAAAAAAAAAAAAAAACCTACAGCTCTGATCACACATACTATTTATGGTTTCCTAGGCAAACCCATACACTGCAGGATGGTTCAGATTTGCAAAATACCTGTGGAGCAATATGAAAATACATAGCCAGTCAGTCACCTGCCTGATCTCAGGTAAGATCACAACCAAGGCAGTGACACCCACTTCCCCTACTCCAGACAACATTTTACAGAGCTCACAGCAAAGTCAAGGGGGGCGGGGAGAAAAGAAAAAAATGAAGAAAAGGCATAAAGCTTAGAAAGGGAGAAGAAAAACTTCTATATATGTAAAATAAAGTCGATACCTAGGAATCATATAGAAATAAGAGATATGTGTCTCACAGATCATGCAAAAAGTTTTTTTAGATTTTGGTTTTTTTTTTTTCTTTCTTTTTTCTTTTCATTTTCTATGCCACTCAGGCTGCATACTCTCCTTCCAGCTCCCCCAAAGAAGAGCAGGACTGATCATCCGTGGCACGTTGCAGTTGCAGGAAAGTAACACCAAAAGCTGGCTTCACGCTTAGGAGAGAACACTCCTCGTGGTTTCCGGTTCCCCACACAGTCAGAGAAACTTCTCCAGCAATGAACTATAGAAATGACCCCTGAAAGTATAGTCTTAGAGAAAACTTTTACTGGGCCAATGAACACAAAGACACTGAAGGGAATCACAGGAGAGCAGTTTTAACCTGAATGTGGAAGGCATTTTCATTATGAAACAGCATTTAGCAGGATAATGCACTAACAAATACACCAGTAGTAACAAACAAAACTTCACATGGTTAGAACACAAAAGGCTAAGTTAAAGGACAAATAAATTGGAATGTTTGTAATTCATATCATAGATAAAGGGTTAATATCCCACTATAGAAAGACTACAGAAGAAGTCTACAATCCAAGGAAAATGTGAGAAAGAAATGAATAAAAAGGAAATAGCAAAATCTCTCAAACATTTCTCAACCTCACCCATAGTGAGAGAATAAAAATTAAAAGCACCCCAAAACTTATTTTTCTTTTTTAAAAATATTTTTATTTATTTTATTTTATTATTTACAACTTCCATAATTATAGACAGTAAACCATGATAATTCCCTTCCCTCCTCACTTTCCCTTTCTCAACTCCACTCTCCATGACATCCCCTCCCCCTTCAATCAGTCTCTTTTTTATTTTGATGTTATCATCTTCTACTCCTATTATGAGGGTCTTGTGTAGGTAGTACAAGGCACTGTGAGGTCATGGATATCCAGGCCATTTTGTATCTGGAAGGTTGTGCATGTGTCGGGAGTTTCTTTGCAGTGGCTGAAGGCCCTGGCATGCCCATTCTGTTTCTTTCTGTATGTGCTTCTTTCTCTCTCTCAAATAAATAAAGATTAATAACCTTAATAAAAATGTGTTTGTACTAAACATGTATACACATTTTCCTGTTAAAAATTCTCTATCCAGGTATGGTGGCACACACCTTTAGTCCCAGCACTCAGGAGGCAGAGGTAGGAGAATCGCCATGAGTTTGAGGCCACCTTGAGACTATATAGTGAATTCCAGGTCAACTTGAGTGAGACCCTACCTCAAAAAAAAGAAAAAAAAGAAAAGAAAATTCCCTAAGCAGCCAGGCATCATAGTACATGCCTTTAATCCCATCACTCTACTCAAAAGGCAGGAAGAGGATTACCATGAGTTGGAGATCAGCCTGGGACTAGCTCCAGGTTAGACTGGACTAGAGTGAGACTTTACTTTGAAAACCTGGAGAAAAAAAATCCCCAAGCAATATAGTTCACTGACTATTTGCATGGCATTTATTATATGATATTTGGTATTGTAAGTAACCTAGAGATGATGTGTGATATTCAAAAAAATGTACAAGGTCCTATAGAAATATAACATTTTAGATAGAGACAATATCTACAGACTTTGGTTTCAATAGAAGGTTCTAGAACAAATCCTCCAGGGTTATCAAAGGATGATTATGTTCACTGAGTCAACTCACTCTTTGAACAGAGAGGACCCCCTGTGTCCTAGGCAACAGATTACAGAGAAAGAAGTCAGGCAGTGCATTCAGAACCTCCGCCCTCTCCTTGTGCCTTTGCCATGTTCCCTCACCTAACTTACCCCAACTCCGCACTCCTGCATGACGAAGAGAACACCAGGCCAGAAACCTCAAGGCTCTTCTGTGTCACCAAACTTCTCCAGCCCATCCAGGCTCACCTCCTTCCTGTCACCTCACAGAAAACCATGGCTTTCCTTCTCCTTCCTGAGTTCCTAAGTCTTGAGACTTTGCTACACACACACACCCATGATTTCTTCCATTATGTTGTCTGTCTTAATGTCATCAGCCCCCATATTCAGAAGCTTGCTAGATTCCTCCCAATATTTCTGACTGAGCCTGTCACTACTGCTTCCCAGCTATGTCTCTGTCATCCCCTCATCTCAGTCACACAGCACCATCGGGCTGTAGTCATTTTCACTGAGGATCTTTGTAATGACCCTAAATTTATTGTTGGACTCCTGGCTATATCTGCCTCAGATTATCCCACACTTTATTCCACAGCTAACTTTTTATATGTGGCTATGGTCTGGATGTGACATTAAAGTTCCCTGTTGAAACTTCAAATCACTGTGCTTTTAAGAGATGAGATCTTTAGGACTGTGTAGGTTGAGAGGTCATGGAGAGGATTAGGGGGCTAGTAAAATCGCTTGAGGGGTTGGGGAGATTGCTCAGTGGTAAGTGCTGGCTGCTTAAGCACAAGGGCCTGAGGTGAACTAAGGCAGGTTTCCTAGCACCCATGTAAAAACTGGGCATGGGGCTGAAGAGATGGCTCTGTGGTTAAGGTGCTTGCCTGTAAAACCTAACTACCAGAGTTTAATTTCCCAGCACCTATTTAAAGCCAGATGCACAAGGTGGCACATGCATCTGAAGTTCATTTGCTGTGGCTAGAGACTTTTGCGTGCTTATATTCTGTCTCTCTCTCTCTCTCTCTCTCTCTCTCCTTGCAAATAAATAAAAAATAAAACTGGGTGTGGTGGTTTGATTCATGTGTCCCCCATAAACTAAGGTGTTCATAATGCTAGGTTCCTAGCTGATGGAGATTTGGGAATTAATGCCTCCTGGAGGGAGTGTATTGTTGGGGGCGGGCTTATGGCTGTTATAACCAGTTTCCCCATGCCAGTGTTTGGCATACCTCCTGTTGCTGTGGTCCACCTTATGTTGGCCAGGGGGTGATGTCCACCCTCTGCTCATGCCATCATTTTCCCCTGCCATCATGGAGCTTCCCCTTGAACCTGTAAGCAAAAATAAACCTCTTTTTCCCAGAAGCTGCTCTTGGTTGGGTGATTTCTACCAGCAATGCGAGCCGGACTGCAACAGTAAAGTGGTACCAAGGAGTGGGATTGCTGCTGGACACCTGTCTGTGTGGCTTTGGCCTTTTGGAGCTGATTTTCAAGAGGAATGTCGGAGGATTTAAAACCTTGGCCTAAGAGATGCTTTGCAGTGCTGTAAGTACAGCTTGATGGACTATTCTGGTCTAAGCTGCAAGACCTGCATGCAGTAAGAACTGTGGACTGTGAGGTTTGGCTTATGAGGGTGAGAAAGAGTTTTGCTTGGACTGGGCTAGCAGTTTGTGTGAGAAGCTTGCTCTTATGCCCATGTCCTGGGAAGTTGTGCAGGGTTGCTTTGCGTAGAAATGAACTGGTGTGTGCAGAGGGATATGGCACAGAAAGAAAAATCTTTGGGTGAACTCTTGCCTGTTCAGCTGCAACTGAGAGATTACAACCTTTGAGACTGGGCTAGCTGACCTGTGCTGGGGCAACAGGAAGAATGTAGACTCTTTTGAAGGGGCCTGAGTGCTCCAGTAGTGTCCTGTTCTTCAAAGTCTGCTTTAATCCCCCCTGGATTAACAAATTGGCACCCTACCTGGTATCGTGGAGTATAAGAAATGCTGGAAAGAGGGTCATTGAGTTTGCAACACGGTCTTGTGTTTTGGAAATGGCCATAAGAAGTGTGAAGCGGGTTTGCTGGTTGCCTGCATAGAGACCCCATGGGGCCATGAGGATGAACCGTGGCTTGCAGTGGAGACCCAGTGGAGATGCGGGGACCATGACATGGCTGCCAAGGAGAGCTGCTGGCCCCGATGAAGTTTCCCAGGACTGAGTAGCCTAGCTGGAGGGGCGGAATTGGAACTCCAGAGACTTGTTGCTGGTTAGAGTTATTGGACTTGGAGATTTGTCACTGGCTAGAGTTGTTGGACTTGAAGCTACAGATGTTTGCCCTGGTTGTTTTAAATCTTGTATTGGTTGAATGTTTCTTTGCTATACCAAGTGCCATCCTTTGCAGTGTGAATATTTATTCTGTGCCATTATGGGTTTTTGGGGGTTATTTTTGGGTATTATGGCTCAGTTAAAAGATATTGAACTATGGGGATGTATGAACATCATTGGAATTGATAAAAACTATGGGGACTTTTAAAGTTAGAAGAATGCATTGCATTTTACATCATGTATGGTTATCAGTTTATGGGGTCCAGGGGCAGAATGTGGTGGTTTGACTCAGGTGTCCCCCATAAACTTAGGTGTTGTGAATGCTAGATCCCCAGCTGATGGATATTTGGGAATTAATACCTCCTGGAGGGAGTGTATTGTTTGGGGGCGGGCTTATGGGTTTTATAGCCAGTTTCCCCATGCCAGTGTTTGGCACACCCTCCTGTTGCTGTAGTCTACCTTATGTTGGCCAGGGGGTGATGTCCACCCTCTGCTCATGCCATCGTTTTCCTTTGTCATCATGGAGCTTCCCCTCGAGCCTGTAAGCCAAAATAAATCTTTTTCCCAGAAGCTGCTCCTGGTTGGGTGATTTCTACCAGCAATGCGAACTGGACTGCAACACTGGGCATGACCATAAATGTCTGTTACCTCAGCTGTATGGGGTGAGGTGTTGGTACAGACCACAGAATTATGGGGCTCACATAACAAACATGGAAGCTCCTAGTTGAGGGAGAGATTCTGTCAAAGAAATGCATGCCCAACATTCTCCTCTGGCCTCCACCTGTACATGCACAGGGCACACACACATTGCACATAACCCCCCCAAACACACACACACACACAGCTTGGAGAAGTGGGTTCAGCATCTTTCTTTGGCCCTTCCATTCCTTCACCCATGTCTGAGGTCACATCTAAGGTACCATCTTGGAAGCAGAGCTGGGGCCCTAAGCGAACACTGAACCTGCCCATACTACCTTGTTCATCTACCTTCCCAACCACAAAAACTGCTGGATATGGTGAAGGATCACCATGAGTTGGAGGCCACCCTGAGACTACAAAGTGAATTCCAGGTCAGCCTGGCATAGAGCAAGACACCCCACCTCAAAAAAAAAAAGAAAAGAAAAGAAAGAAGAGAAAAGAAAGAGAAAAAGAAAAGAAAAGGAAAGGAAAGGAAAAGAAAAACCCTATGAGAAAGAATGTATATCTGTTGTTTATAAGTTACCAAATCTGGAACATTTTGCTGTAGCAGCATCAATGGATGTAGAAAAGGCCTTTTTGACAGGTTCGTAGTTCCTGCCACTACTGGAAGTGAAACCCAGTGATTACTGGTGCCCTAAAGACAAACAACATGCTTCCTGTCACATCTGTCACTCTGTTGGCCTCATGCAGGATGCCTTTTTCTCAACTTCCTCTCATCCTTCACAGTTCAGCTCAAATATAACTAGTTTTATGACACTTCTCCTATCTACCCCAAAGACAGTTATTCTGATTCCTCTGTACTCTAAACTCTGTACAACCTTAGTTGTGGCACATACCATAGGGTGTGGTAGTTATCTGGACAAATGTCTTCCTCCAATACATTGTGACATTCTTAGGAAGCTATACTATGGGAATCATTTGTTTACTATACATCAAATATGTCTACTCACATTGATTAGATCATGCATAAATTTTAGGAAACTGAGCATGGTGATGCATGCATTTAATTTGGGAAGTAAAGGTAGAATGACTGCTCTGAGTTTCAGACCAGCCTGGGACTAAAGAATGAGTTCTAGGTTATCCTGGGCTAAAGTGAGACCCTACCTCAAAAACAAATTGGAGAAGCCAGGCATGGTGGTGCATGCCTTTAATCCCAGCACTCGAGAGACAGAGGTAGGAGGATTGCCGTGAGTTCAAGGCCACCCTGAGACTCCATAGTAAATTCTAGGTCAGCCTGGGCTAGAGTGAGACTCTACCACAAAAATACAAAAAAAAAAAAAGAAAGAAAGAAAGAAAAAAGAAAAAAAGAAATGGGGCTGGAAAGATAGCTCAGAGGTTTAGGCATTTGCTTGCTAAACCTAAAGGCTTGGTTTCAATTCCTTAGTATCCATGTAAAGCCACCATGCTTAGAGTGGCACATGTGTCTGGAGTCCATTTGTAGAGCCAGGAGACTCTGGTGTGTTCTCCCTCTCTCTCTGTCTCTGTTTACAAATAAATAAATATTTTTTTTAAAAAAAGGGAAACCTGGGCTGGAGAGATGGTTTAGTTATTAAGCGCTTGCCTGTGAAGCCTAAGGACCCCAGTTCGAGGCTCAATTCCCCAGGACCCATGTTAGCCAGATGCACAAGGGGGCGCACGCGTCTGGAATTCGTCTGCAGTGGCTGGAGGCTCTGGCGCGCCCATTCTCTCTCTCTCTCTCTCTCTCTCTCTCTCTCTCTCTCTCTCTCACTGCCTCTTTGTCGCTCTCAAATAAATAAAAATAAACCAAAAAAATTTAAAAAATAAAATAAAATAAAAAATAAAAAAAATAAAAAAAGGGAAACCTGCAACAGTATCCTTTATGCTATAATTGCTACATGTAGTACATTACATTATTATAAAAGACTAGACACTAGATGAATGGGGAGGGAGGGAAGGGCATCGAAGGGGTGGGAAACACTGATCTGGACCCAAATGGCAATGGTAGCATAAAATTCTGCTTCCTAAAAGGCAGACCAAATGGCTAAACCTTCACTAGACCCTTACAGGAAACACCTGAATCACAAGACACTGGAGAGGGTAGGATCAAGAATAACCTAAATCTTCTACATCTACCCTCCCTCCCTCTCCCCCTCCCCCCCTCGATCTCTCCTCTCTAACTCTTGTATATTAGTTATGTTTTTCCTCATTTTCTTAGTGGGCACTGACCTGTAACCCCCACTACCAGCATGGGGCTATCATCCACAATGAGCTTTTGATCAGAGAAACTACAAGGTTTCCTAAAACAATGACAGACTTTTGTCAGAGTACTTGATGACCCACCAAAGGTCAGTGGTAAGACCCTATTGCTGAAGACTCCATACGCAGCTGACACGTAAAATCGAACGTCACGGCTGGAAGCCAGGAGAGAATCAGTCCCCAGACAGTCAGCGTGTCTAGTGCCAGAAGGTGCTACATGGGAGACTGGGGGAAATGACCAATATCTGTCCAAGCAACTCATGGTCTAATCTAATTAGCAACAAATAATCTGGTGTGATGCCCACACAAGTGCAATAGTGGCACACAGCCATGGTGGAGAACCAACTGCTCTTGATTTGGCTAACTGATCCCCTCAGTGGTACGAGACCCATAGCTGGAGCTGGGAAACAAATCAGAACCATATCCAAACATAAGCCCACTCTCCAATATCAAGCTACCATCAATCATGGGCTACAAGAGGGCCTACACCTATTAAACTCTCTATCAAAAAAGTGTTATCTCAATTTTCCGGGTGCTAACTTACTCTCCGTTGGAGAATCTGCTTCTCTTTTTCAGATAGATGCAGATCCTAAGGAGAGAGCTGCCCCAACATACCTCAAAAGGGGCCCAACTGAAACTAAAGAAAATTGGTGAAACAAGCAAGGGTGCTGTTTTCCTGAGGAACTGGATACCAGCACAAAGAGGAAGGAGACCAACACAGAGAAAAATCAACTCCTACCAAATCAGAGAGCCAGAGCCTCAGAGGCCCCCAACACCTCAGCACTGAAGCAGACCAAAAATGAACCCAACATGGCTCAGAGAAATTTTGCGGAAGGGGGGGGCGGAAAGAATGTCAGAGTCACATGTTGGGTCATGATATGCAGAGACATTTATCGTACCAATAACTGTGTACTAACTCCACAATGCACGACCCATTTACATCAACAAGGATGGTCCATTGGGAGGGGGTAGATCATGGATGAACCTAAACAATGGTACCAAACGGCCTGTATTTGCTGAAAAGAAAACTAATAAATTAATTTTTTACAAAAAAGAATATGACAGTGCCATAATTTAGCTTTAAGTACTTAGTATGTACTTTAAAGAAAATGTTTTAAAATTTTGTATTTACCTACATATTTATTCTTTCACAGGTTCTTCATTCCTTGCTAAAGATCCTATTTTCCCCAGGCATGGTGACTCATGTCTGTAATCCCAACCTGTAGGAGGCTAAGCTAGAACTGTCACAAATTCTAGGCCAGTTAGAGCTACATAGTAAGTTTCAGGCCAGCTTGAACTATAAAGTAAAACCCTGTCTCAGTAAAGAGGAGAAAGGCTGGAGAGACTGATCAGTGGTTAAAGGTACTTGTCTGCAAAGCCTGCTGGTCTGAGTTCAATTCCCCAGCACCCACATAAAGCTAGATGCACAAAGTGGCACATGTGTCTGGAGTTTGTTTGCAGTGGGAAGAAGCCATGTACCCATTCTCTCTTTGCCTCTGTGTGTATATCTGTTGTCTGTTTGTCTGCTTTCTCTCCCTGTGTTCATAAATAAATAAAAGTTTTAAAGAGCAAAACAAAGCAAAAACAAAAGCAAAAGCCTTCTCCATCAGGGTTCTTTTTTCTTTTTTCTTTTTTTTTTTTTTTAGGTAGGGTTTTACTCTAGCCCAGGCTGACCTGGAACTCTGTAGCTCTAGGCTAGCCTTGAACACTCAGTGATCTTCCTATCTCTGCCTCCCAAGTGCTAGGACTAAAGGCGTGCACCACCACATCCAGCAGGGTTCATTTTCTATCCTCCTGATCTGCTAGTGGAAAATTCTCTTGTTTTCCTTCAACAGTTATTATTTTATTTTGCCTTCATTCCTGAAGGGTATGTTCAGTAGACAGAGAAATCTGCTTGACAGGAGGTTTTTCTTTAAATGTTGTAGAGATGCCATCCACTGCATGTGATGGGAAGTCAGCTCTGTTCAGTTCATTGTTTTTCTGGATACAGTATGATGACTGCTCTGGCAGCTTTTAAATTTCCCCTTTATCTTTGCATTTCCGGAGTGTGACTGTGATAGCCTCATTGTAATTTTCTTTGTATTCTTCTTGCTTAAGGTTCACTGAGCTTTTTGCATCTATAATTGTATATCTTACTATAACCATCAGCCCCTTTATCTATAGGGGCTGTGTTCCAAGACCTAAAGCCACAGATGTCTACAAATCTACTCTTTGTTGATTACATATGCATGCCTATGATAAGGGTTAGTTTACAAATTAGGTACAGTAAGAGATTAACAACAATAACTAAAAGCTGGGAGTGTAGCTGGGTGGCAAAGTTCTTTCCGAATTGCATTAGCAAATAATATGGTGTAGTCATGGGGCTGTAGATGTAGCTCAGTGATAGAATGCTTGCTTAGCATCAAAGCCCCTGGCTTTGATCCTCAGGACCTTAAAAAATATTATAACAATATACTAGAATAAAAGTTAAAGTTCTCTCATTCCATCATTTCCCTTTCTTAAAATATATTGTACTGCCGGGCGTGGTGGTGCATGCCTTTAACCCCAGCACTCGGAATGCAGAGGTAGGAGGATTGCAGTGAGTTCAAGGCCACCCTGAGACCACAGAGTGAATTCCAGGTCAGCCTGGACTAGAGTGAGACCCTACCCTTGAATAACGAACAAACAAACAAACAAAGTAAGATAGATAGATGGATGGATGGATGGATGGATGGATGGATGGATGGATGGATGGATGGATAGATAGATAGATAGATAGATAGATAGATAGATAGATAGATAGATAGATAGATAGATAGATAGATAGATGGTACTGAGTACTGAGCCAGGGGTGGCAGGGCACACCACTAAGCAAAAGGATCGTGAATTTGAGGCCTCACCTGGGCTATATAGCAAGACTTGGTCTGGAATAGAAAACCAAATTCTTATTGTATTGCATTAACTGTCCTTACATGCAGCTGATAGTGAAAGAGGAGAAGAGAAAGCTAGTTTCCTTTAGGCAGTTTCTTTTAGAAATTTAAGCCCAGAGAGAACTAGGAGATACCATCCCACATATCACCTCACCCTGGCACAAGAATGAAACTCTTGGCAGAAATGAAACTTGTGGCTGATGGGTACTGATCTATAGCACCCTCTGCTGCCCTTAATCTAGCACGTTCCCTAGACAGGTAGCCCAGGTGGGCTGGCTCTGGGGTCTGCCCTCCAAACCTACAAACCCTTGCTTATAAAGGCTCCTATCTTTTTCCTGTTGCTAGCTCCACCCAGCTCTGCTTAACTCTACTCTGCTTTTCTGGCTCTGTGGGACACAAAGTGACTCTAGCTTCCCCCTCACCCAGCCTGGCAGGGTGGGGAGCATACATAAAACTGTTTCTTGGTCTGGGCGAACTCTTCTGCTTGCCTCTGCTTCTGCTTTATAGTTTGGAGTAAATTCTTGCTTTAATTACATGCATGATTTTCCTCTGATCTCTTAATCTATCACGTGGGTATTTCCCTGACACCCCAAACCTACCACTTGGGTGATTTCACTAACTCTCCATGTGGGTGAATTTCACTGGGTCTGCTACCTGTGTAATCTCTTTAAACTCTGGGTAACCATGAGTTTAATTCATGAGTAATAATTTTATTTACTCTTTTTCTTGGTCTCTGCTTTGATATTTTCCCTCTTATTTTTCCCTAAACCTAACCATTTGCCCTCTTAACTTTCCTCCACAGGAAAGGCCGTGTCAAATGCCATATGTGTTCCTTCTAAGTCTCCCTACATATAACCTAAGTCCTATCTTCCACATGCTTGTAGCCCTACCTTAGTCTTTCCTTGAAAACCTCAGTTTAACTCCCCTCCACGTGCTTGCAGCTTTATTCCAGTCCCCCCGCCAAAAAAAACCTCAATTCCTCTTAAATGAATCTTATAGACTATGCAATGTTTCCACATGAGAGCATGTTTCCTACTTCCCACATATTTACGACTTTGATCTAGCTCTCCTTCCTAGACCCCAACCCCCCTTAAATAAACCCCACAATTTGTGATTTCTCCAAAGATAAATTTAATAATTCATAAATTATCTTTCTTGAATCTGTCATTATCAATTCTTTGTTAAAGGTAGGACAGAACCCAAACTTTGAGTTCATAAATTTGGGGTAACCCCCTTTTAACCTCCAAGTTCTGCATCAATAGCAGGTTATTGAAACCTTGGAGAGCAAAGCTGGGCATAAGCAGGACTGCTGTGAGTCTTCAAATACACCTCCTCTCCAGCTCCCTCTCTCTTCTCCTTCCAGTGTTCTAATGACACGTGTTAGATGTTATGAAATTGTCCTCAGGTTCCCAGGGCTTTTTCTTTCTTTCTTTCTTTTTTTTTTTTTTTTTGGTTTTTCGAGGTAGGGTCTCACTCTAGCCCAGGCTGACCTGGAATTCACTATGGAGTCTCAGGGTGGCCTCGAGCTCACAGCGATCCTCCTACCTCTGCCTCCCGAGTGCTGGGATTAAAGGCGTGCAACACCATGCCCGGCTTTCTTTCTTTCTTCTAACATTTTTCTTCCTACTTTTCTGAATAATTACTACTGTTAATTTCTTTTTTTTTTTTTAATTTTTATTTATTTATTTGAGAGCGACAGACACAGAGAGAAAGACAGATAGAGGGAGAGAGAGAGAATGGGCGCGCCAGGGCTTCCAGCCACTGCAAACGAACTCCAGACGCGTGCGCCCCCTTGTGCATCTGGCTAACGTGGGACCTGGGGAACCGAGCCTCGAACCGGGGTCCTTAGGCTTCACAGGCAAGCGCTTAACTGCTAAGCCATCTCTCCAGCCCTGTTAATTTCTTTATCAAGTTCACAGACTCATTTGTCTACTCCACCTGCTGATAAGCCTATCAGTGAATACTTTCCGGTATAATCTTTCTTCTTTTGCTTTTTCTTTCTTTCTTTCTTTTTTCTTTTTTTAAAGCATTTATTTTTGTTTTTATTTATTTATTTGAGAGTGACAGACAGAGAAAGAGGGAGAGAGAGAGAAACAGAAAGAGAGAGAGAATGGGCGCCGCAGGGTCTCCAGCCACTGCAAATGAACTCCAGATCCATGCAACACCTTGGGCATCTGGCTTACATGGGTATTCATTCAGTAATCAAGCCTCGAACCCGGGTTCCATAGGATTCACAAGCAAGCACTTAACCACTAAGCAATCTCTCCAGCTCCCCCCAACCCACCTTTTTGTTTCCTTTTTATGAGAGAGAGAGGGAGGGAATTGGCATGCCAGGACCTCCAGCCACTGCATTCAAACTCTAGACGTGTGCATGTGTGCTTTTTAGGCAAATGCCTTAATGGCTAAGCGATCTCTCCAGCCCTTTTTTTTGGGGGGGGGCTTCAAGGTAGGGTGACACTATAGCTTAGGCTGACCTGAAATGCACTATGTCTCAGGGTGGCCCCGAACTCACAGCGATCCTCCAGACTCTACCTCCTGAGTGCTAGGATAAAAGGTGTGTGCCACCACACCCGGCTTTTGTTTTGTTTTAATATTTTATTTTTATTTATTTATCTGAGAGATAAAGAAGGGGAGAGAGACGGAGACAGAATGGGCGCGCCAGGGCCTCTAGCCACTGCAGACGAACTCCAGATGCGTGCACCCCCTTCTGCATCTGGCTAATGTAGGTCCTGGGGAATTGAACCTGGGTTCTTTGGCTTTGTAGGCAAATGCCATAACCACTAAGCAATCCCCTTCAGCCCTTTTTTTGTTTTTTTAAAGTAGGGTCTTGCTCTAACCTAGACTGATTTGTCACCTGGAATTCACTATGTAGCCTCAGACTGGCCTCAAACCCTCAGCGATCTTCCTATCACTGCCTCCTGACTGTTGGGATTAAAAGCATGCACCACCATGCCCCGCTTCTTTCTTTGTTACCTCCCTTCTCTCCTTTCCTTTCTTTTCGTGTGTGTGTGTGACTAGAGAGTGAACCCACAGCCTTGTACCTGCTAAATTCTGCCACTGAGCCCTAGCCACTTCTGACATATTTTCAAATTTAGAACTTCCATTTAGTTTTGTAAAGTTTCTGTATTTCTGCCAAGGTTTCCTATCCATTCATTGCAAGTAGCTTCTTTCCATTTATAAATGTAATTATAATACCTGCTTTCAAATCCATATCTGTGATAGCCAACTACTGCTTATCTAGAGGTTGATCTCCACCCACTGGCTTTTCTGATGGGAATGGGCTCATAATTTTCTATTTATTCACAAACTAGGTTTAGAATCTATTCTGGGCATTATAACACATCCCTCACAACCTAGTTGCTTTCTAGTTCTCTTTCTTTTTTGGAATTTCTTCCTTAGGCTTTTAGTAACTCAAGGTTCCCAAACCTTGTCCTCTGACTCTTCAAGACAGTAATGTTGGGGGTGATGGCTCAAGACTGTAATCCCAGAATTTGGGAGGCTGAAGCAGGAGGATTGCTATGAATTCAAAGGCAATCTGAGATAAAGTGAAACTCAGTCTCTAAATAAATAAAAATAAATAAACAAGAAACATTTTTTTAAAAGACAGTAAGGTGAATTCCAGGTCAGCCTGGGCTAGAGTGAGACTCTACCTTGAAAAACAACAACAACAAAAAAAAAAAAAAAAACAATGATTCAGATGAGGAGGTAATATGATGGAGAATGGAATTTCAAAGGGGAAAGTGGGGGGGGGGGGAGGGAAGGAATTACCATGGGATTTTTTTTTATAATAATGGAAAATGCTAATAAAATTTAAAAAAAAGTAAGGGCTGGAGAGATGGCTTGGTGGTTAAGGCACTTGCTCACAAAGCCTATGGACCCAGATTCAATTCTCCAGAACCCAACATAACCAGATTCACATGGTAGCACATGCGTCTGTGTTTGTTTGCAGTGGCTAATGGCCCTGATACACCCATTTTCTCTTCCTCTCTCTCCCTAATAGGTAAATAAATTAAATTAAATATTTTTTAAAAAGTCATTAAGACTGTGTATGAACACACACATTTTATTAGCATTTTAAATGGCATAGGTTGGGATGTACTCTCAATTCAAAGCTGTAATAAACAGGAAATTAGCCTGTGTTAAGCAAACATTACCACTGAGCTACAAATCTAGCCCTTAATGTTATAACAATATTTGATGAATAAAGATTTTATACATATATATGTGTATATATTCATCATAAAATAATTACCACAATCAAATTAGCACTTTAACTGCAGCCCATATATGCTGTGCCTTAGAGACAGAACTTGTTAAGCTAGTAAGTGAACTTTGTAACCTTTGACAAACATTGACCCTTTTCTCCCACTCAGAAGAATCTGTCCACTGTCATTCCCTTCTTCAAAATGTCAACTTCCTTCTTCTACCTCCTCTGTACTCTGAGAACTCTGGTAATTTTCTCTTAATATTTCATCCAGAGTTTTGTTTTATATAGATATTGGGTGTTTTTGTTTGCTTGCTTGCTTTTGGGTTTTTGGAGTAGAGTTCCACTCTAGTCCAGGCTGACCTAGAATTCACTGTGTAGTCTCAGGGTGGCCTCACTGTGATCCTCCTACCTCTGCTTCCTGAATGCTGGGATTAAAGGCGTGTGCCACCATGACCTGCTAGACTTGTTTTATTTGCTAGAATTGTTTTATTTGGTTTCGAGAAAGTGGTTTGCTTTGAAGTCCAGGCTAACCTCAAACTGGTAATCCTCTTTCCTCATCCTCCACAGTGCTAAGATTATAGACACGTACTACATATCCAGTTAGTTTTTATATTTTTATTGTTATTTTGGGGGAGTTTCGAGGTAGGGTCTTGGTCTAGTCCAGGCTGACCTGAAATTCATTATGTGGTCTCAGGGTGGCCTCAAACTCATTGGGATCCTCCTACCTCTGCCTCCCAAGTGCTGGGATTAAAGATATGTGCCACCATGCCTGGAAATTTTTGTAAATATTTATTTATAAGTGAGAGAAAGAGGCAAAGAAAGAGGGAAGAAGGGAGAAAGAGACAGAATGGGTGTGCCAGAACCTCTAGCCTTTCTAAAGAATTCCAGGTGCATGTGCCACCTAGTGCATCTGGCTTATGTGGGTATTGGTGAATTACACATAGGTCCTTATGCTTCACAGGCAAGTGCCTTAACCGTTAAGCCATCTCTCCAGCCCTATTTTTAAATTTTTATTTTTGTATTTATAAAGAGAGAGAGAGAGAGAGAAGGGGCACACTAGGGCCTCTTTTCACTGCAAATGGACTCCAGTATCTCTGTGCTACTTTGTGCATCTAACTTTACATGGGTACTGGAGAATTGAATCCATGATAGCAGGCTATGCGTGCAAGCACCTTTAACACCTGAGCCAGCCTTAGTTCCTTTCTATATTTTATCCAGAGTTTATAGCTGTTATAGATGTTCTATATATAATAGGAGCTTACTTAACTACACCAGCTGTAGACCTAACAAATATTTCTAGCTCTCTGTCTTCTGGGCACATGGATGAATCGTGTTTTCTGTCCCCCTTAAGAGTGGGATGGCATGTGAGGTGTGACTGGAAGCTATACCTTCATGTTCCATATGGTGGTTGTTCCGTCAGACTGAGGCTTGAATTGACAGAGACATCAACCAATCCTTGTTAAGATGTATTCTGGGGGCTAGAGAGTTGGCTTAGCCATTAAGGCACTTGCCGGCGAAGCCCTAGGACCCCGGTTTAATTCCCCTGTACTCACATCAGCCAGATGCACTAGATGTCATGTGCATCTGGAGTTCCTTTGAAGTGGCTAAATGCTCTGGAACACCCATTCTGTCTCTCTCTGCCTCTGTATCTCTCTCTCTCAAATAAATTAGTTTAATTTAAATGTATTCTGGGGCTGGAGGGATGGCTTTGCGGTTAAGGTGTTTGCCTGCAAAGCCAAAAGGACCCAGGCTTAATGCCCCAGGACCCACATTAGCCAGATGCACAAGGGAGCGCATGTATCTGGAGTTCATTTGCAGTGGCTGGAGGCCCTAGCGCACCCTTTTTTTTCTCTCCCCTCCCTGTTCTCTGTCAAATAAATAAATTAAATATTTTTAATGTATTCTGAACAATACTGAGACAAGTCCCATGTTATCCTAGTTTAACCTAACTATCCTGACTAATCCACACCTCATTCTGTTCATACTTGTATTAGTTCTTGGGTGTAAAGCACATATGCAGGTATGGTGGCTTCCTCCCAGTACTAGGGAGACTGAGGTAGGAGGACTGCTATGAATTCCATGCCACCCTGGGGCTATAGATAGAGTTCCAGATCAGCCTGTGCTAAAATGAGCCCCTGCCTCAAAAAAAAAGCCAAAGTAATAAAAATAAAATATATATGCACGGCTATATTCTTTTGGAGGGTCATGGGGAAAATATCCGCTCGACTTTCAGACTTCAGAAAGCAGCATCCATTCCCACATACTTCATCTTCTAGCCCCTCCTCCAGCATCAGAGCAGGCTCTGTGGTGTCTTCCCTCTGGCCTGTGTCTCCTTCTCCAGAGACCTTTGTGACTTTATCAGGCCTACTCTGATATCTGTCTTATCTCAAGACCCTCAACCACATCTGAAACATTCCTTTTGCTCTATTAAGTAACATATTCAGAGACTGGAGAATGGGGAAAGATGTTTTTTGGGACACTATTGTTCAGCTTACCAAAAAAAAATTTTGCCAGGCCTTTAATCCCAGCACTCAAGAGGCAGAGGTAGGAGGATCGCCATGAGTTTGAGGCCACCATGAGACTCCATAGTGAATTCCAGGTCAATGTGAGCTAAAGTGAGACCCTACCTTGAAAAACCAAAAAATGAAAGAAAAAAAAGAAAGAAAGAAAGAAAGAAAGATGAGAGAGAAAGATTCACCAGTATCTAAGACAATAACTCAGATATAGAAGGTTCTTGATAAATGTGCAACAATTAAATAAAATCTTAGCTATTAATGCTAGTACCACATGGGAGCTTGTTAAAATGTAGACCTTTGGCCCACCCCCAGACCTACTGAATCAAAATCTTCATTTTAATAGGATCCCCAGGTTATTCTCATGTGTGAGACAAAACACAAAGTACTGAGGCAAGTAATTTAAGCTAAAAACAGTAGCTGAAATATATGGAGCCCTTGCAGCACTGGTTTTCTGTGATTCTACCTCAGCATGCTCCCTGATGCACCTCTCACCTCAGCAGCCTGAAATTTCAGGCTCTTCCTCCAGCACATACTTTCTGCCCCAAGTCTTGCTTCAAAGCTGGGGGTCCCTGAAACACAGAGGTTAATGCTTCTGGGACAATCTTCACAAGTGAGAACCCCGTGCTGGTTGGTGAGTCCCTCTGTCTCCCAGACTGGACAGTTCTAAGAGGCATTCTTTTAGAAGAAATCTCAATCATGCTCCCAAAAGTATTTGGCTTTTCATCCCTTCCTGAGATCACATAAAAAACTGGTCTCCAAATCTTTGCTTTCTATAGCAGAAAACCCACTGCAGTGCTTGCTCCATGCCAAGCCCTCTGCTATGAGCTTTATGCCATGTCTGCTGTCTTATACCCACATAAATCCCATGAAGAAGAACTATTTTTACCCCCTTTTTGATGAAATTTTAAAAAGCCAGCTGTGGTGGCACATGGCTATAATCCCAACATTTGAGAGGCTGAGCCAGAAAGCAAGGTGTGGTGGCACATGCCTTAAATCCCAGAACCCAAGAGGTTGAGGTATCACCATGAGTTCATAGCCAGTATGGCTACAGAGTGAGTTATAAGTCTGCCTGGGATAAAGTATGACCCTCCCCCCAACCCTTCAAAAGAGAGCAAAACCAAGGCAGGAAGATTGCCAAGATTTACAGGCCAGTTTAGGCTACATAGTGAGACCCTGTCTCAAAAAAAAAAAAAAATCTTTTTTTGGTCTTTCAAAGTAGGGTCTCAGTCTAGCCCAGGTTGGCCTGGAATTCACTATGTAGTATCAGGGTAGCCTCAAACTCACAACGATCCTCCTACCTCTTCAGTGCTAGGATTAAAGGTATGCACCACCACGCCCAGCCTCAGAAATAATTTTGAAAAAAGATGAAGCCAGGTATGGTGGCATATGTCTTTGGTCCTAACAGTCAGGAGACTCAGGTAAGTGGATTAATGTGAATTAGGGCTTCAGGTCAGCCTGAGCTGCATTGAGACCCTGCCTCAGGAAAAAAAAAGATAAAAATTTTTTTAATTATTTATTTATTTATTTGAGAGTGACAGACACAGAGAGAAAGACAGATAGAGGGAGAGAGAGAGAATGGGTGCGCCAGGGCCTCCAGCCTCTGCAAACGAACTCCAGATGCGTGCGCCCCCTTGTGCATCTGGCTAACGTGGGACCTGGGGAACTGAGCCTTGAACCGGGGTCCTTAGGCTTCACAGGCAAGCGCTTAACCGCTAAGCCATCTCTCCAGCCCCAAAAAGATAAAATTTTAACATTCTCTCTCCCTCCCTTCCTCTCTCTCACTCTCTAATAGATAACTTTGCGAGCAAGTACAGGATACTGCTATATGAAAGCAATCAGCCTGACAAGATGTACACACCTGTGCAATGGTAGCACCCAGGCTAGGTGGGTAGCCAGTGGATCTCTGATGTGCTAAGAGATCCACTCAGTGAAAAGGAACCTATAGCTGGAACTGGGAGCAAAGTCAGAATCCTATGGAGAACAAGATTATGGACTCCAGTGAGAAGCTGATCTTCGGCCAAAAGAGAGGCTACACCCATCAGAATCTCTCTAAATTAACAATGCTTATCCATAATCTGTTTTTTTCTTTTTCAGAAGGCAGAAAAAAACAAGGACGACCAAAATCTATCAACAAGACAAGAAAAGATAGCTGACTCCTTGTCAGGAGATGAACTAAGTCTTGCACATCAGCTAGGGCACAGGTGAAACCACAGAGGAGTTGGTGAGGTGAACGAGAACGCTGCTTCCACGGCGAGCCTGACAACCTGCGCGGGGTGATGGAGACAGACACTGAGGGTACTCAAAATGTACCAAAGCAGAAATCCAGGCACTGCTGAGAGCTCCACATGAAAGTAGACTTAAAACACACCAACCAGGGATCAGAATTTTGCAGAAGAAGGGGCAGAAAAATTGTAAAAGCCACAGGGTGGGAGGAAATATCTAGAGGCACTGTCCCCCCCACAATGTCTGACCGCTGCTCTCCTCTCACAACTCATAACTCACAACCCCATGGTGAATGCCAGCAATCCAACTGATAAGGGCCGTCAGTGAAATAGGGGCAGAGAGGAGGGAAATGATGGTGCCCACTCATGATGTGTTTATAGAAAGCTTCTACTTAATAAAATATTGTGTATTACAAAAAATTATTTGGCTGGGTGTGGTGGCACACATCTTTAATCCCAGCACTGTGGACGTAGAGGTAGGGGATCGCTGTGAGTTTGAGGCCACCCTGAGGCTGCACAGTGAATTCCAGGACAGCCCAGGCTAGAGCAAGACCCTACCTTGAAATAAATAACCAAAAATAATTATTTGCCAGGTATGGTGGCACACACCTTTAATTCCAGCACTCGAGAGGCAAAGATAGGATTGCCATGAGTTCAAGGCCACTCTGAGACTACACAGTGAATTCCAGGTCAGCCTGAGCTAGAGTAAGACCCTACCTCGAAAAAAATAAAAATAATTTATTGTAGAGAGGAAAAGACAGGCAGAAAAGGTGAGTATGAGTACACCAGGGCTTCCTGCCACTGCAAATGAACTCCAGACACATGTGCCAGATGGACAAGGTGGCACATGCATCTAGAGTTCGTTTGCAGTGGCTAGAAGCCCTGATGTGCCACCCATTCTCTCTCTCTCTCTCTTTTTATCTGGCCTCTCTCTCTCTCTCTTGCCTCTGCATATGTGTATGTGGGGCACACCCACATATATACAAATGTACACACACCACTACACACACCCATACAAAAATAGTTCAAGTCAGGCATGATGATGGTGCACACCTTTAATCTCAGTACTTGATAGGCAGAGGTAAGAGAGTATTGCTGTGAGTTTGAGGCCAGCCTGGCCTTCAGAGTGAGTTTCAGGTCACCCTGGGCTAGAGTAAAAGACTGACTCTAAAAACAAAATAAAAATCTCTCTACCCCTACCCCCTTAAATGAATAAATACTAAAAAGGGCTGGAGAGATATCTCAGTACTTAAGGCACTTACCTGCAAAGTCTAAGGACCTGAGTTTGATTCCCCAGTACTCATGGAAAGCCAGATATACAAGGTGGTGCATATGACTGGAATTTGTTTACAGGGGCTAGAGGCGCTGGAGTGCCTGTTCTCTCTCTTTCTATCTGCCATCCTCTCTCTCAAATGAATGAATGGATGAATAAATAAATAAACAACAACAAATCTTTAAGACCTGCATGGACTATAAAGCAAGTTCAGGGCCTGTTGGCACAACCTAGTGAGACCCTATCTCAAAATAAAAGAGTGCTGGGGATATAGCTTGGTGGTAGGTCTTGCATGTGTAAAGCTCTAGGTTCAATCTCCAGCACTAAAATCTGAAAATGGGCCCAAAAGAATAAATGTCTCATTCTTTTTGGACTTTTACTTGACAGAAAGAGAATATGGACCCCAACTTCCCAGCAGCATTGAAGTCTAGATTGCTGGATCTGTTGAGTCCATCTCTGATGGCCATCAAAAGAGAAGTGAGTGGGCTAGAGAGATATATTAGTGATTAAGGTGCTTGCCTGCCAAGCCTACAGTACACACACAAAGCTGGATGCACAAAGTGGCACATGCATCTGGAATTCATTTGCAACAGCTGGAGGCCCTGGAGCTCCCGTTCTCTCTGTCTCTCTTCTCTCTTTCCCTTTCTCTGCTTGCAAATATATAAGTAAAATTTAAAATATATTTTTTTAAAAAAGAGAGGTGAGTAAAACAGGGTCAGGTGCCTGTCCAGAACCTGTGTCATCCTTCCCTCCTAACAAAACCCAATTAAAGCCAATGTTCTCTCTTATGTCCCTATATGACCCAGGCAGAGGAAATTCACCTCTAGATCTAAAAGTACAATCAAACCAGTCCTTCCTTCCCTCCCCAACTTCTGCTCTCCCTCTCCTTTCTTCCCACACCTCTTTCTTTTGCTTTCTTTTTTTGAGGCAGGGTTTTAGGTTTGCAGCCCTGGCTGGTCTTCAATTAACAATCCCCCTGCCTCTGCTTTGCTTCCCGAATGCTAGGATTACAGACATGGGCCAACAGGCCCCACTTTATAGTGCTTCTCACTAGGGCACAGTTAAAATTTAGCAGAAGCTGGGTGTAGTGATGCAGACTTTTAATCCTAGTGCTCCGGAGGCAGAGGTAGGAGGATTGCTGTGAGTTCGAAGCCAGCCTAAGGCTATATAGTGAATTTCAGGTCAACCTGGCTAGTGAGAGACCCTACCTTGAAAAAAAAAAAAAAAAAAAGATTCATCAGAACAATTCCCAGTTTTGTGGAGCAGTCCTGAACATTGCAAGATATGTGGCATCTCTCCATGCTAGGTAATCCCCAGCCAGTGAAAGGTCTTTCATTTTGCTACTGACTGTGACAACAAAAAATTTTCATACTTTTTTTCAAAACCCTCATGGGCATGCCCTTTTGTTGAATCTCTGAAACTCCAAGCCAGTCTTCAATAAATAACCATTGGCTTCTGTCACTGGGCCACGAATGAGACTTAGATCCACCCAGTCAGGTTTTAGGAAAGACTTGTTTAAGCCATGAGTATCTTCCCTTTTCTTGTGTTAAGGACAAACAAGAAAGCTCACAGCACCACCATCCCAGCAAGTATTTTCCACAGGGGAAGATACGCAGCCCTAGGATGAAGCTGAAGCTGGGACTGTGGGACTGGGGGCGGAAGGACAGAAAGGGTGTGGAAGAAGTGGACGCTGTGAATAGCAGAGAGGAAAAGCAACAAGAACAGCACACTGTGATCCAACGAAGTCCGAGGCCCTTCGGGTCGGGAGCCTCTTTCTCTCGCACCATGCTGCCTCCCTGTTACACAGATGTGCTCAGTGTCTGCACGGGCTCAGAATACTGCAGCCAAGAGAAGCCCGTGCTCATGTCCTCACTCTGCTCCTGCACTCCTTCTTCAGCACTTTTGTCAGGACTAGAAGCGGCTTGTGTGGCCCACCCTACTCCCCCACACACTCAGTGACATCTGGAATTGCCACGCTGCTGCTCCACAGCTGACAGCCACAGCAGGAAGAAAGCAGTTTTGACTTTCCAGTTTACTCACAGCAGAAGCGGAATAATGGAGGGCTCAAAAACATGAGCACATGATGCAGCTCAAATCCCAGTATTGCCACTGAATAACCTTGTCACTTAGACTCTTGCTTCTCTTTCTTTTTTTTTTTTCTCTTTATTTTTTAAAATTTTTTTGTTGACAATTTCTCTAATTATAGTCAATAAATCATGATAATTCCCTCTCCCCCCAACTTTCTCCTTTGCAACTCCACTCTCCAGCATGTTCCCTCCTCCTCTCAATCAATCTGTCCTTTATTTTGATGTCATCATCTTTTCCTCCTATTATGATAATCTCATGTATATAGTGCCAGGAACTGCGAGATCATGGTTATCCAGGCCATTTTGTGTCTGAAAGAATGCATTGCAAGCAATCCTACCCTTTCTTTGGCTCTTACATTCTTTCTGTGGCCTCTTCTGCAATGCACCCTGAGCCTTGGAAGGTATGATAGAGAAGTTTCAGTGCTGAGCACTCCTCTGTCACTTCTTAGCACTATGGTGCCTTGTGAGTCATTCTAAGGGCACCATCATCAGAAAAGAGAAGCTTCTCTAACCAAAAGTGAGAGTAGCATTAACATATGTGCATGAACATTAAGAGAAGTGTTTGCTGGACAGTTTTGTGAGCATCATATGTAGATTTAGCCAGACACCAGCAGGTGTTATACCTCTAGGGCTCATGACTTCCCCCATCATAGGTTTTCAATATCAGGCATGTGTTCCCTCCCATGGAGTGGGCCTCCAGTCCAATTAGAGAGTGGTTGGTTTCCCCCATAACAAACATGCTACTATTGTACTCATTGGCTAATTTGGCCTGGCTGACCAAATTTAAGGCTTGCAGTGTCCACTGTTGTTTATCTCCACCAATGACTTCTCTCTCTCCCATGGAGCTACATGCAGTGTAGTTTTTTCCAGCTGGTCTACACAGAGGAGGTTTTCAGCTCAGCTCCAGCAGGATTTCTCAGTCACTTTACAACCCAAGCATGTGCAGTCTTCAGCAATGGGGTCTTACCATCTATTCCTGGTGGGAAACCAAGGGCCTTGGCAATGGCCTATAATGTTTTGGGGGCATGAAGGACCTCCCTAGCCAACAACTCATTGCAATGTATCCCATCCCTGGCACTGAAAATTTTCTAGTAACAGTCTATGGCTTCTGAGTGAGCCATTGTCCAAAACAGTAGGTCTTGGGCTGGAGAAATTGCATAGTGGTTAAAGCACTTGCTTGTTAAGCCTAAGGACCCATGTTTGACTCTCCAGACCCCATGTGAGTCAGACATACAAAACTGAAACAAGCACAAGGTCATAATATATGCCCACTAGGTGGTGCAAATGTCTGGAGTTTGATTGCAGTGCTGATGCCCTGACATGTCTCTCTCTCTCTCTCTCTCTCTCTCTCTCTCTCTCTCTCTCTCTCTCTGTCTCTCTCTCTCTCTCTCTCTCTCTCTCTCTCTCTCTCTCTCTCTTTCTCTCTCTCAGTGTGTGTGTGTGTCTCTAAAAAAACAACAAAAAAATAAAAATGTAGGTTTTCCAGGTGTGGCGGTGCATAGCTTTAATCCTAGCACTCAAGAGGCAGAGGTAGGAGGATTGCTGTGAGTTTAAGGCCAGCCTGAGACTACATAGTGAATTCCAGGTCAGCCTGGACTAGATTAAAACCCTACCTCGGAAAACCCAAAAAAAGGAGGTTTCCATATGACTTACTTATAGCCTCTTAGATTTTGATTAACTCAACCCCCACCTTTCCTTTACTCAGTTTCTTCCCCTGATCTCACTTAGGCCTTTCCACACCAGTAATCTGTTCACATATATACAGTACCATTCCCTTAAGTCTACTCTCCTCCCTCCTTTATATCCCCCATTTCTAGCTCTTTTTTCTTTCTTTTATTTCCTTTTTTTTTTTTTTTTTTTTTTTTTTTTTAGGTAAGGTTTTGCTCTAGTCCAGGCTGACATGGAATTCACTATATAGTCTCAGGGTGACCTCAAACTCATAGCAATCCTCTTATCTCAGCTGCCCAAGTGCCAGAATTAAAGGCATATGCCATCATGACCAGTGACACCTTGTTTCTTAATTTCTTCATCAACAAACAAGGACCATCAAAATGACAGAAGGCATATTGTGGTGTGGGTGTACCTGGTAAATAGAGTTCAAACCCACTAAGTCTTTGCCCAAGGTGGTGGCACTCATGTTGAATCCCAGCATTTGGAGGCATGAGATAGGAGGATCACTGTGAGTTCCAGGCCAGCTTGGGGCTACAGAGTGAGTTCCTACCTGGACAAACAAAGAAACACAGAAAACAATATATAAAAACTATGCTTTTAGGGATCATTTCTACAGTTTGTTACTAGAGAAGTTTTTATGACGTGTAGAGTACCAGAAGCCATGAGGAGGACATGCAGGGTTCTCTTCTGAGTGTGAAGCTGGCTGTTTGTGTTGCTTTGCTGCCAGTACCACTTGCCATTGATGATCACTCTTGCTCTCCCCCGGGAGGGCTGGAGGAAGAGGACACAGTCTGAGTGACAAAAAAAAAAAAAAAAAAAAAAAAATCATATATATATATATAAATTTCTCCCTGTATATTTGGCATTTTGCAAAATTTACTGTGACCATATTATCTTCCAGACATTGATGTAGGGATGATGAATGCATCACTGAAGGGACTCGACACAAAGAAAGGGCCAGCCAGGCACAGTAGCACTTGTCTGTAATCCTAGCACTCCAGAGGCTGAGGCAGGAAGACTATGACTGCTAGGTCAGCCAAGGCTACACAATAAACAAACAAATAACAGTCTTTGGCCCAAGTCACCAGAATTACAGGAACGTCTCTAAGAAGGGAAGGGCTGTGGATAGAGCTGTTGTGAGAGGAAACAAGAGGGAGTACAATTTTAATATGGTAACTTGGAGTTTTCCATTATGTTGCTTCTCTGCCTTTAGCTAAGATCAAGTGGAGATTCCCAGTATACAAAGTTTAGCTGGTGAAAAGAAGTTTAAATAGTCAGGTGTGGAGCTCAAGAGAGAGTTCAAGAAGATAATAAGAATTGGGGAGCTGCTGCCACACAAAAGGTGTCAAAGTCTTAAAGTTTTATGAGGTCCCCAAGGAAATGAGGAAGATGAGGACAGAGCTCTGGGGTCACCCAGCTCTGAGAGAGCTAGAAGTCCCCAAATGAAGCTACCTCTTCCTTAACTTGGCTTTAAGGACACATATTTTACTCTTTCACCATCACTTCACTGTCTACTAGGGAGTCTTCCACACTGTGAGGTAGAATACTAAAGATTTGGAAGAATAGAAGTCACAAATGAGCCTGTCAAGAGTAGCTCTGGTGTAATAATAAAGTGAAAAGATAACTGAGGGCTGGCGAGATGGCTCAGTGGTCAAGGCACTTACTTGTGAAGTCCAAGGACTCACGCTCAACTCTCCAGGTCCCATGTATGCCAGACGCACAGTGACACAAGCGCACAAGGTCGCATATGCACACAAAGAAACGCATGCATCTGGTGTTTGACTGCAGTTGGAGGCCTGGCACACCAGTCTCTCTCTTTCTCTCCCTCTCTCTCTCTTGCATTAAAAAAAAAAAAAGGCAGTTTGTTGGGTTTGTTTCAAAAAAAAAAAACAGAAAAAGAAAAAGCGTCTGATATAAGAGGGAGAGAGAATAGAAAAGTGTGTGAATACAGCAATACAACAAGTGTGCAGCCGGTGTGGGGGGGAATCTGGGAGTGAAACTGCAAAAAAATGTGGGGTCCCTGGAACACACTCCTACACATGCACATGCATGCACACATAGACAGGAAGTGCTAAAGGGAATGGTCTATAAGAGGACTGCTGATGGGAATAACTTCAGGAGGTTATTTTCCTCTTTTTTTTATTACTAGACATGGACATAGTTTGTATGTAAAATCACATGTTGGTAGCATCCTTTCCCTCCACCCTGCCCCTTTTCTGAAAAGGCCTTAGGAGGTTATTTTTTAAATATTTTTTAAAATTTATTTATTTGAGAGAGAGAGGGAAAGAGGCAGAGAGAGAGAGAGAGAGAGAGAGAATGGGCACATCAGGGCCTCTAAAGCTGCAAATGAACTCCAGACACATGCATTACCTTGTGCATATGGCTTACATGGGTCCTGGGGAATCGAACCTAGGTCCTTTGGTTTTGTAGGCAAACACCTTAACCACTGAGCTATCTCTCCAGCCCAGGAGAAGTTATTAATCTTCATTCATGCGCTTTTCATTCCTGTAAAGACAAGTTACTTTATTTATTTTTTTTAATTATTTATTTATTTATTTGAGAGCGACAGACACAGCGAGAAAGACAGAGGGAGAGAGAGAATGGGCGCACCAGGGCTTCCAGCCTCTGCAAACGAACTCCAGATGCGTGCGCCCCCTTGTGCATCTGGCTAACGTGGGACCTGGGGAACTGAGCCTCGAACCGGGGTCCTTAGGCTTCACAGGCAAGCGCTTAACCGCTAAGCCATCTCTCCAGCCCGACAAGTTACTTTATAAAGCAAGGCATATTTTGGTTCTGGAGATGCAAGGTCTATGAGCCTCATGCATCCGTGGTCCTCTTGCAAGTAGTCCAAAATGGCACAAAACATCTTCTGGCAAGGAACAGAGAAGACACTTATTTGTGTCTCCTACTTATTAATCCACTGGGGTTTCATCTTGGGGGGGCTCTCTGTAATGACAAAGTAATCCTAAGCACTTCCTAAAGCCCTCAGCACCATAGCCAGAACTTCTACCTTGTTAATTCGCATCTCACATGAAACCTTGGGCCCACTTACAACCTAGTCTCCCCACAGCAAGAGTTAAGAAAGAAGGGATTCCTGGCAAGAGGGCGGGTGGCCCTATTGTGAGGCAGAGATGGTGTGTCCTTGGGACAGGCAGCACCTGAGCAGAGAGACAAGGGAGGGTGGGCAGTGTGGGGGGGGGCGGGGGGTAAAGCTGCTTTTGTCATATTGCTTCTGTCTTCTCAGTGAAATAAACAGCAAGGTTCTTGGCTCAGAGTGAGGATTCAGGGAGGGTGGAGGGTGTTTGAGGATAGAAGGTGCCATCTCGTTATTTCAGAATGTGGGAAAGGAAAGCCACTGGGAGATGCAGAAGGGTGGTGTTGGGAGCCCACTGGAGATTAGGAGCATAAATTTAGAGCGGCAAGTTAGCCCTGTTATTTTTTGCTCAGCGTGGAAGTTGGACAGAAACAGGGCTTTGCCAGGAAGTCCCAGGAACTAGAAAGCGTGGGGTGCGTGTACGCAGGGACAGACCGTGGACTCCCTAACTGTTTGGAACAAAACAAAGACAACAGCGAGAAAGGAGAATGGAGGCCAAACTAGGGTCAAATCATTGCTTGTATGGGGTTATGACAGAAAATACGCTGGAAGAGAAAGGCTGGTCAGTAAGTAGGGTGTTGGAAGAGAAAAGTTCAGAAGTGGTATTGTTCTTTGGTGATGCAAAGGTCCAGGGTGTCTGTGTGATCATGGGGTGGGGGAAATGATTATAGTTTAGAGGTGACTAGAGTTTCATCTAGGAATGCTAAATTAGTCCACAATGTTAACAGTGGCGGGAACTGTGAATCAAGTATTAGGATCTCAGAGAATGGATACTGAGTATGTAAACATTTGGAGGGGCTGGTATAATCTAAAGGCAGGTCGTGGGCTGGAGAGATGGCTTAGCGGTTAAGCGCTTGCCTGTGAAGCCTAAGGACCCCGGTTCAAGGCTCGGTTCCCCAGGACCCACATTAGCCAGATGCACAAGGGGGCGCACACATCTGGAGTGCGTTTGCAGTGGCCAGGGGCGCGCCCATTCTCTCTCTCTCTCCCTCCCTCTTTCTCTGTATGTTGCTGTCAAATAAATAAATAAAAATGAACAAAAAAAATATTTAAAGGCAGGTCTTAACCAAGCAGCTGGAGGGTGGGGTCTAAAGTTGCAGGGAACACAGAAAATCTAACTTGGTGAACCACGCTCTTGCCAAGGCCTTGTTCAGCATTACTCCCGCATTTCAATAATCTTCCTCCCCTCTTTGCAACCTCCCCCCTCCAGGAGAGGCCAACCAGGGTGAGGGATTTATTCCGAATTGGGTGGGAAGGAAACCGAGAACAGTCAGACCTTTGATTCACTCTGCTGCCCAATGCGGTGTTTTGGATATTTAAAAGAACACTTAAAATGCCCTTGTTTGTTTCTGCCTCTGCAAGCGTTCTGCTCAAGGACGGGGCGCCGGTAACCATGGCAGTGAGCTGAAGGTGGTGGGGAAGAGGTGGTTTTTAAATGGGCGGACCTCAGTCTGGCTGCACCTGGAAATGGAAGCTCTTGGCCTGCTTGGAGTCCTTTGTTCATTCTGCTTACTTGGGGAAGAAGACGAATTCTCCCCTAATGGGAAGCAGTTTTGAAAGGGAAGGTCTTGCCTTTCCCTTTAGGTGTGTCCTTGCAAGCTGACTTTGGGGACCAAAAGAAAAGTTGGGTCACTCTGGCTTGAGCAGGACCCTCTGCGGTGGCAGAGAAGCCAGCTCCTTTGCATCCGGGAGGCAGAGTTCTTTCTACACGCTGTCAGCTGTCTTCACCACCTCTCCCTGGACAGGTGGCCGCTCACTGGGATGGCCCAGAATCCCCGCCAAAAAAGCAGTCAGGCAGGGCCGCTACGCGAAGATACCAGGGCGATGGGATAGAGGGGACCAGAGCGAAGGAGGAAGGGAATATTTACATCCCTGCAGGGGGAGCTCCCAAAAAGCCTTCCTTTCCAGATCGGAGACACGCCCCAGGCGGCCATAGGGCAAGGCAGGACAAGGCAAACCCGGGACACATGGGTGCAGGGAAGTCCCATGACTGCAGTGTTTTGCTGCTGCTTTCCCAGTTGCTCTGGGCGGGCGGGCGGGAGGAGATGGGGCGAGAGGAAGGAGAGAAGTAAACAGGAGACCACAGAAAGAGCCAGTTCCCGGTGTTCAGAGAACACCAGCCGCCTCCAGTCCCCGGTGGGTGGCTGTATGTGTAGAAATGACACAGGGAGTGGGCGGGAGAGAGGGAAGAGAAAGCACGAGCTTTCTGCCTGTCATCCACTCACCTCGCCTTCCCCGACCCTCTAGCCCACATCCCTACTGGGGTAGGGGTGGCAGAAGGTGGGCAGGAGACAACTCACGGGGGTGCCCACCCCTATGTCCTAGTAACCGGCTCAGCGGTCGGTGAATCAGAAAGGTCTCAGCCGCTGGTCACCTGAGCTCGCCCGGGAAGGGGAACAGAGGGCAGCCTGGAGACTTGGAAGACGGGGCGGGGTGTTGGGGGTGGCAAATGGAGGGTGCGGGGTGATGCCAGGGTCTGGGACCAGGGGAGGGTGTGTGCTGGTGACAACCGAAGGGAGGCGATAAGCGTGGGATTCAGTGTCCAGCGGTGGGCAGCGCGGGGGTGCGGCGGCAGCGCGGGCCGAGGGGCTGGCTGCGGCCCGCCGCCTGCGCGCGCGCGCGGGGTTACGCGAGGTAACCGAGCCGGGAGGAGGAGGAGGAAGGAGGCGGCGGGGGCCGCGGGCCAGGGTGTCTGGCGCTCGTTGGACAAAGAGATGATGAAACGTGAGCGCTATATTTACCAAGGGGGTGGAGACGGGGTGGGAGGGGGTAAAAAGGACAAACTGTTCCACAACAACCACAGGAAACAGCCCTTCTGACTCACTGGGAGGCCGGGCCGACCCTCTCCCAGGCTTTAGTCCCCGAGGCCGGCGGGGGACCGGAGGGCGCGGGCACCGGACCTGAACCCGGGCGTCCGGGACTGGTTTCTAAATAAAAGCTACACTGGGTCCCAGGGCTGGGTACGTGTGCGTGTAGCTTCCGTGCGTCAGGGAAGAGCGCAGACCGGCAGAAATGTATCCTAACCCCGCGGTCCGGCCTCGGCGGGGGCAGAGCTGCGTGCAAACGCGGCGAGCGCGATTCCTGCAAAGTCATCTCCACCCGCACCGGCCGGCCGGCCCGCCCCGCCCCGCCCTGGGACCGCAGCCCCCGCCTCCCTCCCCTCCCCTCCCCGCCGAGCTCAGAGTTGGGGTGCGGTGCCGACTATGTTTAGAAGCTGATGTCATCTCGACACCCTACTCCGCAGTGTTCCCAGGGGGACCGCAGGGCAGGTTTGCCTAATTTTGGTGGGTATGGGGGATGGAAGGTGGCCTGCCCTCTCCCCAACACACCTCACCCCAGAGGTATCCGGGAGATTAACAAAAAACAACAAATGCAACCTCGCCAGAGTTATGAAACAGGGTGGTGGAGGGTGCAAGCCCACTGGCCAGCGCGGCGAAGGGCCAGCAGCCCGCCCCCACTCCCACCCAGGTACGGGGATGGGGAGGCGGATGGCAAGGTTAGCTCACGTGGGCGCGGGCGCCCCGAGCTCCTAGCACGAGTTTGGGGCAGGTTCTCCATCCCCCAATCTAGGGCAGTTTGTTCAACTGCAGTAAAGGGAGCTTGATGTTCCAGCAGGGAAGGGATTTCTGAGAACTGGGGCTGTCCTCAGATGAACCTGCCTCCTCCGGCTGCTGCGGCGGCGGCCGCCTGCGGAAGACTTTTTAAAAGGGCGATGCCAGGCTCGGGCGCGCGGCCGGAGTGGCTGCGCCGCCTGCCAGTCTGCGGCGAGCGCCCGCCCACGAGCTAGCGCCACGCTGGGCAGCTCGCTGCGCTGGGGGGCTGCGGGCTAAACTTCTCCTCCTGCATATGTATGAACGGGTGGCTTTGCTGCTCCCCAGAGGAGGAGGGATGGAGTTTTTTGCGGAAGGCTGCTAAGTGGAACCGAAGTAGGGCGTCGGGCAAGTTTTCGCGCCAGCCGCAGCTCCCCGCCCCGTCCAGACAACCCGGTGGGAACGCTTCAAGGCCACGGGCGGGCGGTTCACCTGATCAGGCTTTATCCGATTGTGTTTCAAATCCAGACACTTCGCCATGGTTGCAAGCCCTAGCCCAGCCTTTCCCCTCCCTACACCCTCACCTTCCCTAATTCTCCGCCTTTCCCTGAAATGAACACAGCTTTTCCCTCAGCAAGCCCCGAAGTCCTGGGTGGGATCGCTGAAGCTGCAGGGTCCAGCCCCCCATCGGGAGAGGTCTCGATCCAGCCCCCAGCGAGGTCTGCCACGTGATCCCCTCCCTACCCCGGCGGGCCATCTGTTTTCCTTCCTTCTCGCCAGGAGGCTGGCAGCTCCGCCCAGCATGGTCCAAGCCCCCCAGCTGGTAGGAGTGACAAAACCCGGAATGACAGAGCCCAGACCTACGGCGGGCGCCTTTAGCCAGAACTCTGGGCCTAGAGCAGGGATACCTGACTATCTGTGATTTAAACAGGGCCAGGTGATTAGGTCCTGACAGCAATGCTAGCTAGGTAGGAAAGACCAGCCAAAGCTGTCTAAAAGCCTCTACGGGTGGGGCCAGTGCAGCATTGGGCACGAAATACCTTACTTAGGGTCGGATGGGGTGTGAATAGGTTGTCTAAAAAAGAAAAAAAAGAAAAACACAAAAAACAGCTGGGCATGGGTGGTGCGCACTTGGAAGGGCTGAGGTAGAAGGATCGCTGTGAGTTCGAGACCACCCTGAGACTACATAATGAATGGAGGTCATCAGCCTGGGCTAGACCAAAATTAGGCCGTGGGATGGTGCCTCTGAGGAGTTGGCTGTGTCGGACCCCCACATCCCTGTTCGGCCCACACAAGGAAAGGCTGCTTCTCAGAACTGATAAGACCATGACACAAAACTCTGGTGGCTGGATTTGGTGTGATCCTGTGCGCAGTTCCTGTTGCTCAGAAATTGGAGCCCCATTCTCTCTGTAACAAAGCATTTTAACGAGGAGGGCTGTGTCTTTGGTAACAGATAGCATCTCTACCTTTTTCTCTCAAACTACATATGCATTGATCGAAGCAATCACTGAGTATACTAAAGCTGTTTTACACTTTAGTTTCTCTGTATCAACAGTATACAAGTTTTACTTGGGAAAATGAATTCACAGGAGGAAGATGAAGTGTGGCAGGTGATTATAGAGGCCAGGATTAAGATGATGTGAAAACAGCAAGAATATTTGAAGCTGGAAAGCACTTGGGTGACTGCAGTTGGCCTTTCAGAGATGGCTACCGAAGCCCCATACCAAACTGGAGCAGACCAGGCCTCTGTCACTGCCAGGAATCTCATCCAGTTGGTGAAGTCGCAGGTGCAGGAGGTGTGCCAGCTCTCCCAGAAAGCAGAAACCAAGCTGGCTGAAACACAGACATGGGGGCTGCACCAGAAAACACAGGGGGTGAGAGATAAGAGGGCTGACCTGGAGCAGGATGCCTACCTATGTGAAGATTGAGGGCCTGAGCCCACTGCCCAGTCGACCCACTCTGGGGAAAGCAGGGTGGGTGCCATCCACTTGTCACCTCTGCCCTGCACAAAGGGGACACTTCCTGCCCTGACCAGTTAGGCCAGAAGCCTTTGTGAGCTGTGGTCCCTTCCTCTGATCTTAGTCATTACTGGTCCTGGTTCTTAGCCAATGGGCACTGTACACAGCGGCTTTTTCTCACTTTTACCTCATACCCCCCTCAGCACAGCGGCTTTTTCTCACTTTTACCTCATACCCAAAGCATCTCACCAACCTGGGCCAGAGAGGGGAGGAGGTCTTTTCTGCCACATCCTTAAGTCCCATAGCTATTTAGCCTCAGGTTTTAACCTTACTCAGATTTTCAAATATGACTTAGCATTTGCTCCTTCTGCAGGATTAAGAGTTTGCAGAGCAAGAGGGAGCCTATCCCGTTTGTAAGATTTCCTTTAAGTGTTTTTATTGCTGTCTCTGATCTGGCCCTGTGGCACAGTTCAGGTTAAGGATGCTAGTGGATGTTTAGATCATGAATATAATCTTCACCTGGTGCTTCCAGCAGGGTTTACACTTAAAAAAAAAAAAGAAAAAAATAATAATAAGAAGTTAGTATCCAAGACATTTCCTATAATCAGCTTAAAGAAAAATATGACACCATAAAATTAAGAAAGGAGGCATTTAACTGGAGAGATGGCTTAGCGGTTAAGGCGCTAAGTGAAAGGACCCAGGTTGGACTCTCCAGGACCCATGTTAGGCAGATGCACAAGGGGGGGAGGGCACATATCTGGAGTTCCTTAGCAGTGGCTGGAGACTCTGGCAGGCCCTCTCTCTCTCCCTACCTACCAATTTCTGTATCTCTTTCTCTCAAATAAATAAATAAAAATAAATATTAAAGAAAGAAAGAAAGGAGGCATTTGAGTATGGTGTGGTGACCCACACCTATAATACCAGCACCTGAAGCTCAGGTAGGAAGATCGCTAGGAGTTAAAAGCTCAGCCTGAGGCTACAGGGTAAGTTCCAGGCTAGTTTGAGCTGGAGTGAGACCCTGCCTCAAAAATAAATAAATGGCCAGGTGTGGTGGCGTACACCTTTAATCCCAGCATTCAGGAGGCAGAGATAGGAGGATTGCCTGGAGTTTGAGGCCACCCAGAGATTACATAGTAAATTCCTGGTCAGCCTCGAAACCAATAAACCAACCTCGAAAACCAATAAATAAATAAATGAGCCAGGAGTGCTGGCACACGCCTTTAATCTCAGCACTCAGGAGGCAGAGGTAGGAGGATCCCTGTGAGTTGGAGGCCAGCCTGACACTACATAGAGAATTCCAGGTCAGCAGGGGCTAGACTCACTTAAAAATAAATAAATAAATAAATGCCTGTTTTCTCATTAAATACTGACTTAAGTTGCTTTGCCCTTCACTGCCAAAAAGACCTCCATTTTACTCATCCCCCCCCCATTTTGGTTTGATTGCTTTTATTTTGTTTTGAGACAAGGTCTCATTAGCACAGGCTAGCTTCAAACTCACCACACAGATGATCTGAACTAATGATTCTCCTGCCTCTACCTCCCAAGTGCTAGGATTATAGATGTGCCACCCTTGGGAGTATTTGCAGTTGGGGAAAGACTATGCAGATATATTAATCACATCCACTGATAAGGAAATACCTCAGACAGGTTGGCTGAGGTCAAGGATCTCAGTTCAGGCCCAGGAGGCCATTTCCCCTCTCTGATCAACACAAATTGAAAGAGAGCCTTGCCCTTCAAGCACTGTCTTACTAATGGCAATAATGATAATTACTTTAGAATGCACCATAAACAAGGATTATAGCTCTGGCCACTGAGCCCATAAGCCATTGTTATGAGAACTTGGATAATAAACCAAAGGCTTAGGGAGGAAGTGGAAGGAAAACCCATAAACTAGAAGCAGTTACAGTCTCTGAATTCCCTTGCTCCTCCCAATTGGCTGGTTTGGAGTAGAAATGTACAGAGTACCTGGGGAAAGCAGGCCTCATATATTTACGTGGTATGATATATATTTTACTGGTAAATTATTCATTTTAAATAGGAATACTTCATATTAATTTGGGGTACTTTTTTCCAAAATTTAATTGAGACAACCACATGCTGGCAAAACAGCACAAACTGGTTTTAATCATAAAACTATTATAATACATTCCAACACAGCAAGGAAACTATTGTTGAAAATACAAGGGAAAACTCCTGATGTAGGAATTTCTCTTTTTTTCCTCTCAATTTTTATTAACATTTTCCATGATTATAAAAAATATCCCATGGTAATACCCTCCCTCCCCTCCCCCACTTTTCCCTTTGAAATTCCATTCTCCATCATATCCCCTCCCCATCTCAATCAGTCTCTCTTTTATTTTGATGTCATGATCTTTTCCTCCTTGTATGATGGTCTTGTGTAGGTAGTGTCAGGCACTATGAGGTCATGGATATCCAGGTCATTTTATGTCTGGAGGGAGCACTTTGTAAGGAATCCAACCTTTCCTTTGGCTCTTACAATCTTTCTGCAACCTCTTCCACAATGGACCCTGAGCCTTGGAAGGTGTACTCCAGTCACTTCTTTTTTTTTTTTTTTTTGGTTTTTCGAGGTAGGGTCTCACTCTAACCCAGGCTGACCTGGAATTCACTATGGAGTCTCAGGGTGGCCTCGAACTCACAGTGATCGTCTTACCTCTGCCTCCCGAGTGCTGGGATTAAAGGCATGCGCCACCACGCCCAGTTTCCAGTCACTTCTTTCCAGCACTATGATACCTTCTGAGTCGTCCCAAGATCACTGCCATCTGAAAAGAGAAGATTCTCTACCCAAAGTGAGAGTAGCATTAATATAAGGGTATGAAGATGAAGAGAAGTGCTTACTGGGCAGTTTGATAAGCATAGTATATACATTTAGCCAGACAACAGCAGATGTTACACCCCTAGGGCTCATGACTAACCCTATTTTAAGTTTTCAGGATCAGGGATGTATTCCCTCCCATGGAGCAGGCCTCCAGTCCAATTGGAGGGCAGTTTGTTTCCACCATGACAGACGTGCCACTATTTCACCCGTTGGCTCATTTGGCCTGGCAGGCCAATTATAAGGTTTGCAGTGTCCACTGTATCTTCACTGGTGGTATCTTTCTCCCATTGAACTACATGTAGAATGGCTTTTTCCAGCTTTCTGTCAGCTGGTCTACATGGAGGAGGTTATCAGCTTAGTTCCAGCAGGATTTCTCAGTGGCCTTGCAGCCCAAGTATGTGGAGTCTTCAGCAATACTGATGTAGGAATTTCTTGTGATATGTTGCTATTGAACATATATAAGTCTCATGGTGGATAGATTGCAGTTTTGTATCCTTCCATGCTAACTCATTAGCGGGAACATTAAGTATCTGGAGGATGAATGGTTGAGGAAGTAGCTGGTTTACAATTCTAGGGTTGCTCAGTCTGAAGATTCTCTAAAGCAAGTCAAACAGCAATCATGTTTGCAAATCTAAATGAGAAATTTCACATGGATTATGAAACCTGTCTTCCTGACTACCTTTTTTTTGTAACTCTGAAATGAGTATGTCACGGAGTTCAGTCCAAACAAAGTGAAATTAAAGGAAATTAAAGTGAAGAAACAAGAAGCAAGGAAAATTAAATTTTACATTAAAAAAAACCAAATGATATTGTATTAAAATTCTGGATTATAATCTTCCAGGAAAGATACAGGTTTTTTTTTTCTTGAATAACCCCAGTGTTGATGCTAACATTTTCCATAGCCACCCAGAACTAGACTTGAAGAGGCTTTTCCCTTAGTGTAATATCAGTTTAAATACAAGACTGAGAGAATGTACAGGCCACGATCATAGGTCTTCAGAGAGTCCACTGGTATATGCCTGTTGGATCCTAAAGAGATATGCTTCTGCAGGGCATGGTGGCACACACCTTTAATCACAGGCAGAGGTAGGAGGATTGCCGTGAGTTCAAGGCCACCCTGAGACTACATAGTGAATTCCAGGTCAGCCTGGGCTGGAGTGAGACCCTACCTCGAAAAACAAAAACAAAAAGAGGTAAGTTTTTAAGTCATACTGTAACCCAAGAAACAGGAAAGAAAAGAACAAAAAATAAAAAAATAAAGTAAAAAAAATACATGAAGTGGGAAACTACTACTCCACAAACCCTAACTGCCTCAGCCTCCAAAAACCAGTATTCCCAGCTCCAGTGAAGTCTTTTTTTTTTTTTTTTAAAGATTTTTTTTTAATTTTTATTTATTTATATGAGAGTGACAGACACAGAGAGGAGGACAGATAGAGGGAGAGAGAGAGAATGGGCGCGCCAGGGCTTCCAGCCTCTGCAAACGAACTCCAGACGCATGCACCCCATTATGCATCTGGCTAACGTGGGACCTGGGGAACCGAGCCTCGAACCGGGGTCCTTAGGCTTCACAGGCAAGCGTTTAACCGCTAAGCCATCTCTCCAGCCCGAAGTCTTTTTGAATAGGGTCTTGAATGCAAGAACTCCAAGATGGTTTTGCTTTTATTTTTATTTGTTTATTTATTTACTTGTTTTTTTGAGGTAGGGACTCACTGTAGCCCAGGCTGACCTGGAATTCACTCTGTAGTCTCAGAGTGGCCTCAGAATTCTGTGATCCTCCTATCTCTGTCTCCTGACTGCTGGGATTAAGGGCTTTTGCTTTTAAATCCTATGACATACTTACCTCACAGAGTTATTGTAAGAGTGCACCCAGGGTGATTTGCCCTGGGCTGGGCCCAGAGAAACAAAAGGGGTGGGACAGTGATAAGATGAAGATGTTCTAGGTGGGCCAGCATTGCCTTTTTACAGTCTTCGTCCATGAGGTCACCTGTAATATCTTCCCTGTGCTACTTAAACCAGGTGTGGTGGTGCATTCCTTTAATCCCAGCAGTTGGGAGGCAAAGGTAGGAGGATCGTGATAAATTCAAGGCCAGCCTGGGCTAGAGCGAGACTTTACCTCGAAAAACATAAACAAAAGTCAAAATAAAATATTCTAGCCTTCTAATTGGGAGGATTCACTTGAGGCTATTGAGGAGTATGGACCTGCTGCAGCTATTCTAAATCTTAAAACTTAACAGCTGTGGGAGTAAGGAGATGGCTAGTAGTTAAAATTCTTGCTTACAAAATCTGTTAAAAATAAAAGGGGGGGGCTGGAGAGATGGCTTAGCGGTTAAGCGCTTGCCTGTGAAGCCTAAGGACCCCGGTTCGAGGCTCGGTTCCCCAGGTCCCACGTTAGCCAGATGCACAAGGGGGCGCACGCGTCTGGAGTTCGTTTGCAGAGGCTGGAAGCCCTGGCGCGCCCATTCTCTCTCTCTCCTATCTGTCTTTCTCTCTGTGTCTGTCGCTCTCAAATAAATAAATAAATAAAAATTAAAAAAAAAAAGAAGAAGCAGAAGAAGGTGGGCCTGGTGGTGCACGCCTTTATTCCCAGCACTCAACACTCTGGAGGCAGGGGTAGGAGGATCATCTCGGACTTCAAAGTCACCCTGAGAATGCATAGTAAATTCCAAGTCAGCTTGGACTAGAGTGAGACCCTATGTCAACAACAACAAATCTGTCAGCCTGGGTACAATTTCCTAATAACCACTAAAGCTGGATTAAGAGTGGCACATGCATCTGGAGTTCATTTGCAAGAGAACCCCCATCTCACATGCACATACACACACACATCTCCACATAAATAATTTTTTTGTTTTTTCAAGGCAAGGTCTCACTCTAGCCCAGGCTGACCTGGAATGCACTAAGTAGTCTCAGGGTGGCCTTGAACTCATAGCAATCCTTCTACCTCTACCTCCTGAGTGCTGGGATTATAGGCATGAGCCATCACACCCAGCTGAATGAAAATATTTTTTTTAAGAAAGAAAGTGAAAGAGTTTTTTTTTTTTTTTTTTTTTTTTTTTCGAGGTAGGGACTCCCTCTAGCCCAGGCTGACCTGGAATTCACTATGTAGTCTATGTAGTCAGGTTGGCTTCGAACTCATGGTGGCGATCCTCCTACCTCTGCCTCCTTAATGCTGGAATTAAACATTCTTTCCCCAGCTATCATGATGGAAAACAACACCAGCCTTCGTCATAAAGAGAAGCAAACTGAGTTAATCAGGCTCTCAATCCTCCAGTAATTGTTAATCAAGTAATGCCACAATATTCAACAGCTAAGGACCTCTATCTGCCTGGTTCCAGTTCTTAAGAATCTGTTTAACATAGTTAATATTTCACAAGAGCACAGGGGTTGGCTGTTGTAAAGCCCAAAGATCCAGAAATAGGAGACCTTTGATTTCTACTGAACCCTGTCATGTCTTCCTGATGAAGTATACATCTTATTTTTTACATTTGTAAAGCAATGGGAAGGAAACGTCCCTGGGGTATATGTTTGTGTTTTGGGAGAAAGGGCAGCCTCAAGGAAAAAAAATTTTTTAAATAAAAATGAGGGGTTTTTGTCTCTGTCTGCTGAAAGTGGATTTAAATAGCTTCAAAGCAAAATTAAAATAACTTGCAACAAATTGCACCAAGGGAATGCAAGAATTAAGAATTGCAAAAATGCAAAGATTAGGTTTTCCATGTAAACATCACTGGATACATTATGTTTGAAAACCAGAACTTTTGTTAGCTGTGACTTGTGTTTTAAGATGAATTGCTCCTAGTTAATGTGTTGGATGGAAGAACTTAAGATCTACTCCAAAGTACGCTTCATTAAAAAAAGAAAGGACCGAATTGATGTTCTCTCAGAACTTGTCCTGACATATTGATGAGGTTGTTAAAATTTATAGATTCACTTTACATTATGCACCACTCTACCCTCCGTCTATAACTTAGTTTTACTACCAGAAACACAAAACACAAAGATGAGTCCAGTTTTCACTACAGCCCAGAGCTTTTACAAGTGTCTAGCGCTTGCTTTTGGTACGCCCTTCTGATTGGCTGACCCAATGCCAGTGACATCAACCAACTTACTTTTGATTGGAAGGCTGGTTGCTGGGACTGTAGCGTTTGCAGGAAGTCACTTAACTGTTTGAGGACTGGGAAACTCGAACCTGAAGTTGTCTTTTGTCATAGGGAAGGGTGCCACCGACTCGGGGGGAGATGTGTCCTGAAGCTGTGCCAGCTGGACCGTGATCGGGGAGGCTTGGGCGGGCGCTTAGACGGAGCGACCCCCGTGGGGTTGAGTGGCCGCTCTTCGCTGGCCTCCCGGCTGTTACCCTTTTAAATGTCAGCGCTCGGGGCCGGAGGGGTAGCACGAGGCGGCGGAAAGGCACAGTCGGATTGGCCACACGCCTCCGTCCTAGACGCACCTCTCCACCGAAGGGCCCTTCTGACTGGCAGGGGGAGAAAGTAAACAGAGTTGAATCACCCTCCCCACTGGCCAATTGGAGGGGGGCTGGCTTGTGACGTGATGGGATTCTGCGAAATTGTTACTGAGCGAGAGAATGCCGGAGCGGCGCGCACCGGCGGGAGCAGGCGCTCAGAAGCCTCCGCTGGACTGGGGAAGAAGAAGTGTCGCTTAGACCCGGAGCCCTGCCCGGCGGCCCTGGCCACGCTCATCAGGGTGGTCTATTGAATGTCCCGGGGCTTCGGCGCCACGGAGAGGCGACCGAGGGCGTGTTCCTCCCTTGCAGTTTCCTCTCCCAGCAAGTCGGGGGCGTTTTCAATCGAATAAACTTGCGATCGCCACGTGTGGCATCTTTCCAAGGGAGCCGGCTCCGGGGGGCTCCCCCGGGCGCGCCCGTCGGGGGATCGCGCGTGGCGCGGGACAGGGCGGCGGCAGAGCCGGCCGCGGATGCTGCGTGCGGAGGCGCTGCCGGTTACGTAAAGATGAGGGGCTGAGGTCGCCTCGGCGCTCCTGCGAGTCGGAAGCGCCCGCGCCCCCGCCCCTCGGCCGCGCCGCGCCGCGCCTCGCCGTTCCCATCCGCGCTCGTCGTCCGAGGCCAGGGCAGGACGAGCCGAACGAAAAGCTCCCGTCAAGCCATCCGCCAAGTTTGGCCGAGCCGCCTTTGGGGGCTTGCTGTCGCCCGCACCATGTCCGCGGCCGCCTACATGGACTTCGTGGCTGCCCAGTGTCTGGTTTCCATCTCGAACCGCGCTGCGGCGCCGGAGCATGAAGGCGCTCCGGAGGCAGAGAGGCTGCGACTACCTGAGCGCGAGGTGACCAAGGAGCACGGCGACCCGGGGGACACCTGGAAGGATTACTGCACACTGGTCACCATTGCCAAGAGCTTGTTGGACCTGAACAAGTACCGACCCATCCAGACCCCCTCGGTGTGCAGCGACAGTCTGGAGAGTCCCGATGAGGATATGGGATCCGACAGCGACGTGACCACCGAATCTGGGTCGAGTCCTTCCCACAGCCCCGAGGAGAGACAGGATTCTGGCAGCGCGCCCAGCCCGCTTTCCCTCCTCCATCCTGGAGTGGCTGCGAAGGGGAAACACGCCTCCGAAAAGAGGCACAAGTGCCCCTACAGTGGCTGTGGGAAAGTCTATGGAAAATCCTCCCATCTCAAAGCCCATTACCGAGTGCATACAGGTTAGCCTCGTCGTCTCCCCCACCCCCCACCCCTGCTCCCGGGGTTCTTTAACCTTTGACCGGGCAGCATCCCTGGGATCCCAGGGAACCGCACTAGTGGGTGTGAACATTTTGCAGAAGGTGTTGGTAAGCTATCTCGTTGGTGGTCCCGGGCGTCTAAGAGCCGCGGGGAGCCCCAAACTGGCGGGCTGAGAGAGTGCGGTGAGGGGCCCGCCCCTCCGCTCAGCTCCGCGGCCGCCCCGCCCCGCCCCCGGGACTCCGCACCCCGCCGCCGCCGCCGCGGTGCCGCCCAGCCTGGGGACGAACCGGCGGCGGGCGGGCTGATGGCGAATCTTTGATCGCATTCCCTGGAGGGGTTGCAGCGGAGGTCAAAACCTGGGGGTGAAGGGTGGACACGGTGCTCTCTACGTGGTGTCTTTTAGGGGCTACTTTTCAGGGTTAGTAGAGGTGGTTTGAAATTTGCCAGGAGTCCCCTGAGAGGTTTAAAATTGCTTCAGGCCGCAGGGGAGTCTGATCACGGAATGCCTGGTGGGTTAACTTCACGACTTAGTTCGCCCTCCCGGTGAGGGAGATTTCAGAGCTGATTTGTTTCTGTGTGTTGGGTCGAGCCTAAACAGAAGCTATTTGGCGTGGAGGCGTGGTCCTTGCCGAAGGTCAAGGCCCTGCGGATCAATGTGGGGCGCTTCTGCAGGCTGCGGGGTGGCTCCCAGGGAGGCCAAGCAGCCGAGCTGGACACGTACGAATGTGGCTGGAAAGATATCTGCTGTGTGAAATGGGCTTTGGAGACTGAGAGGGTCTTTGGCCAGCCAGCTCCTCTGGTTCTAGATTATCTACACAGATAAAGTTGGGAAACATTCACGGGTCTGACCATCAGAATTCCAGGCAAGCTTTTGGGCTAGAGGAAGATCTTACCTCGTAAAACCAAAAAAGAAAAGGTTCATTTATAACTGCCATTCTGATGGAGTAGCAGGGCCCTTTCCCTCTGTCTTGTGACACCATGCTTAAGAAGTTGCTGAGCTACCTGGAAAGGTGGAGGTTTTTGGTGTAATGGTTTGATATTTTCTGGAAGACACCCTGGGCCTTTGGTTTCAAAATGAGGTTTGAGGTTTCTTGTGCTTAGGCTTATTTTATTTATTGAAAGGCTCGGTAACTGTCTTTCCTTTCAACATTTCCTTTGGACAGTGAGTGTGGAGGTGGCTGCTGACACCGGAATGAATCTGAATTTCCTCTGGTTAATGCAAAGCCAGGTGTTGTTTGGGGGACAGCGTCTAGGTTGCTCTATGAACCATCCTTGGAAGTCTGTATCTGTAAGGTTGAAGGCAGGCATGTACCCTCAGCAGGGGATATGACCTTTAGCAGGGCTCTGGGGGTGAAGCAGGGGTATATTAACTCAGCGTGTTACTCACCACAGCTGTTGGGCGGGCCTGGCTGTGTCAGCCATGTTCCCAGAGTTCAGCTGCTCACATGGCCACCCTCTACCACCTTGAGCAAAGGCATTTTCTCCTTCAGGGGAGCTGTCCAGTGGTGCGGGTGGGGAGGCCCGCAGTGCCTCTGTCTGGCTCAGGAGTGGATCCCTGGCATGATGGGCGGTTGGTTCAGCTGAGTGCCTTTCTCGGGCATTTATAGAAATGGCTGTTCATGTGTGCATGCATGCGTGCTGCTCTTTAATTCTCCATAAGGCACGTTGGCTCGGCTGTTTCAGGAGAACCTTTCTCACAGTCTAGAAAGGGAAAAGGAAGTGAAATAAATATTCATCCCATTTTAAATGCTACAGTCATTCTTTTGAAATGACTATTGTGATCCCAGGTGTCTTATTTATGTTGGGGGGGGGACTGTCACGCTGGTAGTGCATGATGCTTGGCAGTTGATCAAAACCCCAACCTGTGCAGGCTTTATACAAGGTATACTCCTGCCCCAGGAGGCATGTTTTCCACTTCAGGCATTTGGATTTTTCAGATAACAGCTTCAAGTTGGATCCACCACAGTTGGGTGGGGCAGGGAGATTCTCTGTCTGCCAGTTGTTAATCCAGAAGGTAGATGGAGAAGGCATTTGGAATGTCTATGCTGTGAAGCTCTTAGAACTGAAGTCCCTGCCACACCCCCGAGCTCAGTACTGCTCACACACATTCCCTTGAGAATCTCTGACTAGCTCACTTCCCTACAGAGTTTCATACAGCTTGCCACTTCCTTAAACTAGCAGCTTTAGAAGTTGTATCATTCCGACAGATTTTTACTCAATTCAGTGCAGCTCACTGTTTCCATAGTGTCCTGAGAAGAGAGACACTATTGAGGGGCTCCATTGTGATCTGCTCTTGCTTGCCACTTGTAAGACCCTAAGCAGGTTTCTATAACTCAGACTTTATAACCCGAGTGAGGCCTCTGCAGAATTTGCTTTGCAGATTTGTTTGGTGTGGCCAACATAGGGTTTATAAAAATTTAATTAGTTGTCAGCATCTAAAAATCAGGATTTGGGCACAAGATCAGATTTCTTGCTTCTCTGGAAAAATCAAAAGTTCTGGCACTAGTGGGCCTGAATTTTTGCCTAGCAACAGTTGGTTTGAAGTGTTTTATCATTCTTTATATGGGGCAGCACCTCTTATTTTATTTGCTTTTTATTTATCTTTGGTTTGGGGAGACAGGATCTCACTAACCCAACCTTGAATTTGACATGCTCTTGTCTCAACTTCCCAAGCACTGGGATTATAGGGGTATGTGTCACCACATCCACATTTTCTTTGGATACTCTGACTGTCTGACAGTGTCTAAGTATGTACTTAGCCTCCACAGGGGAAGAAACCCACCCTCCAATACTGGAAATAGATTCTTCAGTCTCTCTAGGGTTGATTGTCCTTACCAACTCTAACTCAGGTGGGAGAGTTTGCTTGTCCTAGTGAGAGGTGGCTTTCTGCCACTTTCACTCTTCTTAGCTTTGGAGTCAACTGTTTGGTGGGGAGTCTAATGTCGTCAGAATCGTGACAGTAATACACTTCTAGGGGCTGCTTATTGGCAGTGTGCTTAACAGGCCCAAGGCCCTGGGTTCAGTCCTTAGCACCCAAACCAACCAAACAAAATCCCAGACGGGGCTGGGGACATGGCTCAGTGTATAAAATGCTTGCCTCACGTCACTCTTGCATCCCCAGCACCCACATAAATGCTAAGTGGGCGTGGTGGCCTACCTTCCATCTTAGCAAGTAGGAAGTGGAGCCGGGATTCCCCTGAGAAAGCCAGCTAGTTAAGCTAGCTCAGTTAGCAAACACTGAGTTCAAGTAAGGGACCTTGTCTCAGCAATTTAAGTAGAGAGTAATCAACGCTTGATGTCAACCTCTGGACTCCACATGCACACCCATCCCCACACACAGACACAGGGAGCAGGGTGTCAGGGCCAGAGCTGTCTCCCCCACTCCCTAGTCTAAGGGGCCATAATACCAAGTACTAAAGTTCTTTGCCAGTTTCTCCTCTTTCTGAGTACAAGGAAGCCTGGTTCTTAAGGAAGTATACTTTCTGCCCTGCTCTTCCAAGGCACCTCCCCAAAGTGATATGGAATGGTATTTCATAACCTGCTTGCTTCCGCAAGATGGATTTACAGCTAGGCCTGAGGGGGTCTTGCCCAGGTAACTGTTTCTCTACCTTTTCTCATTCTCTCTCCACTAAGGCAACTTGAGATACTATTTTTTTTTCTTTCATAAATGTGCAGCCCATCCCCCATAATGTTTTAGTACTACAGATGCATTATAGACCTGTGGGCTGGGCCTCTTGAGAAGGCCTCAAACCATTGTGATACCTGATGTTTACACCCAACAAAGAATCAATTTTTGCCTAGTTGTGGGTATTGACACCCCACCCATCCCCAGTGAAGATGTCTAGACCTACTCTCAAGTGTTCTGTTGGAGAGAAAAAGCCATGAACACTAGAGAGGTGAGCACAAGCCCTCACGTGACAGTTTCCCACTGAAAGCTTTCTGGGCTTGCCCAAATTCCCATGGGATTGCTTCCACATTTCAGACAATATGAAGACTCCCCTGTGTACCCCCATCCACCAGCTCTCCAGCCCAGCTGAACTGTCCCCTGGGGATGGAGGACGGTGGTAGCTCTCGGTCCTAGCCTGGGAGAGATCCTCCCTCATTTCTTACTTGCCTCCATCTCTCTGCCCTAGCAGGGACAAAGCTTCTCCAACGTGACATGATTGTTGCTTCCCAGCAGAAAAGACAAGTGGGGTACAATTACAGAGAACAGTTCTTCCCTGGCTTTCCTCTCAAAAGATCCTCTGTGGGTGGCAGAAGGGAGCAGAGGGGTGTGAGTGGACCCCTGGTGGAGAAGGGAAGCACCAGATTTAACTGTTTCCCTTCAGTCACAAAGACAGTAAACGTGACGGAAGTGGACTCTGGGACTCTAAGCAAGGGGGTGGACGTACATTCCTGTCTCAGTTGTTGACACTTATCCCAAGAACCAGTCATTCTGCAATGTCTGTGGGAAATTCCCAAAGTGAACTTCCCAGGGAAAAACAAATCATATGACATATTGGGAAAGCGGCTGACAGTGGTCTTCCCTAATAAGTTCATTGAGAGGAAAAGTGGGTGGATGATTTCCCAGACCTCTTTAAGCAGCCCCTAGAACCATAGGCAGGCTCGGCTTAGAGCCTGCCCTCCAGCCCATAGCTTGATTTCTGGATGCTTTACAATCATTAGCATTGTTGTTGCTGAAAAACAACACCCAGCCGTGTTGTGTTTCTACTCTTGACTTCCCAAATCTTCTGGATTTTTGTTTTCTCTCTCCTCCCTTGTCTGTTCTGGGGCTTTGGGGGGAAGGCTTAGAGCATGCTATGGCTCCACTGCTGGAAATCTCTCCCACATCCCACCCTCCCACCCTTTCCTAGGGTTTCTGCAGCAAGCCCAGCGCCCACGGAGGAGAGTAAATTAATGCCTAGTAATTGGTACAAAGGCACTTTCTGTTTCTATGCAACACAAGTGAAAAGAAAAGACACAAGGAAGGAGGAAAAACCCCACTGATGGTTAAAAAGGGAAACTTAGATGCTCCCAGTCTGCCCCACTTTTTGTTGGAGGTTCGTCACAGGCCTAGGCCCACCTTGGAGCACCTGGTGGCAGCAGTTGTTAGTATCAAAAGAATAGAACTTGCAGATTGGAAGTGACCTTGAGAGGGCCTCTCATCTATCATTTTGTCTAAAAAAACCATGTGCCCACTCTCAGAGAGAGGGGTTGTTATGTTGAAGTATGGGGTGGGGAATGAGGGTGTTTGGAAGCCCACAGGCCGGACCCAAAGGCCACTTGCTTGGCTTAGCATGCATGTGCCCCTGGCTTGATCCCGGCTGTTCCTAGAAGAGCCCAGGAAAGCCTGTGGCTTGCAACTTGCTGCTGTGGCTGCTCTGGAGTTCCTTCTTCATTGTGAATTTTCCCACCCATGGTTTCAAACTTCCAGAGGATTTCAATCTGTGGTTAATATTTTTCTACAACTTAATACAAACCTAGGTTTATTTGGTGAATTAACTAAATGAATGTGCTAAGTGGAGTGTCCCGAGGCCTCTGCCCTTCTGTAATCAGCCAGGGGCACTCCCTGAAACAACCCAGGCAGAGCTTCCAGAAGGTTCCTGCTTCTTCCTTTCTGGAGTCCTCCTGAAACTTTAATACCTTTTTGGTGCATTAAGGCCAAGAGTAAATATTTGTCTTGTCTTGGCCTCAAGCAGTCCCCTCAGCAAGTAATAGGACTAATATTAATATTCATGAGCAAGGAATCCCCACTGGGAAGGGAGAAGCATCCATCTTTTTACATGTTGGGGTTTCAGAGCATTGATTCTACCTGTGTCTAATGCCCGTGTTTGTGATACGACACGTTCCTACAAGCTCCCCTTCTCATCTCAGTTATCTTCCACCCCAGGTGTACTGGATTTTGGAAGCCCTCAGGGAGATCTGAGAATCTGCGCCTGAATCCAAAGGTTCCTCCCTGCCTTCACCATTTAAGACCCGAGCTGTGGTCTTTAAATGACTCACTGAATGAACTTTTGTGGTGCTAGGGGATGGAACTTGGGCCTTATGCATGCTAGACAAGCACTCTACCACTGAGTGATGTTCCCAGCCTCCTGAGTTTATTTATTTTTTAATGAAATTGAGAGAATGATTGCAAGTATGAATGGGAAAATGGAATTCATCCCTGATGAACCAGATTGAGCCTTTTGGAAAAGTGAGGGTATTATTTAAATAGATTAAAATAAAACCACAGGAGTTTAAACCATACAAAATTAATGAGCAGGTTTTGAAATGCAGGCAGCAGTGGTGTTTTCTGTGCAGGGAAGTTTGCACGTTTTTCAGAACCTCCCTCTTTGTGGAAGTGACCATGTGCCTCTGAGAAGACCTGAATAGCCAGGGTGGGAACCATTGGGCAGACATGTAGTGCTGGGGGAGAATGGCCTAAAGGCCTGGGGACAGTGGATACATTTGACTGGAAAGAATCTAAGAGATCATTATTACTCAGAGAAATGGGGAGAAGGGAGGAGGCTCACCTCCTGTCCCTCACAAGGAGCCAGCTCTGTAAGACTGCAGTCAGTGAAGAGGCGGGCCTGAGCCTATAGTTACTGATGCAGTGCACGAGACCAGTCCCCTGTAGGGTACTGGAAGGTGAGAGGCTTCTCAAAAAGCCTTGGCCAAGAAGCAGGAGTGGTCAGAACACACACTCCGCCTGTGTCTGCACTTGGCCGCCCTCACTCGCCACAAGAGCTTTACCTCCCTGAGCTTCAGCATTCTTGTCTGTAAAATGGACTCAGTAGTTATGTACTCTTGAAGTTCTTCTGGGGCTGAATTCTGATGAGGTATTGAAAACATTCAGCATACTAATCTCAGGCTGAGCATTACTACAATTAAAAATACAAAATGTACATATGTGGCCCAGAAGTCCTTGAGAGTCTTAGAATTTTTGCTTAAAATTCTAGCTGGATCCAGCAGCATCTCATTCATTTAAATAATATTCATTGAGTGGCTTACATGCAAAAGCTGTGCTAAATGCTGATAAGCACTGGTGCTTTTGTGAATGCTGTTATGTCAAACACGTAGTAGGTATTATGCTCCAGGCTAAATGGTTTACATAAATGTCATATTTAAACAGTGAACCTATAGATGGAAACATGTTATTTATTCTCAGTTACTAGAAGGAGTCAGGCTGCTTAGTTAACATAGTCCATGGTATGCTGAACTTTCCCAGCATGCTACTAGGTGCTTAGAGATGTGCATGTGTGGCTGTTCACCTGGGCTCATTGGGTTTCTTCCAGCGAGAAGAAACTCTGTTTTTCATGGTTCTTGTGGATTTGGTCCCAAACCACCATCTTCAGCTGGCCAGCTTGTTGTTCTCAGTCTGCTTTCAGGTTGGTTTTCATGAACCTGGGTCAGCAGAGTCAGCAGAAAAACTGGACTCTGACCACACCCACTCTGTATCTTCCAGAGTCAGCCAGAACTGCTTCCTTCCAAGTGAAGAAAAAAAAAATCCAATTTGTTGCTGCTTTGATTTTTTTTTTTTTTTTTTGAGACATGATCTCACTGTATAGCTCAGGCTGACCCGAAGCTGTGTAGCTCAGGCTGACGTCAAGCACTGAATCTTCCTAGATCAGCCTCCTGAATGCTGGGGTTACAGACCTGCACCACCATGCCTAGCCAGAAACCAGTTGGGATCTGTACACAGTCAGCACTGTGGTTGCAAGCAATAAAGTTCAGACTTGGATTGGTTTGATAAAAAATCAAGTTCCAAGCTGGTCATGCTGGCTCAGGCCTATCATTCCAGCACTTGGTAGACTGAAGCAGGTGTATTGCTGTATGTTGGAGGCCAGCCTATATAGCAAAACTTATAAAACTATAAAAACCTTTTTTTTTTTTTTTTTTTTTCCTGAGGTAGGGTCTTTTCTAGTACAAACTGACCTGGAACTCACTCTGTAGATCCAGGTTGGCCTTGAACTCACATCAATCCTCCTACCTCTGCCTCCCCAGTGAGGGGATTAAAGGTGTGTGCCATCACCCCCCTGGCTTAAAACGTTATTTATTTTTTATTTATTTTTGTTTTTTTGAGGTAGGGTCTCACTCTAGCTCAGGCTGACCTGGAAATCCCTCTGTGGTCTCAGGGTGGCCTCGAACTCATGGCAATCCTCCTACCTCTGCCCTCCAAGTACTGGGATTAAAGGCGTGTGCCACCATGCCCAGTGTAAAGTTTTATTTATTTGCAAGTAGAGAGGGAGAATGGGCACACCAGGGCCTCATGCATGCACCACCTAGTGCATTGGATTCCACATGGTCACCGTGGAACCAAACCCAGCCCATCATGCTTTGCAAGCAAGCACCTTTCTAGCCTTAAAATGAAAGTTCAAAATAGTGCTTCAGTTTCGGGTGTTGATAGATGCAAGGGTTCAGTGGCTCCCCTCCCCATGGTCCAGCCTCACTGTCTGGCTTCACTCAGGAGCAGCCTTTCTTTGAATGGTGCTAAGATGGCTGCAACAACGCCAGACTCACTGCCAATTCTGCAAGTCCCATGGAAAGAAAGACTACTTTCCATTCCTACTGATTCTGGCAAACATCTCAAACTTTAAACAGCATGGCTGAGCTCAAATTGTGTCTCTCCATGAAGTCAGTCACTGTGGCAAGACTGGTCACATCCAGCCTCTTAGGCCTGGAATTATTATATTGACTTCAGGAAGGGATAGTTGATGAAGGAAACGGTGTGCTGTTTATTTTCCAAAGAGGGCCTACAAGCCAGACAAGACAAATGGAATACCTTTTCCCTGTTTGGCCAGCAAGCAGTATGCTCTGAAGAGCAGTTTGACAAAATGGGAGACAAAACAGAACAGCAACATTTCTTTTCTCCATTTTCCAGAGTTTAACCTAAAAGACAGACCATCAGTGAAGAGACAGACGGGGCATTGCAGAGGACAGATGATTTCAGCATGTATAACAAGTGCTCAGACCCACACCCACAGGCCCTCCTGAGCAGAGATGATCTGAAAGCCAAGACCAGATGCCTCACACAGAACAGGTTGATGGCAGCAGTGTGGTGCTCTTCGGAGGTGTTTATGTGATTGGTCATAACTCCAGACAGTCCTTAATACTTGGAGGAATGAACCATGTTTATTACATAAAAATCTCTTACCCGAGGTGCTAGTAGATAAAGGCGTGGGCTGTAGAGATAGCTTTCTATGGGATGGTTCCCATTGACAGTTCAAGGTCCATTGAGTGTGCACAGTGCTCAACAAAAGCACCACAATACACATAAAAGGCATAGAGTGAGCTTGAAAATCACAGAAAAAATGCATCCACGTGACATAAATCCCCGCTCTCCATCATTCTGTAGTTTTGAACCATTAGTTTAAATGACATCAAGCTGAATGAGACTGGCCATGAAGCACATACCTCCAATGCCAGCACTCTGGAGGGTAGGGTCAGGCAGGAGGTGCAGAGTTCTGGCCAGCCCAGGCTTCTTAGCCAGACCAGACAAGGAGAGTCCATGGCAGTTGGACAGCTCACCCTGCACTTCTTCATGGTCTTCAGTGAGGACTACTAAGCTAGGAGAATTTGTGGCTCATTCCATTCCATTAATAGAGGTGTTCAAGCTGCTTCGTGGGGGTTTCTGTGGAGCACGAGTAGGATTGTGGTCACCGTAGCAATGTGCTGATCCCAAAGAAGCAGCTGGAGACACTTGCTGGAATGGCATCACCCACCACTTTTATACTTATTTGTCAGCCTAGTTGGCAAAGAGAGTCTAGTAATCAGGCCCCAGTCTTCATTTCTGCTGCTGGGGAAAACCTTGACCTTTGCAATTTTGGAATTTCTTTTAAAGCTTTATTTATTTATTTATGTATTATTAGAGAGAGAGAATGGGCACACCAAGACCTCTAGCCATTGCAAACGAACTCCAGATGCATGTACCACCATGTGCATCTGGCTTGTGTGGGACTTGGAGAATCAAACCTAGGTCCTTCAGTTTCGCAGGCAAGCCATCTCTCTAGCCCCTTTGTTTTTTGAGATAGAGTCTGTGTAGCCGAAGCTGGCCTCAAACCCAAGATGACCCTCCTGCCTCAGCCTTCCATGTGCTGGGATTACGGTCATAAACAACCCTGCCCAGCTGGTTAGTTCTATTAAAATTCACTATGCAGTCTCAGGGTGGCCTTGAACTCATGGAAATCCTCCTCCTACCTCTGCCTCCCCAGTGCTGGAATTAAAGTGTGCACCACCATGCCCAGCTTGAAAGCCATTTTCTAGCCTGTCTGTCAAAGAGGAGTTAATGGCACTGGATACTTCTTTGAGACTTTTATGCACAGACATGATTCAACCTATCAGGATTCCCACCAACACACCCATCATAAGTTGAAAATAACATAGGAAGTAGGAAAGACATCTAATCCTGTAACATCGTAGCTCAGCAGCAAGAGAGTGGGTCTCCTCTTGTGATGTCTTGGATAGTAGGAAGTGATAGCTTGCTGGTGTCTAGCACCAACAGAAGCCATCAAAATACAGGACTGGGGCTGGAGAGATGGCTTAGCAGTTAAGGCACTTGCTTGCAAAGCCAGAGGACCCAGATTTGATTCCCCAGGACCCACATAAGCCAGATGCACAAGGTTGCACATGCACCTGGAATTCTTTGCAGTGGCTAGAGGCCCTGGCTCAACTATTCTCTCCCTTGCTTCTTTCAGATAAATAAAACATTTAAAAATACAGCACTGGAGAGATGGTTCAATGGTTAAGTTTCAAAGCCTAACAACCCAGGTTTGAGTTCCCACTACCCACATAAAGCCAGATATGTAACAGGACACATGTATCTGTAGTTTGCAGTGTTTGGAGGCCCTGGTGAGCTCATTCTCTCTGTCTCTCTTCTATCTGTCTCTACTTGCAAATAAATAAAAATATTTTTAAAAAGTCAACATACAGTTTCTACTGAGGCCTATCACTTCTACACCATGGCAGAGGTGAGCAGTCTAAGTGGAACCGGTATCGGCCAGGGGTCACTTGTTACTGCAAGCAAAGGTCTTGGAGGGAAGAACAACACCAGAGAGAGTAAACTTTAGGTATGTAGCATTGTAAAATTGCTGCTTGGAGGGCTGGAGAGATGGCTTAGAGGTTAATGTGCTTGCCTGCAAAGCCAAAGGACCCAAGTTCAGTTTCTCAGTACCCTCATAAAGCCAGATACACAAGGTGGTACATGTGTCTGAAATTCGTTTGCAGTGGCTAGAGGCCCTGGTGTGCCCATTGCCCTTCCCCCTCTCAAGTAAATAAATGTTTTTTAAATGCTGCTTGGAAACCTAAAGCTAGTAGGACAAAAATTATTTGTCTTAACTGTCTGACCTCCCTGAAGCAATGTATGTACAAAAAAGGACCAGGGAGTGAGAGAATGAGAAAACCCCATCGTGAAAGTGTCTCTCTGCTGTTAATCCATGCCTTGACTTTTTTTTTTTTTTTTTTTTTTTTTTTTTTTTTTGTATATCATCTCCTTTTGTTCACAAAACTGAAGGGGGGTATTTGAAACCAGTTTTAATCCATTGTGTCAATGGCTTTGAGCAAATCACCTGTCCCTTGTACTGGCTGCATCTGAAACACAACAGGCTGGATGGAATTCAGTGGTCATAAAAATCACCCCCCTAAAGCAGTGATGAAAAGAATCTATGTCTCCAAGATAGTTTAGCCGTTGACCAGTTACATCCTGTTGGGTATTGAGTTCCCAGTGAATCAGCCATTATTCATCTTTCCCACAAGTGGCTTGGCAGAAGTGATACAGACCTTAGAACCAGCTAGTTGGGCTGGACCTGGCCTTCCAGGGACTAGCTGTGTAGAGCCTTTGGAGGATGGCCAGGATCTCATCCAGCTCTGAATTCTGGGACTGTCACTAAAACGTTGTCTTGTTTATTTATTTGCAAGCACAAAGAGAGGGAGAGAGAGAATGGGTGTATCAGGGCCTCTGCAAACAAACTCCAGATGCATGGACCACTTTGTGCATCTGGATTTACATTGATACTGGGGAATTCAACCTGGATCATTAGCCTTTGCAGGCAAATACTGTAACCACTGACCTATGTTTGCTGTGCCATCTCTCCAGCCCTTAAACTTTTTAAAAAAATTATGTATTTATTTATTTTTACTTGTCTATGAGAGAGACAGAAAGAGGCTGATGGAGAGAGAGAGAATGGGTGCATTAGGGCCTCTAGGTACTGCAAATAAACTCCAGATGCATGCCCTATCTTGTGCTTCTGGCTTTATGTGGGTATTGGGGAATCAAACCCAGGTCTTTAGGCTTTGCAAGAAAGTACCTTAACTGCTGATCCATCTCTCCAGCCTAAACATTGTCTTTTTAGCTCAGGCTAACCTGGAATTCACTATGTAGTCTCTTGGTGGCCTCAAACTCTCAGCAATCCTCCTACCTCTGCCTCCCAAGTGCTGACATTAAAGGCATGTACTACCACTCCTGGCTTAAACATTGTCTTTTATTGAAGTCTTAGAGGCAGACTTCTGTTATTTTTAAAATGTCCACTTTGGGTGCATATTTCACCTCTGTACTGCTTTCAGAGTTTCTGAGCCCAAGACACAGCTCTTGCTGGGCTGAGAAGTGACAGGCTCAAGAAGAATCTCTTGTCTGTCATCTTTCAGTGGAGATCCACTCAGCAGGGTGAGCTTTCCCGCAGCTCTGTGGTAGGGTCACCCCCACAGACACCTGCAGGGATCATGTACTTAAGCCTAAGAAGCAAGCTCTACAGTGACCCAGCTACAACAATGAACAAACACTGGGGTCCAAATGTCAGGGTTCCAGCAAGTGCTCCGGATGGGCAGCCTTTGGAGCAGGGTTGTCCCTTCAGAGAGCTTCAGGTGTAGTAGTACCCCAGGTGAGCAGGGGGCTTTGTGGCTTGATTTTCACATCCAGTTTTCACTGAAATGATTTGTGTAGAATGTAGTGTCCCATGTGCTGGTGGGCTTGCACAAGAAAGCAATAGCAAATAGGAAAGGCCGTTTGTGTACCCGGCAGGTCCACAGTACTTTCTGATGGACAGAGTGCAGGTGACAGTGGACAGCCCGAGCTCGCTTGGGCCCAGGGCAGGTCTGAGTGGCATGTGGTCCGACCTAGTGCACTCAAGGCTGCGTCCTTGAACTGTCCCAATCTGCCATTCCTGGCCAGCTTCCCAGTGAGGACAACTGCAGCTGGGCAGCTCTGCCGGTGGCGGCGTTGAGTGTGAAGCCACCTGAGGGAAAGGCTGGTTCCTGTCTATTCTTGTAAGGGCCATTTCCCTTCCACTTGGCAAAGGTGGGGGAGAAGGTGTGGGAGGAGTGAGAAGACAGATGCACGTTCAGAAAGGCTCTCACTTTCTAACGATCTCGTTAGTAGAGAACAGGGTAACTTCTATCTCTGAGTCTTAGACACCTGGAGTGTCCTCATCTTTTCTCAATAGAAAGTACATATTCCTGTCCATAGAATGCATTCTTTTTGATTTTTTTTTTTTTTTTTTGTCTAGTGTTCTTTGTTTTGGGGACAGGTTCTCACTATGTAGCCCAGCTAAGCTTAACCTTGTGGCCATCTTCCTTCCTCGGCCTCCCAAATGCTGGGATTACAAGCATGTGCCGCCATGATGGTCTGGTTACATATTGCTGTCTCTTTTTCTTTTGTGTTTTTTCAAGGTAGGGTCTCCCTCTAGCCCAGGCTGAGCTGGAATTCACTATGTAGTCTCAGGGTGGCCTTTGACTCACGACAGTCAATGTGAACTCACAACAGTCAGGTTCTAGGATTAAAGGCATGCACCACCAGATCCAGCTATTACTTTTTAAAAAACATATATTTTGTTTATTTATTTGAAAGAGAGAGAGAGAGAGAATTGGCAATCAGGGTCTCTGGTCACTGCAAATGGACTCCAGACTCATGGGCTACCTTGTGCATGTGGCTTTACGTGTGTACTGGGGAACTGAACTTGGGTCAGTAGGCTTTGTAAGCAAGTATCTTTAACCACTGAGCAATCTCCTCAGCCCCTTACATTTCTTTCTTTTAAAAATATCTATTATTTATTTATATGGTAGAGAGAAAGAGAAAAATAGGGAGAGAAAATGGGCATGCTAGAGCCAGTAGCCACTGCAAAGGAACTTTAGAAGCATGCACCACCTTGGGCATCTGGCTTACATAGGTCCTGGGGAATTGAACGTGGATTCTTCAGCTTAACCACTAAGCCATCTCCCCAGCCCCTTTCTTTCTTTCTTTCTTTCTTTCTTTCTTTCTTTCTTTCTTTCTTTCTTTCTTTCTTTCTTTCTTTTTCCCCTTTTTCTCTTTTGAGGTAGCGTTTCACTGTAGCCAAGGAGGACCTAGAAGTCTTGATTTTGTACATCTGCAGGAAGTAACTCTTTGAGACTTCTGTTTTGAAGAGGCTTCATTCCCTTGGATTTGTTCTTTACCAAATTGGTTTATTTTCACCAGAAGCAGTGGGAGCAATGGATTTTTGCATTTGTAACCTTCCTGCTGTGATTAAGGGTAGACTGACTTAGGACCTCCCCTGGCCGAGGAAGGGATGGTGAGAAGATCAAGATAGAAGGAGGGAGTATTAAAGGCAACTGCTCTGACCCCAAGCCAGGAATCCAACAGTAGCCTCTCTGAATACAGGAGAACCTACCCTGGGTTGGGCAGGACCAGTATGCAAACCATGCACCTGTCAAGCACCCTTCCTCTCCTCTGTGGAGGGCTCAGCTCCATTCATCTCAGGACTTTACCAGGAAGAATGAGCATCACTGGATATCAGAGCTGTCACTCGGCTTTCTGATGCTGTGACAGAGTACTTGAGATAAGTCCACTTAAAGGAGGAAGTATTTGTCTTGGCTCACAGTTTCAGAGGATTCAGTCCATGTTTACTTTGGGCCTGTAGACCACAGTGTATCACTGTGGAAATGTGGGATCGAGGAGGCTGGTTACCTCATGGCTGGGAAGCAAAGAGAGGAACGGTCAAGGTCCCAATGTGCCCTTCAAGAACACACCCTCAGTGATCTAACTTCCTTCCACTAAGGCCCATCTCCTAAAGGATCCACCACCTCTGAACAGCACCATCACCTGGGAACTAAGCCTGTAACACATGAGTCCCAGAGATAATTAAGATCAAGTTCATTGCTAGGAAGGAAGCTCCCTGGCAAATACAACAAGCATTCTTCAGGCCTAGTGGGGGAAACCCACAGCCAGCAGGCCTCTCTTGGCCTATTTCCTACCCTGGTGGGCCCAGGAAAATTTTGGAGGCCTGTTCGGTTTCCACCGAGAACGTCTAGTTCACATGTTGTGCCAAGTTCAGTAGCTTTTTTGATCAAGTTTATTTTATACTCTGAACAGAGAGTCTGTCAGGAAGAGGTGCTTAGCTTGTGCTGAGAGGGGCGGGGAGTGCTATATAAATAATGAGAACTCTGAGAAACTTGGGCTGTTAGCAGCTCTGCTCCAGTAAGGCAGAGTTTATTGTGTCATTGCCTCTGGGTGTGTTTTCCTGCGAAGGCCAGAAATAAAGCTCTGGCACCATTCTGGTTTCCCGGGGAGGACGGTAAGTGCAGGCAGACCTAAAGAGGCTCTGACTGATGGCTGCTTTGCCATGTGTACGTTTGCCATGAAGACTGACCATTCCCCATGGACCTCCACACTGAGCTGGAAGAGCTCTTTGCCTCGCTTCCTCTGTGCACTCAGTCAGCTTTCAGTACTCTTCTCTGCATGTGATTTTCCATTCCCCACCCTTCTCTTCATTTGTCTTTTTTCATTTTTTTCTGGCGAGCATGAAGGGTGAGGCAGGGTCTCCTTCTAGACCAGGCTGACCTGGAACACTGTTGTCTAGGCTGGCCTCGAATTCATGGCAGTCCTCCTACCTCAGCATCCCAAATGCTGGTACTAAAGTTGTGAGCCACCATGCCCATCTGTTTTGTTTGCTTTGAGATAGCATCTTGTCATATGCCCCGGGCTGGCCTTGAACTCACAATCCTCGTGCCCCAACCTCCTCAGTGCCAGGGTTTTACATGTCCCCACAGGATTATACATGCCCCCGCAGTGACCAGCTTTCATTCCATACTTTCTTAGGGACAAACATCGTGTCATTTTCTTCGTGATACCTTGTCATTTAACTAACGCACTAGGATGTATCCCATAACAGGGTTTGTGCGCACTCTCCACTAGGGTGGACAGGGAGAAGGGAGCAAGTGTAGGTGTCTGTGTGGAACGCAGCTGCACATACACTGCACTGGCCAGTTTGCAGGCCTTTCAGTGGGAAAGCACTCTTCTGATGGTGGGACACCACCACCGCCTGGGACCAAATGCACCTGGCATCGTGGTTGTTTTGTTACATGGGCACCGCCTGGAGACATTCGAGCCTACACACTCTGGTGTATACCAGGCAGGAGCTCAGATCTTCTGGTTGCACTGAGCAGTCAGCCAACTTTCAGGGAAGGCCAGATAGTATTTCCAGCTTTGTGGGCCACAAGGTCTCTTCTCAGGACACTGTGGGAGGGACGGAGCAGTATTAGATAACAGTGGAAACAAAGGCGTGGCTGCTTCCTGTGAAACTTCATGTGTGGAAAGGAAGACTCATTGCCTATCCCTTTCTCCTGCCATGAGATGCTCATGATTGCTTGGTCTTGGCTTGTGACAGGCCTAGTTTGGCCTATGGGATATATGTTATTAACCTCTGTTGGCATAACAGATACAGCCTATCTGTTGCTTTTAAGGGTCACCCAAGCATCAACAGGATCCTAGGCATTTACACTAGCAAGTCACTGACTTACCTGCTCAGAAACTTTACCCTAAGTGTAGAGTTAAATGAGTCCATCAAAGGCTTTTCTTGGTTCCCAGTGTCCTCTGGGCCTCAGATATTCCTTTCTTGTCTCTGAAACCGTCTGGGATGGAAGCTACATCAGACAACATCTGGATTAGGAGCAGTACATGGCAACTAGCATAAAAGATTAAGTGTATCCTGCGAGAACGAGCTCTGACTACCCTGGACATTCTCTATAGGCAGACTATGAGCATGAAAACAATATCTCTGTGGTCCTTGTAGCTGAGTGAGCCCTTCCTGCTCGTGGTCACTTCTATGAAGATCTTTCTAACAGAGGCCTTCCGGGCCATGGTAGACACAGCTCTCAGGTTAACCTCAGTCTCTTGTGACTCAGCCGACACACCTAAATGCACGTGCCAGTGAGTAAACTGAACCTCCAGGAAAGGCACTTGCGCTAACAAACACCAAGAAGACATGGAACTTTACCTTCTCGTCATTTTTATTTATTTATTTTTATTTTTTTTTACATTTATTTGTTGGAGAGCAACAGACACAGAGAGAAAGACAGATAGAGGGAGAGAGAGAGAGAATGGGCGCGCCAGGGCTTCCAGCCTCTGCAAATGAACTCCAGACGCATGTGCCCCCTTGTGCATCTGGCTAACGTGGGACCTGGGGAACTGAGCCTTGAACCAGGGTCCTTAGGCTTCACAGGCAAGCGCTTAACCGCTAAGCCATCTCTCCAGCCCTTCTCGTCATTTTTCCTCTCTGCACATTAAGAAGCCGTGGAGAGAGGGTGCCAAGGAGAAAGCCAAGAGTTCTTTGTGCAGTTTATTCTATGAATTCCTTACCCTCATGTTTTTTTTCTCATCATATTTATAAATGTGTTTGTGTATATATATTTCTCTCTTCCACTCTCTCTTCGTTTGGTTTTTCATGGTAGGGTCTCACTCTAGCCCAGGCTAACCTGAAATTCACTATGTATTCTCAACGTGGCTTTGAACTCATGGTGATCCTCCTACCTCTGCCTCCCTAGTATTGGGATTAAAGGCGTGCTTCAGTGTATTTTTAATATAGCATGTTTAGATAACATTTCTCCATAAATGCTTCTTCAGTAATCAACTACTAAGAAAGTTTTATTAAAAATAGTTTTATTTATGCATTTATTTGTAAGCATAGAGAGATAGCAAAAAGAGAGGCAGACAGAGAATGGGTGTGCCAGGGCCTCCAGCTGCTGCCTATGAACTCCAGATGCATGTACCACTTCATGCATCTGGTTTTATGAAGGTACTGAGGAATTGAACACCAGTCATTCGGTTTTGTAGGTAAGCGCCTTAATGATTGAGCCATCTCTCCAGTCCCCCTGTGAAGGTTTTGGTCAATGTTAGTTATCTGGAAATGAATGTATTAAACAAACGTGCATGTACGCACATGCATACACGCACACACACAGTCAATCCTGTATCTGTGTGTTCCACATCAGATCAAATCACCTACAAATCCAATATTTGCTAACTGTTCAGCAGCATGAGTAGGACAGCAGTCACATACATTTTCCTTACCATAAAAAGCTCAACCTTACAGAGTTGTGACCATCTAGATTTCAACTTTTGCTCAAAGGTCAGCTATAGTGAAAATGCTGTTTAGCCAGCACACATTGCAGAAATCTAGTTTTCAGCCCATGTCTTTGGAGCTTTCAGTGAAACATTTCCAGGGGTTGTTTGTTTGTGGACCCCTTGGGAGTTCTTTTGGTTGCCTTCTCTCCCAACACTCATCCACCTGGGATCGGGTCCAACCTTCTTGGTTTCCTTGTGAGGATTTCTTAAGCGTGATGTGGATTCATTTTGCCATGTTGAGTATCCCAGAAGAGCCAGTGGCTGTGCAGTGTCAGACCTGTGCTCTGCTGCAAGAATAGCAAACACAGTGGGTCTGGAGTATCACAAGACTGAGAGAGCAGTGGGTTTGCTTGGTTTATTGTTATTTCTGTTAAGAGAAGGGAGAATATTACTCTGATGACTCAAATGTACCATGCTGGACAGCTCTCAGCCCCTCTAGTTCCTTCCAGGAAGCCAGGGACCAGAGTGAGAATGTATTCACTCCTTATACCTACCAAAGACAGGAGGTCTGGAGGGTTCTGTGGAAACAAGAGCCTGCGTGTCCTATGTGTTTGAAGCCCCAAAGCAAGGTGAGGACAGACACTTGCAAGCTTGGCTGCTGCTGTGCTGGCATGCCTTCTGCCCAGGAGAAGACATAGGTATACCCCTTGTCACCTTGGCTGGGGAAAGGAGGTGAGGCTCTTGTGCTGCTTTGAGCCTACCGTGCAGGCAGGGCTTTAGGTGCGTTTTAAGTGGGACACAGACAAATTAACACAACTTCAAGAAAGAAACAGATATGGAACATTACCAAATCACAAGAGTCAGGACAGCCAAGTGGCTTGGAGCACAGGGCTTGACATCAATCAGTACAGGGTGAGTTCAGGGCTCTGGTTTCAAATTGTGTGACCTTGAACAAGTTTCAAGTCTCTCTTTTCTGATCTGTACAACAGCTGCCTTGTGGGGTGTCCTCTGAGAATCTGTGAGACAGCGCATGGGGAGCACTTAGCTTTCTGCCTTCACTTGTTTCATTATTTTTATTTTTTAAAAGTTTTATTTATTCAAGAGAGTCAGACAGAGAGAGAGAGAGAAAGACAGAGACAGAAAGAATGGGCACACCAGGATCTTTAGCCACTGCAAACAAACTCCAGACACATGGAGCACCTTGTGCATCTGGCTTACATGGGTCCTGAGGAATTGAACCAGGGTCCTTTGGCTTTGTAGGCAAACACCTTAACTGCTAAGCCATCCCTCCAGCCCTTGTCTCATTTTTTTAATTAATTAGCTTGCAAGCACAGAGAGAGAATGGACATACCAGAGCCTCTGGATACTGCAGACAAATACCAGATATGTGTACCACTTTGTGCATCTGGCTTTATGTTAGTATTAGGGAATCAAACCTGGGTTGTTAGGTTTTGCAGGCACATGCCTTAACCACTGTGACACCTCTTCAGCCCTTTTTAAACTTTGTTTGTACATGTGTGCGTGGTGGGAGTTCTAGGGCCTTCTGCCACTGCAAATAAACACCAGACACTTGTGCCACTCTTTGGTGTCTTTGATTAAATAGGTGGGTTGTGAGTTGAACCCAGGCCAGCAGGCTTTGTAAGCAACCTCCCTAACCAGTGAACCCTGTTTCATTATTTTTTGATCATGAGACATTGGACATAGATGACACTGGGATTGCTTAGTGAGGGGAAGAGATGGTTAGCGGAGATATGGCAGCTGTCTCGGAACTGGAACACCATAACTGAGAAGGCAGGTCTCTCATCAGTGAGACAGTCTGCGGCTGCGGCTTAGACAACCCGGCTGCCTTGCCTGGTATGGGACTTCCTGTCCCTGGACTTCCTGTTGATAGGTGCTGGGAAGTTCAAGGAGAAACTGGTTTTTTGTTGTTGTTGTTGTTTTTCAAGGTAGGGTCTCACTGTAGCTCAGGCGGCCCTGGAATTCACTATGTAGTCTCAGGGTAGCCTCAAACTCATGGTGAGCCTCCTACCTCTGCCTCCCGAGTGCTGGGATGAAAGGCGTGCGCCACTACCACACCTGGCTAGAGAAACTTTTTGCATGAGAAAGGTTTGCCAAACCAGGACATCAATTCTCCTTCATGTTTGCGAATCCAGGAAAATGTAGCAAAGGACTCACCTTTGGTCTCTTCAGGGAACTCATGAGACCATCGGTTGCACAGAATAAACCCAGAGAAAAATCGTTTCTAAGGGATCCATTGTGTACAAAGTACCAAGCTTATTTGTCTAGAGGAGTCCCAGCAATTCCCCATTATATTAGCTTGCCAGGACTGAGGAACCGAGAACCACAGATTGGTGGTTTAAGCAACAAAAACTTAATGGCATCATGGGTTTAGAGTCTGCATGCTCAAGATCTCTAGATGGCTACCACTGGCTAGGCTTCCACATACCCTTGTCCTTTTCTGTTTTTTGTTGTAGTTATTGTTGTTTGTTCTGTTTCAATCAAGGCAGGGTCTCTTTCTAGCTCGGGCTGGCATCAAACTCACAACAATCCTCCTACCTCAGCCTCTGGAGTACTGAGACTAAAGGCATATGACACCATGCTTGTTCTCCACTTTTTTTTAAATTGTATTTATTTATTTTCAAACACACATGGAGAGAATGGGTAATGAATGGTGCTCCAGGACCTCTTGCCACTGCAAATGACCCACGTGCCACTGTGCACCTGGCTTTTCATATGTAGAGAGGAATTGAACCAGGCCAATTCAGGCTGGCAAGCTTTGCAAGCAAGCACATCTAGCTACAATGCCATTTCCCCAGCCATATTCTCTGCTTCTTAGGGTGATGTCAGCCATCCGATATGGCTCACCCCTATGACCTCATTTAACCTTCCTTCCTGCTTTAAAGGACTCAAAGGATCACCCAACACCATCCTAGACTCCTCAGGTACAAAGCCCTACACACAAAATGCAAGCATTTGCATATAGCAAGTGTTTTAGAATTATCTCTAGATTGCTTACAAGCTAAAGACAATGTAAATACTATGCACACTGTGTCAGACCAAAAAATAAATTTAAAAAAAGTATTACAAAGTCATTACCCACTCAGCAAAGAGACATATTTTCCTTTCTGAATAGTTTCCATCCATGATTGGCTGAATCCATAGATGTAGTCACCATGGACAGGGAAACCACCTGTACAGCCATGTTCTGAGTTCTAGGAGGTCGGGACTTCAGCCTGTGAGTTGGGGGTGAGGGTGGGGGTGGATACAATGCGGCCCATAAAACTCTTGGCAAGAGGCTTTTCCTTTGCATCTGGGGCTTGCTACCCATGGATGGTCTTCAGAATGTTTTCAATGTTGTCCTTAAAACAGTGCCCTGTCTTGATTTTCTTCTCTTAGGTGAACGGCCCTTTCCTTGCACGTGGCCAGACTGCCTTAAAAAGTTCTCCCGCTCAGACGAGCTGACCCGCCACTACCGGACCCACACTGGGGAGAAGCAGTTCCGCTGTCCACTGTGTGAGAAGCGCTTCATGAGGAGTGACCACCTCACAAAGCACGCCCGGCGTCACACCGAGTTCCATCCCAGCATGATCAAGAGGTCGAAAAAGGCGCTGGCCAGCCCTTTGTGAGGTGCTCCCCGTGGCAGCCAGGCAGAGGTGGACCCTGAAAGGACAAAGAACTCCCAGGAAACAGACAGACACATGGAAACCCAGCCCCAGCAGAGGCACACTGGCCGAAGGAGGTCACTGCTATTGGGCCAATGTTCTAATGTCCCTCTCCCTCGTTGTTTTCCAAAAGCACATGGTAGCCTAAGATCAAAGTCAACCCTCGGTCCCCTTGTAGAGGCAGCTCTGACCCTGTCTCTGACTGTTGAAGGGAAGGCAAATGCTTTTGTTTTTTCCTCCTTTATTTCTTCAGGGGTTGGGTGGGAGGGGAGGGTCAAGGCCAAGACTGGGGTAGAATTTTAACGGTTCACACTGGTGTACATATGTCTGACTGGGTGAGTTGACCTGTGGTGTCCAACACAGTGATTCTGGGCCCTTTATGCTTGCTGACTCTCAGAGTTGTTTTCCTACCTTTTAATGTAATGATGAGCGTGCTTCCGTTTGTTTAGCAAAACCACTCTCATGAATCACGTTAACTTTTGAGATTATAAAAGAAAAAAACTTCCATAGCACAGCTGTCTTTATGCAAGCAAGAGCACACCTTCTCCAGCATGATCTGTCATCTAAAGACTTGAAAACAAAACAAAAAAAAAGTTACTTGTAGTCAATGGATAAGCAGAGTCCGAATTTATACTCATCAAGACAAACCTTCGAGAGGTTATGCTAAGTCCGGAACTTTCAAAACTTGCTTTGTATGAATTGTACTTTTTGAACATAAGCTGCACTTTTATTTTCTAATGCAGAGGGTGAATAAGTTAAACACATGCTTTGAGGATAGAAACAGACATTCTGTTTGGCACCACGTAATAATCGGCTTATTTGACAGTTACACGTTTCCATAAGAACTCAAGGCAGAGATGTGAGGGTAAAGTACCTAATTCACGCCGAGGAGGAGGAGGGTGTTCTAAACATAAAAACGAGCAAACAGAATTTTAACTCTATGAACTTGTCCAAATTATCCCGTCCTTTCAGTTAATGCCGTCTTTCTATATACCGCAATGTTACCAAGAGACAGAGCTTTCCAGTCTGTCTGGTTATAATTAATAAGTGGGTATGTAACTGTCACCAGGCTGGAAATGCCTGCTGTGGGAGGGGGGGTGTTCCTTGGTCTCCTTTCCATGCTTCTATGAAACATCCACTGTCAGGTGCAAGAGTCATGTCACAGGAAAGGAAGTTGAACTATGAAACTTGTGTGCCTATGAGTGTCAAGGGAAAATGCCACCATGATTTCAGAGGAAACTCTGAAAAAATCGTCCTTTCTGGTGAAGACAGGCCAGTAGAATCTGCACGCAGGAGATCACACCACTTTTACACCAGGAGCCTCACCACTATGTAACTTCTATCTAGGTGTCTACGATGGCCTAAACCACTACATCCATTCTATGCCATTTACTGAAAACTTAATTTTGGCCTTTAAATAGCCAGGAAAATGAACTAAGTTTTCATAGTTAAAAGAAAATTAAAAAAAAAATACAAAAACCTCAAATGAGGGGAGTCAGCAGTGACCATGGGGAAATGTTTACATTTTTTCTTCAGAAATGCCGCTTTCTGGCGATTTTATCTGATATTAAAACAGGGAGCTATGGTGCACTCTAGTTTATCCATGTGCTACAAAACATGGTGTGTGAACGCAGGGTGCCCACCTGCAAGCGAGCTCCACGTATCACCCGGCACATGCTCATTTCTGACCGGGAGCTCCTGCGATGGGCATGGGTCACGGCTGACTCCGGCTTCCAATACAACAGCCATCACTAGCACGGTGTTTTTTGTTTAACCAAGGTAGTTATATCAGTAGTTCTGCCAAGAGAACTGCTTTTAACATTAGGGACTGGGAGCAGTCCATGGGCTAAAAAGGAAAGTGTTTTCTCTCGAGAAAACATGTCAGGAAAAATAAAGAACACTTTCTACCTCTGTTTCAGATTTTTGAAACGCTTATTTTAAACCAAATTTTAATTTCTGTGTCCAAAATCAGTTTTAAGGACATCTGTTCTTCCATAAGAGATGGGTTAGGCTTCCTGTTCCTGAGCTCCTGGAAAGGCTGTGCTTAGGGCGCTCTGCATGCTGCCTTTTATGTGGGAGGAGTTTGGGGTTGCCTAGCAACTCGCTAACCTGTAAACACTCAGCTTTCCCTCACTGAAAGAAATGAAGGAAAACAGTCAAGTCAGTGAAAGACAATCTTCATTGTTTCCGGAGTAAATCTCTATGTGGCTTTCGTCAAGCACTTGGATGGATATAAAGGCAGCAACTTGTTTTTAAAAATGCACAATTTACTTCCCAAAATGTTGCTACTTGTCTTTTCAAGTTGTTGACAGACACACATTTGATATTCTCTTATATGTTATAGTAATGTAACGTATAAACTCAAGACTTTTTATTCTTTGTGATAAATCCTGTTTTACGATGTCACAAAACAGGAACCAGCATTCTAATTAGATTTACTATATGGAGATATGGTTCAAATAGGACTACTAGAGTTCATTGAACACTAAAGCTATGAAACAATTACTTTTTATATTAAAAAGACCATGGATTTGACTTATGAAAATCCAAATGCAGGATAGTAATTTTTGTTTACTTTTTTAACCAAACTGAATTTTTGAAAGACTATTGCAGGTGTTTAAAAAGAAAGCAAAGCTGTTTTATCTAATACTGTAAGTAGTTGTCACTCATGGAAAATGTAATAGTTTTAGAGTTAAGATATCTCCTCTCCTTGGTTAGGGAAGAAGAAAGCCCTTCGCCATTGTGGAATGATGCCCTGGCTTTAAGCTCCACATCACGCTTCTTTTGAGACTTACATTTGGTAGTTATAATTACAGAAACCAATTAGTTTGTCAGTTTGCAGATAGATTTAGCACAGTACGCATCACTCTGGGTAGATCGAGGTGTTCTTTCACTACGGATGAATGGTCTGTAACACTGTAAGATACCGATCTTTACAACTGTTTAATCAGTTTTATTTTTGTACAGTATTAGTGACCTAAGTTATTTTGCTGTCCCGTTTTGTAAATCAAATGAAATTATAAAAGAGGATTCTGACAGTCGGTATTTTGTACATATGTATATATGTTGTCCAAATAAAAGTAATAAATGATAAAGGTTGAAATGTTCCAGCCATTATGTTCAGCAAAGGGGCACATTTCACCATGGGGGAAGTCACTTGGATATCTATACTCATAGAATTATACGATACTCTGTCTGCTTCAACATGTGCCATGTGTGCATTAAACTTGTGTATATTTACTCTTCGCAGACCTCCACGGGGCATGTGGAATGGAAGCCACTTGAAATCACTGTATTCTGCTGGAGGGGAGTACGTATTTATGTTTTGAGGTAAATCACTTGTACACTAGAAACAGGTCAGAGATTAAAGGCTCAGGTTGAGCTCTCAGTAAGAAGCAGGTAACAGCACAGAAACTGAGGCTTCCAAAGCTAGACAAGAAGAAAATCAGGCCCAGCAAAGATGAGCTCCGAAGCATCCACGTGTATGCATACAGTCCACACAGTTACACTAGTTACTGTTCGTTAAGTTCTTCCTGACTACTCGTCATGGTGCCGGATTTAGGCTTCTCAGTCCTTATAGCAGCTCTGAGTGGTATTATGCTGTCCATACACCAGTGAGGAACTAGTAGGAGCTGAATATGCTTTATCTTGCTTAGAACCAAGAGTCTTTCAGATTTCAGGGTTTTGGGATTTGTATACAACAGGCTATCTTGAGGATGACACTCAAGTCAATGCCAAATTCACATGTATTTCTCATTCTTTTCTTTGTAATACTGGGGATTGAACCCATGATTCTAATACTAGATTATGCTCTGGCCCACTTTTCAATGTTTTTGTTTTTGTTGTTGTTGTTTTCAGACTCACTATCCTCCTCACCCTCCTGAGTCTAAGACATTATTGGCTTATACAACTATATCTGTCTGACCCCCCCGCTTTCCTTTTATTTTTTATTTATACTCTTCCTTAACGTTGCTTCTCCCTCCCCCCAAGTATTGTAGCAAAGTGTGATGGTGCACACTTTTAATCCTGGTACTCGGGAAGCTGAGGTAGGAGGATCAGTCAGTTCAAGGCCAGCCTGAGGTAGAGTGAGACCCTCCCTCAAAAAAGTTCTTTTACATATGTATGTGTGGTGCCCATGTGTGTTTATGCTTGTATGTGTGTGGGGGCAGGTACACATACACACATGTGCTTGTACCAGTGGAGAACAGGGGTTGATGCTGGGCGTCTTCCTCTGTTGCTCTCCACACTGTTCTTTGAGACAGGGTCTCTCACTGAATCTAAAAGTCACTGATTTATCTAGACCTAACTGCTTGTCTCTGCTTCCCCAGCACTGGGATCATAGGCATGTGCCCCCATACCTGTCATTTTTAGATAGAGGGAAGAGAGACACGGAAAGAATGGGTGGACCAGGGCCTCTAGCCACTGCAAGTGAACTCCAGACACATGTGCCAATTTGTGCAGCGGGCTTATATGTGTAGTGGGGAATCGAACCTGGGTTCTTAGGCATTGCAGGCAAGTGCCTCAGCCACTAAGCCATCTCCAACTTCAATAATTTTTTCCCTACTTTTTTGGTTTTTCTAAGTAAGGTCTCTCTCTCTAGGCCAGGTTGGAATTCACTATGCAGTCTCAGGGTGGCCTTGAACTCACAGCGATTCTCCTACCTCTGCCTCCCAAGTGCTGAATTAAAGGCATGTGGTGCCACCACACCCAGGCTAATTGTTTTTTTGAGAGCGACAGACACAGAGAGAAAGACAGGTAGAGGGAGAGAGAGAGAATTGGCGCGCCAGGGCTTCCAGCCTCTGCAAACGAACTCCAGACGCGTGCGCCCCCTTGTGCATCTGGCTAACGTGGGACCTGGGGAACCAAGCCTTGAACCGGGGTCCTTAGGCTTCACAGGCAAGTGCTTAACCGCTAAGCCATCTCTCCAGCCCTGGCTAATTGTTTTTTTGAAGCAGGATCTCACTCCAGCTCTGGCTGGCCTCCAACTCACTCAGTCCTCCTACCTCAGCCTCCCAAATGCTGGACCTAGAGGCATGCACCTCCTTGGCAGTCTTGATGCTAGGGATCCAAACTCAGGTCCTCATGCTTGCATAGCAAGCACTTGGCCTTCCAAGTTGTTGCCCACCACTCCTCCTTTCTTTCAGAGATAGTCATTTGTAGCTATAGCCTGAAACGTGGCATGTGGCCTACTTTGGCCTTGAATTCTTTATTTTATTATATTTTATTTGAAAGAAAGAGAAAGAGGCAGATACAGAGAGGGAATGGGCATGCCATGGTCTAAACACTGCAAATGGACTCCAGATGCAGGTGCCACCTTGTGCATCTGGCTTATATGGGTCCTGGGGAATTGAACCTGTATCCTTTTCAGGCTAGTGCCTTAACCACTAAGCCATCTCTCCAGCCTCAGCCTTGAATTCTTAATTTTCCTGCCTCCCCAGTGCTATAATACAGGTATGCACCATCATCTCAACTCAAAATTCATGTATATTTCATATACCATTATACAAATGCCCTGAAGGCTGTAGGCTTATGAGGATATTTTTTGTGGTGTTTTTTGTTGTTGTTAACTTTTTTTCAAGGTAGGTTCTCACTTTAGCCCGGACTGACCTGGGATTCACTATGGAGTCTCAGGGTGGCCTTGAACTCATAGCGATCCTCCTACCTCTGCCTCCCGAGTGTTGGGTTTAAAGGTGTGCACCACCAAGCCCAGCTTTAACTTTTTTTATTGACAACTTCCATAAATATAGACAATAAACCATGATAACTCACTTCCTCCCTCACTTTCCCCTTCACAAATTCACTCTCCACCATATACCCTCCTCTCAGTCTCTTTTTTATTTTGATGTCACCATCTTTTCCTCCTATTATGAGAGTCTTGAGTAGGTAGTACCAGGTACTGTGAGGTCATGGATATCCAGGCCATTTTGTGTCTGGAAGGGTGCATTGTAAGGTCCTACCCTTCCTTTGGCTCTTACATTCTTTTTGCTACCTCTTCTACTTTGGACTTGAGCCTTGAAAGATGTGATAGAGATGCCTCAATGCTGAACATTCCATTGTCACCTTGTCTTAGCACTATGGTGCCTTTTGAATCATCCCAGAGGCCACCACCATCTGAAAAGAGAAGCTTCTCTAAACAAAAGAGTAGCATTAATATATGGATATGAATGTTAAGAAAAGTGCTTACACCATAGTTTGATGAGCATAACATATGCATTTATCCAGCCACCAGCATGTGTTACTCCCCTTGGGCTCATGACCTCCCCCATCATAGGCTTTTGATCAGGTTTTCAGTACCAAGTATGTATTCTCTCCCATGGAGAAAGCCTCCAGTCCAAATAGTAAGCTGTTGGTTTCCCCCATAACAGACATGCCACTATTACACCCATTCGTTCATTTGGCCTGGCTGGCCAAATTTAAGGCTTGCAATGTCCACTGTTATTTCCACTGATGACTTCTCTCTCCCGTAGGGTTGCATGCAGCATAGCTTTTCCAGCTTTCTGTCAGCTGGTCTTCAGCTGTTTTGGTTTTTGAGGTAAGGTTTCATTCTAGCCCAGGCTGACAAACTAACAAGGATCCTCCTACCTCAGCATCCAGAGTTCTAAGATTAAAGGTGTGAGCCACCATGCCTGGCTAATGCCTGTATTTGATTGCAACCCCTAATAAGGTCAGATGTGAATTTTCCATTGTTGTAACATATAGACATTCTAAGTTTCAGATTTTGGATTTGAAGATTGGGAATGCTCACTTTATACTTAAATATGAAACTGCTGAGTCCAACCTTCCATTGTTCCATGCTGGGTCAGAGCAGGGGGTGTTTCCTGGGGGGGGTAATAATTCATTTGACCAATTTTATTTGGCACCTGTTAGTGCCCTGCATTGCTGCCACTGTGGACATAAAGATGCAGAAGCAGACCAGGGCCCCATGGTCAAGTTCATATGTTAGTGGAGAGACATACATGATAAACAAGTGAATTACCCTCTGGCCTCAGATGGTGATAAGTATGATAAAATGATGGAATAGTGTTGTGACCATGGCTTGAGGAAGGGGAAGTTTCCTTTATAGAGAATGTTCAGGGATGGCCTCCCCAAGGGAACTTAGCCTTACAGCTGGGACACATGATGAAGAGAAGCCAGCATGTGATGATGTGGCAGGACTGAGCATGCCAGGGCCAGGAGTTTGGTGCAATCTGAAATGCAATGAGCATTGTGGGGGAACTGGAGGAAAGCCAGACAGGGAGCAGATAGGGAAGATGAGAAGGAAGGGGAGGATGTTGGGTTGCTTGCTTAGTACTTAATGTTTGGTTGATTCTAAGGGATGGGTTGTGTTAGAAAGTTTAAAGTCAATGAGTGCTATGATCTGATGTGTATTTCAGTAAGCTCTTTCTGAAGTGCCCTGTGGAAAATAGACGCTAGAGGGACAAGAGTAGAGGCTGGGCGATTATCAAGATACTATTCACTCTTGTCCCGGTTGGAGGTGGAAAGAAGCTGGATTGGAAAAATGGCTTAGCAGTTAAGATGCTTGCCTACAAAGCCCAAGAACCCATATTCAACTCTCCAGATCTCATATAAGCCAGAGGCACAAAGATGAGTTAAGTGCAAGGTTGCACATGCCCACTAGGGTCTGGAGTTCAATTGCAGTAGTTGAGGCCCTGGCATGCCAATTCTCTCCCTCTCCTCCTCCCCTCCCACCTCTCTTGCTTGCTCTCTCTAAAAAAAAAATATATATATATATCTCCTGACCTTTTCTAGGCAGAAAAGCCCTCCTCCACCTGACAGCAAGGTTGGGTACTGTGTATTGTGTTTTTGTTGTTTATTTTGTTCTGAATTTAAAGTATGCAAAAGAAAGAAGATGCAGTTTTATACAAAGAAAGGAAGGAAGGAAGGGAGAAAAAAGTGACTTGTTCCAAAAACCTGCTGGAGGCAGAATCATTTGGAATTGCCATGGGATATTCGGAGGAAAGTTCAGGAAATGCCTGGCCAAGAATAGATGTGGATGCAGTTTGAAGGGATGGAGGAGAGGAGAGGGCCAAGACTGAGGGTTGGCAGAAGGGAAAGGCAGATTCATCTTCAGACAAGCCACCTTCAAGGTGACAGAGGAGGGTGCAGTGGGAGAATCATTTGTGTGAAGGGTGCTGTAATAGTGGAGCTGAAAAGCAGCCATTGTGCATAGGAATTTGTGTTCATTGGTGACCTGTGAGTTATTTCACTGACATGGTGGAAATATACATCCCAAATCTGGTTGAGAGTTCGAAGGAGCAATTAGGAAGTGAAAAATTGTAAGTACTTGTAGTCGATTCTTGCATACTTGGCAGAAAACAAAAACAAACAATCTTGATCAATACACAGCATAATGCAGGGAAAAGAAAGATGTTCATGGAAAAAAGGCACAGTAAAAGAAACCAGAATCCACATTTCAATCAAACCTCCTTATCAGAAGTTAGGTTCTTGCATTGAGCATGGTGGCGTATGCCTATAATCCCAGCACTCAAGAGAAAGAGGCAGGAGGGCCAGGAGTTTAAGGCCATTTTTGGCTACAAAGCAAGTTGAAGGCCAGCCTGGACTATGTGAAACCATGTCTCAAAAAGGGGGGCGGGGGACTGGAGAGATAGATTAGTGGTTAATACACTTGTCTGCAAAGCCAAAGGACTCAGGTTCCATTCCCCAGGACCCACATAAGCCAGATGCACAAGCTGGTTCATGCATCTGGAGTTGTTTGCAACAGCTGGAGGCCCTGGCATGCCTATTCTCTCTCTATCTCAATTCGCCTCTTTCTTCCTCAAATAAATGAATAATAATAAATTTAAGAGAAAGAAAAAAAATGGCTGGGCATGATGGCACATGCCTTTAATCCCAGCACTTGGGAGGCAGAAGTAGGAAGATCATTGTCAGTTCAAGGCCACCAAAAAAGAAAAAATGAAAAATAAAGAAGTTGAGTTCTCACGTTGATGTAAAACAGAAGAAAGAGAGTGTGTGTGTTTTATTGGAAACCATGTCAGTTATCATTGCTGGGACAAAACACCCCACCCCGCAAAACATCAGCTTTAGGGGAGGAAGGTTTTATTTCAGTTTACAGTTTCAGCTTACAATCCATGATGGTAGGGAAGGGATAAAAAAAATCAGAAGCAACTTATGGGAGAAAATAGTTTATTTTGGCTTACTGTTTTGAGGGGAAGCTTCATCATGGTGGATAAAACATGACAGAGCAGACAGCGAGGACATCACATCTTGTCACAGCAGCAGGAAGGAAGTTGTCTTAGTGAAGCTCTTTCTGAACTCCCAGTCGGTTAGGCTAATAAAACTCAAGGACCACTCTCAGCAACACACCTCCCCCAGAAAATTTCCACTTCCCAAAGGCTCAAAAACTTCCCATCTGCTGGGGATCAGGTATTCAAAACACATGAAGTAGCCAGGCGTGATGGCACATGCCTTTAATCTCAGCACTCGGGAGGCAGAGGTAGTAGGATTGCTGTGAGTTCAAGGCCACCCTGAGAATATATATTGAATTCCAGCCAGGTCAGCTGGTGTAGAGTAAGACGCTACCTTGAAAACTCAAAAAAAAAAAAAAAAAAAAGAGGCTATAGAAAATATTTCACATTCAAACTACCACAGGTGGCAACAGGAGCTCAAGGTAGCTGGTCACATCCAGCACAGTGAGGAAGCAGAGAGATGAATGCAGCTGCTCAGCCAGCTCTCACCTTCTAGCCCATGGAATGGTGCTGCCCACAGTTAAGGTGGGTCTTCTCACCTCCACTATCCTAATCAAGATGATTCCTCACAGACAGAAGCAAATTACATAATGTCTCACAGGTGATTCTAGGTACAGTCAAATTGACAATATAAACCATCACAAAAACTTGTGCAAAATGAAATGGCTAAGTCTAGACTAAGCTGATAAAGGCCAATGAACATGGTTCAGGCATCACTTTCTGAACAATAACATTTAGAGGGCTGGAGAGGTGGCTTAGCAGTTAAGGTATATGCCTACAAAGCCTAACAACCTGGGTTCAATTCCCCAGTACCCACATAAAGCCAGATGCATAAAGTGGCACATGCATCTGGAGTTTGCAATGGCTAGAGACCCTGGTGCACCCATTCTCTCCCTCCCACTTCCCTCTCTGCTTGCAAATATGTATATATATATATATATATATATTGGTTTTTTGAGGTAGGGTCTCACCCTGACCCAGGCTGACCTGGAATTCACTATGTAGTCTCAGGGTGGTCTTGAACTCATAGAGATCCTCCTACCTCTGCCTCCCAAGTGCTGGGATTAAAGGCGTGCACCACCACATCTGACAAATAAATAATTTTTTGTTCATTTATTTATTTGAGAGTGACAGACACAGAGAGAAAGAGGCAGATAGAGACAGAAAATGGGCATGCCAGGGCCTCCAGCCACTGCAAACGAACTCCAAACACATGTGCCCCCTTGTGCATCTGGCTAATGTGGGTCCTGGGGAATCAAGCCTTCAACCAGGGTCCTTAGGCTTCACCGGCAAGCACTTAACTGCTAAGCAATCTCTCCAGCCCAAATAAATAATTTTTTTTTTTCATTTTGGTTTTTCGAGGTAGGGTCTCACATTAGTCCAGGCTGACCTGGAATTCACTCTGTCATCTCAGGGTGGCCTTGAACTCACGGAGATCTTCCTACGTCTGCCTCCTGAGTGCTGGGATTAAAGGCGTGTGCCACCACGCCCAGGCAAATAAACATTTTTTTAAAAAATTACTTATTTGAGGCCGGGCATTGTGGCACATGCCTTTGATCCCAGAACTCGGGAGGCAGAGGTAAGAAGATCTCCGTGAGTTCAAGGCCACCCTGAGATGACAGAGTGAATTCCAGGTCAGCCTGGACTAATGTGAGACCCTACCTCGAAAAACAAAAAACAAACAAAAAAACCCACGAAAAATAAAATAAATAAATAAATGTTTATTTGCAAGCAGAGAGTGAGATGCAAAGAAGTGAGACAGAATGGGTGTGCCAGAGCCTCCAGCCACTGTAGACAAACTCTAGAAGCAATCGCCACTGTGTGCATCTGGTAACCACTAAGCCATCTCTCCAGCCATAAATAAAATTTTTTTTTGAGTTAGGGTCTTGCTTTAGACCAGGCTGACCTGGAATTCACTCAGTAGTCTCAGGGTCGCCTTGAACTCACAACAGTCCTCTCTGATTCCTAAATGAATTTTTTTAATTAAAAACATTTTTTTAAAGTAATGTGTAGCTAGACATGGTGACACATGTCTTTAATCCAAGCACTCAGGAGTCAGAGGTAGGAGGATCCCTGTGAGTTCGTGGTCACCCTGAAACTACATAGTGAATTCCAGGTCAGCCTGGACTAGAGCAAGAGACTACCTTGGAAAAAAAAAAAAAAGGTAATGTTTAGAGGTTCCTAACCAGGATCAAGTGAAGATGAGTGCAAATGGCAGTAAGCACCAGGGATATGGGCATAAAACTAGAGTGAGATCAGAAAGGAGGAGGGGCTTCTGGACGGGTTGGGAAAGAGGAATGTCATGGGTGGGAGCAGATTGGAGGGCTAAAAGGTGGGGAAAGTAGGCAGGGAATTACACAAAAATTAAGCCAGCATTAAGAATCAGTTCCATGAAAACATTCATTCTGACTAGCATTCTACCAAATGTAACTACCAATAGAGGGGAGAGGGGATTGTCTGGACAGAAGTTGGAAAAAGCTTAACCTTACAACCACCAACTCTGGCTGGTAAATCCAAGGCCCAGAACTGGCTTACCCTCCACAGTCAGCTGTTGGCCAGGGAGTCCCATGAGGTCCTCGAAACAATGTAGGCCATTGCCAAAACACTTGATTACCTAACAGAGCTAAAAGGTAAGACCCTATTGCTGAAAACAGGCTATGGTCATAGGACAACAGAATACCATTCTAAAACCAGAGCGGAAACTAGCTCCCTGCTAGCTAGCTCTCACCTGTTGGAGCTACCAGAGGACAATGGTCACCAACAGCAAGACTAAGCAGGGAACCTTGCAGTCTGTGAAATCAACCAGACAAGAAGCACATACTTGTGCGATAGTGGCATGCAGCCTCTATAGGTAACCAACTCTCTCTGATTGGACATGAGGCCTGTTCACTGGAAAAGAACTCATAGCTGGTACTAGAAACAAAATGAGGTTACAATGGCCAGGAAAGAATGGGCTGGCACACCAAAAATCTCCTAAATAACTTTGCATACCTTCCTTCAACCCAAATTGCTCTCATGCTTGGTTTAAGAACCTATTTATTTTACTGATGGCAGAGAAAATGGAGGAGAGCCTAGATCCACTGATAAGACAGCTGCCATGAGACTTTCCACCTCTTATCACATCTGTGAGGGACCACTAGAAGTTGCAGAGAAAGCAATATCATGAATACTGCTCTTATTGCTAGCCTAACAGCCAGAGGTGGGAGGATTACAGTGAGTTTGAGGCCACCCTGAGACTGACTACACAGTTAATTCCAGGTCAGCCTAGACCAGAGTGAGACCCTACCTCTACCTCCTGAGTGCAGGGATTACATTAAAGGCATGCACCACCACACCTGGCAATTTCACTTTTTAAAAGATTTTTTTGTTTATTTTTACTTATTTGAGAGCGACCCAGAGAGAGAGAGAAAGGCAGATAGAGAGAGAGAATGGGCGCACCAGGCCCTCCAGCCACTGCAAACCAAACTCCAAATGCGTGCGCCCCCTTGTACATCTGGCTAACATGGGTCCTGGAGAATCGAGCCTCAAACCAGGGTCCTCAGGTTTCACAGGCAAGTGCTTAACCACTAAGCCATCTCTCCAGCCCTAATTTCACTTTTTGAAGTAAAAAATAATAGCATTTCTTTTTCAAGGTAGGGTCTCACTCTAGCACAGGCTGAACTGGAACTTACTCTGTACTCTCAGGGTGACCTTGAACTCAGTTATCCTCCTATCTCTGCCTCCCAAGTGCTAGGATTAAAGATGTGCACCAGTCACTAGAGTATCTTAGAAACAACAACATATATATGGAAAAATATACATCAAGAGGATTCACATGTTTAATATGTAATTTATTAGCCCACATGAATAAATGAATACATAGAAAAAGTCTAGCAAATCATGAGACTATAAACTAAGGAAAATAGGAGCTAGAGAAATGGCTCAGCAGTTAAGGCACATGCCTACATATCCTAAGGATCCAGATTTGATTTCCCAGTACTCATGTAAAGCCAGATGCACAAGAGTTTATTTGTAATGGGCAGAGGCCCTGGCGTGTCCATTCTTTCTCTCATCTCTCTCTCCCTTTGCTCTCAAAATAAATAAAACCAACTTAAAAATTAAAATAAGGGGCAGGAGGGATGGCTTAGCAATGAAAGCATTTGTCTGCAAAGCCAAAGGATCCAGGTTCAATTCCCCAAGACCCACACAAGCCAGATGCACAAGGGGACACACGCATCTGGAGTTCGTTTGCAGTAGCTGGAGCCCTGACGCACCCATTCTCTCTCTCTCTCCATCTCTTTCTCTCTGCCAAATAAATATGTTTTTAAAAATTAGAATAAGGAGCCGCGTATAGTGGCACACGCCTTTAATCCCAGCACTTGGGAGGCAGAGGTAGGAAGATTGCTGTGAGTTCGAGGCCACCCTGAGAAAACAGTGAATTCCAGGTCAGCCTGAGCTAGAATGAAACCCTACCTTGAAAAACCATTAAAAAAAATTAGAATAAGGAAAATAGTCAGTAAACATTTAAAGGTATTCCCCATATTTTCTTTTTCTTTTATCTTTTTTGGTTTTTCAAGGTAGGGTTTCACTCTGGCCCAGGCTGACCTGGAACTCACTATGGAGTCTCAGGGTGGCCTCCAACTCAAGGTAATCCTCATACCTCTGCCTCCCAAGTGCTGGGATTAAAGGCGTGCACCACCATGCCTGGCTAGTATTCCCCATATTTTCAATCAAAGAAACATAATGTAAAATAATGAAGCATAATTATTTGCCTAGGCAATTGACAAAAACAAAAGCAACAAAACACCCACATGCTCAAGAACTGAGATATATATATTCTGGCAGGAAACCAAATGGGCACCACTTTGCTAAGAGGTAGTTCGGCCATAAAAACTAGGAAATATTCATATCATTAACAAACTAATTACATAAGTAAGATATTATTATGAATCTTTGTAAGGATCTAGCTGCAAAAATGAACTTTTTAAAAATATGTTTATTTATTTGAGAGAGAAAGAGGTAGGCACACAGTGAGAAAATAGGCAAGCCAGGGCCTCCTGCCACTGCAAAGAAACTCTAGATGCATGTGCTACTTTGTGCATCTGGCTTTATGTGGGCACTGGGGAATCAAACTTGTGCCATCAGACTTTGTAAGCAAGCATGCTTAGTCATTGAGCAATCTCTTCAGCCCTGTTTTTGCTTTTTTTTTTGTTTGTTTGTTTTGTTTTTTGAGGTAGGGTTTGACTCTAGGCCTGGCTGACCTGGAATTCACTATGAAATCTCAGGGTGGCCTCAAACTCATAGCAATCTAACTACCTCTGCTTCCTGAGTGCTGGGATTAAAGGCATGTGCTACCACTCCCAGCTCTTTAAAAAAAAAAAAAAAAACCTATTTGACTAGCCAGACATAGTGGTGTATGCCTTTAATCTCAGCACTTGGAAGGCTGAGGTAGAAGGATCACTGTGAGTCAAGGACACCCTGAGACTACATAGTGAATTCCAGGTTAGCCTGGGCTAGAGTGAGACTCTACCTTGAAAAACAAACAAACAAACAAATACCTATTTTGCTGGAGTAATAGCTCAGCAGTTAAGGCACTTGCCTTCAGAGCCTAATGTCCCAAGTTTGATTCGCCAGTACCCACATAAAGCTAGATGCACAAATGCATCTGGAGTTCATTTGCAGTGGCTGGAGGCCCTGGTGAACACCTCTGTCTGTCTCTCTTTTATCTCTTTTTGCTTGCAAATGAATAAACTATATCCTAATTGTTAATTATTTTTTCATTTATTTATGTATTTATTTGAGAGGAAGAGAGAGAGAATAGGTGCGCAGGGTCTCTTGCCACTGCAAACAAACTCCAGACATATGTGCCATTTTATACATTATGTGGGTATCGTTCAACCACTGATCCATCTCTCTAGCCCTGTCTTGTTTTCATAATAAGAAAAAAAAATCTCAATGTTCAACTCATACATCATTATTTTATTTATGTGCAGGTACACGTGTATACAAGGTGTGCACGGAGGCCAGCAGACAACCTTGGCTGTCATTTTGTGGACACTACCCACTTTTTTCAGACAGGATATCTCACTGGCCTGGAAGACCAAATTCAGGTCCTCATGCTTGCAAAGCAAGCACTCTACTGACTGTTATCTCCCTCATTTCCTCTAATATGTTATTTACTATGGGATATTGTGTACCCATTACAAATGGTGAACAACAGTGTTTCACAAAGCATATTCCATAGAACAATATGTTTTCAGATGTTACATAGTAGGAGAAGCTCATGATTAAATAAGCGTGGGAGACCCTGATTCTCACTGTGGCCAAATACCTGACATAAATAACTTTTTAAAGGCTTGTTTTCCTTAAATTTGGCCAGCTAGGCCAAATGAGCCAACAGGTGCAACAGTGGCATGTCTGTTGTGGGAGAAATCAACTGCTCTCTAACTGGACTGGAAGCTGGCTCCATGGGTGGGAATACATTCCTGATACTGAACACCTACAGCAGGGGTAATCATGAGCCCTAGAGGTATAACGTCTGCAGGTGCCTGGCTAATTGTATATACAATGCTTACCAAACTGCCCAGTAAGCGCTTTTCTTAATGTTCATACCCATGTATTAATGCTACTCTCACTTTTAGTTGGAGAGGCTTCTCTTTTCAGATGGCAGTGACCTTGGGATGACTCAGAAGGCATCATGGTGCTGAAAAGATGTGACAGGACTGCTCAGCACTGAAATATCTCTATCACACCTTCCAAGGCTCAGGGTCCATTGTGGAAGAGGTGGTGGAAAGAATGTAAGAGCCAAAGGAAGGGTAGGACTCCTTACAACATGCTCCTCCAGACACAAAATGGCCTGGATATCCATGACCTCACAGTGCCTGACACTACCTACACAAGACCATCATAATAGGAGGAAAAGATGGTGACATTAAAATAAAAGACTGATTGAGAGGGGGAAGGGATATTGTGGTGGTTTGATTCATGTGTCCCCCATAAATTTAGGTGTTCTGAATGCTAGATTCCTAAGTGATGGAGATTTGGGAATTAATGCCTCCTGGAGAGAGTGTATTGTTGGGGGCGGGCTTATGGGTGTTATAGCCAGTTTCCCCATGCCAGTGTTTGGTACACTCTCCTGTTGCAATTGTCCACTTTATGTTGGCCAGGGGATGATGTCCACCCTCTGCTCATGCCATCGTTTTCCCCTGACATCATGGAGCTTCCCCTCAAGCCTGTAAGCCAAAGTAAACCTCTTTTCCCCACAAGCTCCTCTTGTTTGGGTGATTTCTACAAGCAATGTGAACCTGACTGCAACAGTAAAGTGGTACCAAGGAGTGGGATTGCTGCTAGACACCTGACTGTGTGGCTTTGGTCTTTTGGAGCTGATTTTCAAGAAGTATGTGGAATTATTTGAAACTTTGGTTTAAGAGATGTCTTGCAGTGCTGTAAGTACAGCTTTATTAACTATTCTGATCAGAGCTGCATGACCTGAATGCAGTAAGAACTATGGACTGTGAGGTTTGGCTTATGAGGGTGAGAAACAGCTTTGCTTGGACTGGGCTAGCAGTTTGTGTGGGAAGCTTGCTCTTATGCCCGTGTCCTGAGAAGATGTGTGTGCAGGGTTGCCTTGCATAGAAATGAACTGGTGTGAGCAGATGGATATGGCACAGAAAGAAAAATCTTTGGGTGAACTGCTGCCCATTCAGCTGCAATTGAGAGATCACAACCTTTGAGATTGGGCTGGCTGACCTGCACTGGGGCAACAGGAAGAATGTAGACTCTTTTGAAGGGGCCTGAATGCTCAAAAAGTGTCCTGTTCTTCAAAGTCTGCTTTATTCTCCCCTGGATTAATAAATTGGCACCCTACCTGATATGGTGGAGTATAAGAAATGCAGGAAAGAGTGGGTCATCGAGTTTGCAACACTGTCTTGTGTTTTGGAAATGGCCATGGGCAGAGTGAAGCAGATCTGCTTGCATGGAGACCCCATGGAGCCATGAGGATGAACTGTGGCTTGCAGTAGAGACGTAATGGAGATGCCAGGACCACGAGATGGCTGCTAAGGAAAGTTGCTGGCCCCAGTGAAGCTTTCCAGGACTGTGAGTAGCCCCGCTGGAGGGGTGGAATTGGAATACCAGAGACTTGTTGGTTAGAATTATTGGACTTGAAGATTTGTCACTGGCTAGAGTTGTTGGACTTGGAGCTACAGAGTTTGGTGTTTGCCCTGTTTAAATCATGTATTGCTTGAATATTTCTTTGCTATGTCCAGTGCCATCTTTTGCAGTGTGAATATTCTGTGCCATGATGGGTTTGGGGGGAATTTTTTTGGTATTATGGGTCAAAGATCTTGGACTATAGGGATGTATGAACATTATTGAGATTGATAAAAACTATGGGGACTTTTAAAGTTGGACTGAATGTATTGTATTTTTACATCATGTATGGATATCAGTTTATGGGGGCTGGGGCAGAATGTGGTGGTTTGATTCAGGTGTACCCCATAAATTTAGGTGTTCTGAATGCTAGATTTCCAACTGCTGAAGATTTGGGAATTAGTGCCTCCTGGAATGTATTGTTGGGGGCGGGCTTATGGCTGTTATAGCCAGTTTCTCCATGCCAGTGTTTGGCACACTCTCTTCTGTTGCTATTGTTTACCTTGTGTTGGCCAGGGGGTGATGTCTACCCTCTGCTCATACCATTGTTTTCCCCTGCCATCATGGAGCTTCCCCTCAAATCTGTAAGCCACAAGCTGCTTTTGGTTGGGTGATTTCTACCAGCAATGTAAACCTGACTGCAACAGATATGATGGAGAGTAGAGTTGTGAAGGGGAAAGTGAGAGGAAGGAGGGATTTACCATGGGTTATTATCTACAATTATGGAAGTTGTCAACAACAACAACAACAACAAATTTAACAGGCTTTTTTGGATCATGGTCTCAGAAGACAGTCTGTCATGGCAGGGAGGACATGAAGCCCTAGGTCCACTCTTCAATACTGGGCAGATGGGGTTTGTAGGCATCGTGGCATAATCCTATGTCCCAGCATTTGTGAGGCAGAAGCAAACTGTGCCAAATAAACCCTTCCTGATTTATTATCAGCCTTGCACTCAACTTTCCCTAAGGTGGAATTAGATTGCATCTATGAAATGAGGGAAGGAAGGAAATGCTCAAAAGTTAATGTAAATACATACCATCTAGGGTAACAGCTGCCGGCCCCTAGCTCCTACATCAAGGTGAATGTGCTATGCGGTGTGGCCAGAACCAAATGCGATTTGCTTGTCCGTTTTTTGGACTTTCTATTCACGGAAGGCAGCTCTCGGGGAGGGGGTGGGCTGCCACACCTGGAAGTTGGGTTTGGTTGATGGTGGCTGGCCTCTGGCTGCAGTTCTAGCTATGAAGTCTCAGGTTCTGTAGTTCATGTCCTCTGTTGACCTTGACATTGAAACACTTGCTTCTCGTGTTTCCTCAAGTACAAGAGTTGAGGTCAGCCTTTCCTTCAGTTATCACCCTGCATTGAGTCCTAGGTCAAAACACCATGTTTATGGTTTGCTGAAAAGAGAAACCCAATTTCTCTCAAGCCCCACGTCCCCATCTCTGAAGAGCCAGGCGCATACACGTGGGACACCATTGTTATTGTACACAGGGATCCCCCAGCAGACTGCTGCATACAACAGTGGGTTTTCCCCCAGACACAAAATGGCCTGCATATCCATGACCTCACAGTGCCTGACACTACCTACACAAGACCATCATAATAGAAGGAAAAGATCATGACATCAAAATAAAAGAGAGACTGAGATGGGGATGGGATATGATGGAGAATCGAGCTTCAAAGGGGAAAGTGGGGGGGGAGGGAGGGCATTACCATGGGATATTTTTTATGAACATGGAAGTTGTTAATAAAAAAAATTGAAAAGAAAAACTAAATTAAAGAAATTAAAGCACTGGGTTTTCATTAACTTTTCTCTTCATCTCTCCCAGAGCATGGGTGGACTTGGGTTAAACAAGTATTACAGTCCTAGGAGCTGGGGAGATGGCTTAGTGAATTCACACTCACTGCCCAAGCCAAAGTGCCTGAGTTTAACCCCAGACCCCCCAGGAAAAGCCAGAAGCCATGGCGGACTTCTGTGGTCCCAGCATGCTGATGCTGACATCAGGATGGGAGGCAGAGGCAGGAGAACATCCCGGGACGTCCTGGGGAACAAAGCACAGCAAGACAAGCAGGAACCCAGAGCCAGAACCAGAAAGCTCTCTTCTGATTTCCACACATAAGCAAGGGCACGTGTATACCACTTTCATACATGAACATACACATGTACAAATATGAAAAACTCAAAGTATTTACTATTGTTATTTTTGTGGGCTTTTTTGTGGGGGGACTGTTCAAGGTAGGGTTCACTCTGGCCCAGGCTGGCCTGGAATTCACTATGTAGTCTCAGGGTGGCCTCAAACTTTTGGTGATCCTCCTACCTCTGCCTCCCGAGTGCTGAGATTAAAGGCATGTGCCACCGCACCGAGCCAAAACATTTTTTTAAAAATTTATTTGTTTGCTTGAGAGAGAGAGGGAATAAGTACACCAGGGCCTCTAGTCATTGTACATGAACTCCAAGTATGTGCAACAATATGTGCATTTGATTTATGTGGGTTCTGGGGAATTGAACCTAGATTCTTTGGCTTTGTAGACAAGTGCCTTATCCACTAAGCCATCTTTCCAGCCCCCAAACTTTTATTTTTTTTTAATTTTTTTACAGAATTACAATCTGCCTGAGTCCAGTTGTAATGGGAGTCTTGGAGCTCCTCACCAATACACCAACTTATGCCAATAAATTTGGGGTTATCCCCAGCTGCTTATGTTATGATTTCAAGGAATTAAACTCCACAGACCAGAGGGTAAGGTTTAGAGAGACCTTACTAGGTTAAGAGAAGGAAGTGCAGAGAGCTTCTGCCATGTGGAAGGCAAGAAGGTGTAGAGAGCCTATGTGGGAGAAGGGGTCCTCTCCCCCTCTTCCCCAGAGCAGGGACCTGAAGGTTCAGACATCAGGAGAAATGAACAGCCAAGCAAAGCCCTTGCTCACTCAGTCATCACCTGTTCTGGTGGGTTTCACCCTGAAGCTCAGGTGAGCTCTGAGAGAGGAGCTGATTGGTCTGGATTCAGGGGGCTGGCTCAGGAAGAGGCCAGACATGACACAAGTTTTGGGACTGAGTTTAACCAACCACAGTGCCAGGATGGGATCAGATTTAAACCTTAATTCTAGGAAAGGGGAACTCCTTCACTGGGAGGGACTCAGGTTGTTTATGGAAAAACAGATCTAGGTAAGTCCTTTAGGAGAGGCCCTATCCTTTTCTGAACTCCAGCAAAGTGCAGATTGTATAGGCAAACTCAAGAACATTCATGCTTTTTACTCTTGGGGCCCTGTCATCCTAAACTGCCTCACAGTGTTCTTACATTAGCTTTGTTTATGGAAATGAGCTAGAGGAGGGAGACTGGTGTCAGCAATGTCATGGCCCCTGGTCAGTTTTTATACAGTCAGCCAGAATAATCTTTATATCTTTGGGGGGGCGGTGGTTTCAAGGTAGGGTCTCACTTTAACCTAGGCTGACCTGTAATTCACTATGTAGTCTCAGGCTGGCCTCAGGCTCACAGACATCCTCCTACCTCCACCTTCCAAGTACTGGGGTTGGGTGTGTGCCACCATGCCCAGGTCTTTCTGTCTTTAAATGATTGAAGAAAAACAAAATAAAAACACATGACACATACATATAATCCAAACACAAGTGTTCATAATAAAACTATATCAACATGGCCACACCAAAAGGGCAGGTGCCTAGTTGTGACAGAAAATATTGGTTCCACACTGCCTTTATAGGAAAAGTTCTCAACCTCAGCCATGGGCTATTTCTCATGTAATTTTTTTGTAGGAGGGGGGATGATATTGGGATTGAGGCCAGAGGTTCATGCACATTAGGTAAGTGTTCCACCATTGAGCTCCAACCCCAGCCCTCTTTTACTTTCTATGTTGAGAAAAGCTCTCGATGAGTCGCTCAGGCTAGCTCTGTACTTATTATGTAGCTCAGGGTGGACTTAAACTTGCAATTTTGTCTTGGTCTCCATAGTAGCACTGTAAGGCTCAGTGTTCGTATTTCTTGCAGGCTAATTAAAAACAAGAATTTGAAATTATGGAAGTTGTCAATAAAAAAATTAAAATAAAAAAAAAAAGAATTTGGCCAGGCATGGTGGTGTACACCTTTAATCCCAGCACTTGGGAGGCAGAGGTAGGAGGATCACCATGAGTTCCAGGCCACCCTGAGACTACATAGTGAATTCCAGGTTATCCTGGGCTAGAGTGAGACCCTAATTCGAAAAACCAAAAACTAAATAAATAAAAATAAGAATTTGGGCTGGAGAGATGGCTCAGCAGGTAAGACAATTGTCTGCAAAACCTAAGATCCCAGGTTCGATTCCCCAGTATCCACATAAAGGCAGATAGGCGTTGCATGCATCTGGAGTTCATTTGTAGTGGCTAGAGACCCCAGCATGTCCATTCTCTCCTTCTCTCTCTCCCTCTCCCTATCAAATTAATTAATTAATTAAATATTTAAAAATAAGAATTTGGAAGGCAGGCACAGTGGCACACTCCTTTAATCCCAGCACTCAGAAGGCAGAGCCTACCTTGAAAAACAAACAAAATTAAGAAATTGAATTACTTTTTAAATTTTGTTTTAGGGCTGGAGAAATGGCTTAGCCATTAAGCGCTTGCCTGTGAAGCCTAAGGACCCCAGTTCGAGGCTCGGTTCCCCAGGTCCCACGTTAGCCAGATGCACAAGGGGGCGCACGCGTCTGGAGTTCGTTTGCAGAAGCTGGAAGCCCTGGCGCGCCCATTCTCTCTCTCTCCTCTATCTGTCTTTCTCTGTGTGTCTGTCACTCTCAAATAAATAAATAAATAAAATTTAAAAAAATTTTGTTTTAAACTTTTTATTTTGTGTGTGTGTGTGTGTGTGTGTGTGTGTGTGCGTGTGTGCAGGTGTATACATGTGTTTGAGTGTAGAGGACATCTGTTTGGTGGTCCTACTATCTACCTGGTTTGAGATAGGATTTTTGTATTGTTCCCCATTCTGTTTTCAAACTTCTGAGAAGTTCTCCTGTCTCTGCTTCTTGCCACAGGCACACTGTGATTATATAGCAGCTCACCACTGGCATTTATGTGGGGTCTAGGGATCCAAATTCAGGTACTCAGAGTTGTGGAGAGACACTTTATCCATCAAACCATCTCCCCTGCCTGAACTTCACCTCTTAAAAATTTAAACAAATTGACTGTGTTTTGAATTCTCCATTCCTGTTACTCAACTCTTCAAAAGTCTGAAATATATCTGTGCTCACAAGTGTGGCACATCTAAGGCTGTAGATACCTTTCTAGATTCTTTATTTATGTTAGTGGCCAAGCCTTTCTCTCTCTCTCTCTCTCTGACAGACATGGTGGTGCACACCTTTAATCCCAGCACTTGGGAGGCAGAGGTAGGAGGATCATTGTGAATCTGAAGCTAGCTTGGGACTGCCTAATAAATTCCAAGTCAGCCCTGGCTACAGTGGGACCCTACCTCAAAAAAATAAAATAAAATAGAAGGGAGCTGGACAGATGGTTTAGGAATAAAGGCATTGGCCTGCAAAGCCAAAAGGACCCAGTTTTGATTCCCCAGGACCCACATAAAGCCAGATGCACAAAGAGGCACATATGTCTGGAATTCATTTGAGATGGCTAGAGGCCCTGGAGCACCATTCTCTCTATTTGTATCTTTCTTTCTCACAAATAAATAAAAATAAAAACTTTTGTTTAAAAAAAGGGCTGGAGAGATGGCTTAGCAGTTCATATGCTTGCCTACAAAGCCAAAGAACCCAAGTTTGAAACCCCAGGACCCACGTAAGCCAGGTGCACATGCATCTGGAGTTCATTTGCAGTGGCCAAAGGCCCTGTCGCCCCTGTTTTCTATGTGCTTCTCTCTCTCAAATAAATAAATAAAATAAATTTTAAGCCAGGCATGGTGGCGCACGTCTTTAATCCCAGCACTCGGGAGGCAGAGGTAGGAGGATTGCCGTGAGTTCGAGGTTACCCTGAGAATACATAGTTAATTCCAGGTCAGCCTGAGCTAGAGTGAAACCCTACCTCGAAAAACCAAAAATAAATAAATAAATTTTTTAAAATAGCCAGACCTGGTGGCACACACCTTTAATCCCAGCATTTGGGAGACTGAGGTGTGATTGCCATGAGTTTGATTTCCAGGTCAGCTTGTGTCAGAGCAAGACCCTACCTTGAATGAAAAACAAATAAACAAAAGCAAGAGGTAGTTTATCTCCTTGGGTCTAGATACCTTTTGAAAAAGGAAAACAGATTCTCCAATGGAAAGTGAAGTCAGCATAGTTTATTTTATTTTATTTATTTTATTTTTGTTTGTTTTTCAAGGTAGGGTTTGATTTGCCAGCTAGGGCTACATAGTGAGTTCCCAAAACCATGTTTCAACCCCCCAAATATGTATATGCATGTGTGTGTGTGTGATTTCAGATTTGTTTTTATTTTAAATTCATCTTTTTGTTTTATTTTTCCAAGGTAGGGTCTCACTTCCGGGTTAGCCTGGAACTCACTCATAGCCACAGGCTGGCCTCTAACTGTGGAATCCTCCTATCTCAGCCTCACAAGGGCTGGGTTTAAAGGGGAGCGCCACCACACCTGGCAATTTATTGTAAATTTCCACTGATATTTATCAATAGTGCCTTAGAAGGCTTTTTTTTTTTTTTTTTGTCACTAGTGTCCTTGGTTAAGGATATATAAACATCTGGGACGATGTTAGGTTTAAGCGACCATATGAATTACTAAGAAGGGCGAGCATTTCTCGTTTTCGGTAGGTAGGCGAGGTGCTCAGGGCCTGGTGGTCAGTATTCTGCTTTCTGCTGCAAAGGCAGTGAGGAGCAGGGTCAGCAGCACCCTTCAGGTGCAGCCTCTGTACAAAGATGATTTTTTTCTCCTTACCCCTCTGGTGCTGCTTTGGCGTACTCTCAGCTACCTAGCTGGCTTTGGCTACGTAGATAGGTTTTCTCTGAGCCTAAATGATTGGAGGTGAAACCCAGCAGGCAGCCGTCTGTTCGGCTGTTTCTATAGGAGTGAACGTCTTCCTCAACTAAGCGGCACTTGGAAGGGGCTGTGAAGGCCCGCGGTCACCCAGGCTCAAGCCGCAGAGTCAGAGCCACACCAAACTCCAGTTTGCTCGTTCTGCGAGGCGCTCTTGGGCTTGCGGCAGGCAGAAACACACTCCACCCTGGAGATAGAGCGTGAGGGCTTTCTTTTGACACTAGCTCTAAACAACCTCATCTACCCAGTGTTAGAGCAAACTTGCTTTCTTCTAATCCTCAGGAAAGCCTGGGGTCTGATATCCTTACATATTTACTGTCATTTAACCACTCAATATTACAGTATTCCTGTTTTCTTAAAGCAGCAGACTCCAGCCCTCTCTCATCTCTTTAGCTTGGAGCCTCGTCTCTGTTGGACTCTTTTCCCTAAATGTGTCTGCACATCTCTTACCCCTGCTTACGCTGGGTACGTGCTTTAAGCCTCTGCATATTAACTATACATCTGACAAACCAGAACATTTCTAAAATAGACAGGGTCTCCCCAGAGAGGAAGTGCCAAACTGTTTACAGTTTCTTCAGCTCTTTTTATTTCCTAGGAAGCATTTAGTAATTTCATTATGTCATGTTTATGCTGCTCAGGATTCCAGCTACCCTTCTGTGCTGAAGGAAGCTGAGTAAGGGCACCGCATGTGACTTTTGCCTCCACCTTTCTGAGTTGAGATCAGCACTGGCGTGCAGTGTATGCCCCTAAATGCCTCTGATAATAGCTCAAAAGGTTTTGCTGTACAGAGATAATGCATGCATTTGTTTAGTCATTCTCTGTGTTTCTGTGTTTGTCTTAGGTAATCAGGGTTGGGTATCCTCAAAACATCATTGCATTGTTATCACCCATTGAAATACCAATCGGCCTCCATGGAATTTCTGTAACTGCACCAACTTTTACATATTGTTTCAGTTATGTTTATTTTTGCTATCAAAATTTATCAGTGGTATTTATCTTTGGATTCTTCTGAAGGAATGCCCCAGCTTTTAAATATTTTCCTTTTAAGAGCTCTGCAGCTCAGATATCTGAGATTTTATATGCACTTAAAAGGCATTTGAGGTGGGCGTGGTCGTGCACACCTTTCATCCTAGCACTTGGGAGGCAGAGGTAGGAGGATCTCCGTGAGTTCATGGCCACCCTGAGACTACATAGTGAGTTCCAGGTCAGCATCTGCCAGATTTACTTTTATTTCATTTTCCTCAAGCCTTGCCACTTCCTCCTCCATTCTGCTCCAGGATGACATAAAGTCCCAGTGAGAGAACATGCACAAGAACCAGACTGAAAGTGGAACAGTTTGTGTCCTGTGTAAACAAACTAGAAAAGATGGTTTATTTAAAAAGGTGAACAAGGGCTGGAGGGATGGTTTAGCCGTGAAGGTATATGCCTGCAAAACTAATGGACCCAAGTTTGATTCCTCAATACTCATGTAAGCCAGGTGCACAAGGGGGCACTTGCACCTAGTTTGTTTGCTGTGGCTAAGAGGCCCTGGCACACTCATTCTCTCTCTCTCTTTCTCTACTTCTTTCTCTCTCTTAAAATAAATATTTTAGCCAAGTGGGGTGGCGCATGCCTTTAATCCCAGCACTGGGGAGGGAGGCAGAGATAGTAGGATCACTGTGAGGTTCGAGGCCACCCTGAGGCTACATAGTGAATTCCAGGTCAGCCTGGGCAAGAGTGAAACCCTACCTCAAAAAAGAAAACTAAAATAAAATAAAATCTCTAAAATAAATAAAAAGGTGGGGCTGGAGAGATGGCTTAGTGGTTAAGTACTTGCCTGTGAAGCTTAAGGACCCCAGTTCAAGGCTCAATTCCCCAGGACCCACGTTAGCCAGATGCACAAGGGGGTGCACGCATCTGGAGTTCGTTTGCAGTGGCTGGAGGCTCTGGCATGTCCATTCTCTCTTTCTCTCTCTATCAGCCTCTTTTTCTCTCTATCACTTTCAAATAAATAAATAAAAATAAACAAAAATAAAAAGGTGAACCACCAGGCATGGTGGAGCATGCCTTTAATACCACGGGAGGCAGAGGTAGGAGGATCACTGAGTTTGAGGACAGAGTGAGAGTACACAGTGAATTTCTGCTCAGCCAGGACTAGAGAATGACCTAACCTCAAACAACAACAACAAAAAGCCAGGTGTAGAAGCACACATCTTTAATCCCAGCACTGGGCAGGCAGAGGTAGTAGGGTCACTGTGAGTTTGAGGCTACCCTGAGGCTACATAGTGAATTCCAGGTCAGCCTGGTCAACCCTACCTTGAAAAACCAAAAGAAAAATAAAAGTTAACCATGGGGCTCTTGTAGATAATGGGGTAGAGTGTAGGATGAAGGATAGAGTGAGAGACAATAAATGCTAGAGCTTTTTGTGGGAAAATGTTTTATAAGAGAAATGAAGTACAAGGGTCAAAGGAGTCGGGGCATTCACTCAGCTAATGACATGTTGGTATTAGTAATGGAAGGTTGAATCAGGTTCTTTATTTCATTTTTGAGTTATGTGTTTACTTATTTAATAACTTGTGGGTTTTTGTTTTTACTTTTTTTTTCAAGGTAGGGTTTCATTTTAGCCTAGGTTTACCTGGAATTCACTATGTCATCTCAGAGTGGCTCTGAATTCACAGCAATCCTCCTACCTCTGCCTCCCAAGTGCTGGAATTAAAGGTATGTGCCACCATGCCTGGCTGTTTTTAACTATTTTTATTCATTTCTTTGCCAGCAGAGAGAGATAAAGAGAAGTGAAACAGATAGACAGCTTTACTTTGGGTACTAGAGAATTGAATCTGGGTTGTTAGGCTTTGCAGACAAGTGCCTTAACCACTGAGCCATCTTTCCAGCCTTTATTTTATTTTATTTTATTTTATTTATTTTTATGTTTATTTATTCACTTGAAAGGAAAGAGAGAGAAAGAATGGATGTTCCAGGGCATGACTACATCCAGCTGTTTACATGGACAAATGCTTTTCCCCACTAAGCCATCTCCCCAGGCCAGCCTTATTATTATCATTATTATTATTATTATTATTATTATTATTACTATTATTATTATTATTGGTTTTTCAAGGTAGAATCTTGCTCTAGCCCAGGCTGACCTGGTATTCCCTATGTCATCTCAGGGTGGCCTTGAACTCATGGCGATCCTCCTACTTCTGCCTCCTAAGTGCTGGGATTAAAGTCTTGTGCCACCACACCCAGCCTCTTATTATTATTTTTTTAAACCTTTTTTTGTTTGTTTGTTTGTTTTTTTGAGGTAGGGTCTCACTCTGGTCCAGGCTGACCTGGGCTTAACTATGTAGTCTCAACATGGCCTCGAAATCACGGCTCCCCTCCTACCTCTGCCTCCCGAGTGCTGGGATTAAAGGCGTGCACCACCACACCCGGCTATTTAAACCTATTTTGACAACTTCCATACATGTAGACAACATACCAAGATCATAAACCCTTCTCACTGCCCTCCTTTTTCTCTCTCCCAATCCCCCCCTCCACTGAATCCCTTCTTCTTTCTAACTAGTCCCTGTTTTATTTTGATGACATCATGTGTTTTTCCCTCTCCTCTGATGCAGGACTTGTGTAGGCAGTGTCAGCCACTGTGAGAGCATGAACGTCATGACGACTTTCTATGTGGAAGCAGTATTTCAAAGCACTCCTTTGGCTTTTACATTCTTTCTGCCACCTCTTCACAATAGTTCCCCAGTCCTGGAAGGTGTGATAGAGATGTCTCACCTAACTTCAGTATCACTTCTCAGCCCTGTGATAAGTTTTAGGTCTTCTCAGCTATTGCCACCATCTGAAAAGAGAAGCTTCTCTAACCAAAGTAAGATTAGCACTAATATGTGGGCATAAACATAAATAGGCAGAGGGCAGCTTTAGTGGGCATAATATATGCATTTAGCTAGGTAATAGGAGTAGCTTCCCCTCCCAAGGCATATGACCTCCCTAGCCATAGGCTTCTGACTAGGTTTTCAGTACCAGGCATGGAAGTGGGCCACAAATCCAAGAAGAGAGCAGTTGGTTTCTACTATAACACAGGTCACCATTGCACAGTTGGCACATTTAGCTTGGCTGGCCAGCTGTTAAGCTTGCAGGGTCCACTGCTAGTTAAGACCATTGGTGACATATTTTTCCCCCAGCAGGCTGCATAGGACTTCCCAGCACTCTGAGAGCTCGTCAACAGGGAGGAGGGTTCAGCTCAGCTCCATCTTGATTTCTCAATGAGCTGAAGCCCAAGCATGTGGTATCTTCAGCAATAGTCTTACCACCTAGTTCTGGTGGGCAATAAAAAGCATTGGCAATATAGCCTATAATGTTTTGGGGGCATCATAGGCCTCCCTTACCAATAATTCACTAGAAGGTATTCCATCCCTGGCACTGAAATTTTTCTTTCTTTCTTTTTTTTTTTTTTTTTTCGAGATAGGGTCTCACTCTAGGCTGACCTGGAATTCACTATGGAGTCTCAGAGTGGCCTCGAACTCATGGCAATCCTCCTACCTCTGCCTCCCGAGTGCTGGGATTAAAGGCATGCGCCACCACGCTCGGCTTTCCTTTCTTTTTTTAAAAAATATTTTATTTTTATTTATTTATTTTACAGAGCAAGAGGGAGAGAGAGAATGGGAATTGCCAGGGCCTCTAGCCACTGCAAACGAACTCCCAATGTGTAAGCCCCTTTGTACATCTGGCTAATGTGGGTCCTGGGGAATTGAACCTGAGTCTTTTGGCTTTGCAGGCAAACACCTTAACCACTAAGCCATCCCTCCAGCGCATCTTTCTTTTTTTCTTTCTTTTCTTTTCTTTTTGAGGTAGGGTCTCACTGTAGCTCAGGCAGATCTATGTAGCCCAGACTCGACCCTATGTAGTCTTAGGGTAGCTTCAAACTGTTGGTGATCCTCTGACCTCTGACTAAATTAAAGGCATTCACTACCATGCCCGGAATTGATTTCTTATCAACATTTTCTATAATCAATTAACATATCAATAACATCTGCTCATTTAAGAGAGATTTACACACTTAAAGAAAAAAATTGAGGGAGGGAATATGACAGAGAGCAGAATTATGAAGGAGTAAGTGAGGGAGGGGAGGAAAATGCCATGGTTTGTTGTCTATAAGCATAGAAGTTGTCAAAAAATATATATATATGTATATATATATATATATATATATATATATATATATATATATTATATGTATACATGTATATATATTTCTTTTAAAAAAGAAAAAAATTGAGACCAGGTCTCGTGTAGCCCAGGCTGTCCTCAAGCACTTTGTAACCTTAAACTTTTGAATCTCCTGTCTCTATTTCCCATGTGCTAGAATTTCAGGTGAGCCCCACCAAGCCTGGATTTTAGAGGTGCCAGGGATCAAACCTAGGGCTTTGTGCTAGACAAGTACCCTACTACAATACACTTTACAAACTCACTTTAAAAACAAAGATAGAAGCCGGGTGTGGTGGTGCACGCCTTTAATCCCAGCACTCGGAAGACAGAGGTAGGAGGATCGCCGTGAGTTCGAGGCCACCCACATAGTGAATTCCAGGTCAGCCTGAGCCAGAGTGAGACCCTACCTCGAAAAACAAAAAAATAAAAAAAAAATAAATAATAAAAAAAAAAAGATAGGGCTTTGGCTATGTAGCATTAGCTGGCTTGGTACTCACTAAGTAGCCATGATGACCTTGAACTTGTGATCACTCAAGTGCTGAGAATACAAGGGCAGGTGTGTCATCACTCCTAGCATAAAACACATTGCTATTCAAATGTAAGATTCCCTGTAGTAGTTATAGACTTCACTGTATTTTTAATATTTTATTTATTTATTTGAAAAACACCGTGAAAGAGGGAGAGAGAGAGAGAGAAAGAAGCAATGTCTCTGGGCATGTCATCCCAATTTGAGGCTCTTACAATTTTTCTGCCCTCCCTCTTCCACAAAATTCTCTGAGCTTTAGTGGGTGAGATTTTTTTTGTTTGTTTGGTTGGTTGTTTTTTTTTTGTTGTTGTTTTTGGTTTTTGAGGTAGGGTCTCTCTCTGGTCCAGGCTGACCTGGAATTACCTGTCATCTCAAGGTGGCCTTGAACTCATGGTGATCCTCCTACCTCTGCCTCCCAAGTGCTGGAATTAAAGGCATGCGCCACCACGCCAGGCTCAGTGGGTGAGTTTTAAGGCTGCTTTTGTGATGAGCTCTTAGGAGCCTCTGGATCTCTGCTTTGGTAGGTATTGAGCATTTTCAATGCCTGTTTCCTTCACCCTGGTGCTGATTGTTAGGCTCCCCATGGAAACAGTACTCTTGCTCCTCTCTCAATTCCCTGTGTGGTTTCTCCTGGGCATTGACTGAGATGTGAGGAGTAGCTTATTTCGTCTGGTTTCACTACCGTCTGAAAACGACAAACAGATTCTTCTATGAAGAGTGAAGTCAGTGTAGATTAAGTTGGATAAGCTTTATTAATTTAGGGAGAGTTTGATGGATGTAGCCCCTCTTTTAGCTAAAGACTAGTGGGAGCTTGACATTGGAGACATTTGTCTCCATGGGATTCTGACCTGGTTCCAAGTTCGAGATTGGAGTTCTTTTCCACTGAGTGGATCTCTTAACCAATCAGAAAGACATTGGTTTCCCACCAAGGCTGTGTGCCACTATTGCACTGGTGTGTACATTGTGTCAGGGTGTTTGCTTCTGAGTAGCTTAGACCCCTGATTGCTCACACTGCTCTTGGCCACTGTCCCCCAGTAGCTCATGAAGTGCTTCCCAGCACTAGATGGGCTATCTGCAGACTGGCTCTCTTGCAGATTCCAGCCAGGTCTCCTCATGTTCTGTGTCAGGAGTATATAATGTCTTCAGCAACAGGGTCTTAGCTTTTGCCTCAGGTGAGTAATCAAGTGCATTGACAGAAGCCTGTCTTATTTTGGGGACCTTGTAGGTCTCTCTTATCAACAGTGCAGTGTGGGTAGCACCTATTTCTGATCCTGGGATACAGGTTAGAGCCAATTTTTTTGTTTGTTTTTTTGAGGAGGGTCTCCCTCTGGCCCAGGCTGACCTGGAATTAACTATGTAGACTCAGGATGGCCTTGAACTCATGGCGATCCTCCTATCTCTCCCTCCCAAGTGCTGGGATTAAAGAAAAAGGCATGTACCACCATGCCCAGCCTCAATTTTTTTTTTTTCCCCTGAGGTAGGGTCCCGCTCTAGCCCAGGCTGACTTGGAATTAACTATGTAGTCTCAGGGTGGCCTCAAACTCACAGCAATCCTACCTTTGCCTCCCAAGTGCTGGGATTAGAGGCATGCATCACCATGCTGAGCCAAAACTTTTTAATACTAGGCTTCATCCCAGCCTCTCTAATCCCCTTCTTCTTTTTTCTTCATTCTTTTTAAATTTTTATTAGGATTTTCCATGATTATAAAAAAATATCCCATGGTAATTCCCTCCCCCCCCCCCACTTTCCCCTTTGAAATTCATTCTCCATCATATTACCTACCCATCTCAATCATTGTACTTACATATATACAATATCAACCTATTAAGTACCCTCCTCCCTTCCTTTCTCTTCCCTTTACGTCTCCATTTTAACTTACTGGCCTCTGCTACTAAGTATTTTCATTCTCACGCAGAAGCCCAATCATCTGTAGCTAGGATCCACATATGAGAGAGAACATGTGGTGCTTGGCTTTCTGGGCCTGGGTTACCTCACTTAGCATAATCCTTTCCAGGTCCATCCATTTTTTCTGCAAATTTCATAATTTCATTTTTCTTTACCGCTGAGTAGAACTCCATTGTATAAATGTGCCACATCTTCATTATCCACTCATCTGTTGAGGGACATCTAGGCTGGTTCCATTTCCCAGCTATTATAAATTGAGCAGCAATAAACATGGTTGAGCACATACTTCTAAGGAAATGAGATGAGTCCTTTGGATATATGCCTAGGAGTGCTATAGCTGGGTCATATGGTAGATCAATCTCTAGCTGTTTTAGGAACCTCCACACTGTTTTCCACAATGGCTGGACCAGATTGCATTCCCACCAGCAGTGTAAAAGGGTTCCTTTTTTTTCCACATCCCCGCCAACATTTATGATCATTTGTTTTCATGATGGTGGCCAATCTGACAGGAGTGAGATGGAATCTCAATGTAGTTTTAATCTGTATTTCCCTGATGACTAGTGATGTAGAACATTTTTTTAGATGTTTATATGCCATTCGTATTTCTTCCTTTGAGAATGCTCTATTTAGCTCCATAGCCCATTTTTAGATTGGCTTGTTTGATTCCTTATTATTTAATTTGTTGAGTTCTTTGTATATCCTAGATATTAATCCTCAATCAGATATATAGCTGGCGAAGATTTTTTCCCATTCTGTAGGTTGCCTCTTTGCTTTTTTCACTGTGTCCTTTGCAGTGAAAAATCTTTGTAATTTCATGAGGTCCCAGTGATTAATCTGCGGTTTTATTCCCTGAGCAACTGGGGTTGTATTCAGAAAGTTTTTGCCAAGACCAATATGTTGAAGGGTTTCCCCTACTTTTTCCTCTAGCAGTTTCAGAGTTTCAGGTGGGATGTTAAGTTCTTTAATTCATGCTTTTATAGTATGTCCCTATGATTTTTTTAATTTCTCTGAAATCTGTTCTGATGTTACCTTTTTCATGTCTGATTTATTAATTTGTGTCTCTTCTCTCTTTCTTTCCATCAGAATTGCTAAGGGTTTATCAACCTTGTTTATCCTTTCAAAGAACCAACTCTGTTTCATTAAGTTTTTGAATTATTTTTGTTTCTCTTTCATTAGTTTCTGCCCTAATCTTTATTATTTCTTCCCGTCCACTGATTTTTGTTTTGCCTTGTTCTTCTTTTTCCAAGGCTTTAAGGTGAAGCATTAGGTCGTTCACTTGCAACCTTCCTAATTTTTTTTTAATATAGGCGCTTAAAGCTACAAATTTACCTCTTAGAACTGCCTTCATTGTGTCCCAGAGATTTTGGTATGTTGTGTTCTCATTATATTTGACTCTATAAATTTTTTGATTTCCTTCTTGATTTCTTCATTGACCCATTCATCATTTAGAAGTGTATTCTTTAGTTTCCATGATTTTGCGTGTGCTCTATAGCCTTTCTTGCTATTGATTTGTAGTTTAATTCCATTGTGGCCAGATAGAATGCAAGGAATTATTTCAATTTTCCTGAATTTGTTAAGGTTTGCTTTGTGTCCTAATATGGTCTATTTTAGAGAATGATCCATGTGCTGCTGAAAAGAATGCATATTCTGAAGCATTTGGATGAAATCTCCTGAATATATATGTTAGGTCCATTCCTTCTATGACCTCATTTAGTCCAGAAGCCTCTCTGCTTATTTTTTCCTGGGATGACCTGTCAATTGATGAGAGTGGAGTATTAAAGTCATCCACCACCACTGTGTTTGGTGTTATCTGTGACCTTAGTTCTAATAGTGTTTGTTTGATGTACTTGGGAGCCCCCATGTTAGGTGCATATATGTTTAGGATTGTAATGTCCTCATGTTGGAGTGTGCCCTTAATCAATATAAAGTGACCTTCCTTATCTTTCTTGACTAACGTTAGACTGAAGTCTACCCTGTCAGACATTAGGATAGCAACCCCTGCTTGTTTTCTAGGCCCATTTGCTTGAAACACCGTTCTCCAACCTTTCACCCTAAGATAATGACTATCCTTTGTAGAAAGGAGAGTTTCTTGGAGAAAACAAATTGTAGGATACTGCTTTTTAACCCAGTCTGCAAACCTATGTGTTTTGGTTGGGGCATTGAGGACGTTGATATTAAGAGATATTATTGAAAGGTGTGTATTTATGTTTGCCTTTTTTTTTTTTTTTTTTGTGGTTCCAGTTCTACCTGTACTCTCTTGTGTTAACTAGTATTTGAGTATTGCTTGTTTTGTCCAGGTTCCTTATATGTGTGCTTTTCCTTTTCTTCAGCATGGAGGATTCTTTCAAGTATTTTCTGTAGAGCTGGTTTTCTCTTCATATACTCCTTTAACCTGCTTTTGTCATGGAATATCCTTATTTCTCAGTCTATTTGAACGGATAGCTTTGCAGGATAAAGTAACCTTGGTTGACAGTTGTTATCTTTCAGAACTTGGAATATATCACTCCAAGCCATTCTGGCTTTTAAAGTTTGTGTTGAATAATCTTCTGTAATCCTGATGGGCTTGCTTTTGTAGATAATTTGATTTTTCTCTCTAACTGCTTTCAATATTTTTTCTTTGGTTTGTGTGTTTGGAAGTTTGATTATAATATGGTGAGGAGAGGTTCTTTCCAGGTTTTGTCTGGCTGGGGTTCTAAAGGCTTCTTATATCTGCATTGACACCTCTTTCCCAATTTGGGGGAAATTTTCTTCAATGATTTTGTTGAAGACACCTACTATGCCTTTGGAGTGAAATTCTTCTCCTTCTATTATGCCCTGAATTCTAATATTTGATCTTTTCATAGTGTCCCGAATATCTTGAAATTCCCATTCATAGTTTTCTGTAAGTTTGTCTTTCTCTTTTTTGGACTGTATTAGATCTGCCACCTGGTCTTCTAGCTTAGGTATTCTGTCCTTTCCTTCATCCATCCTACTGCTGAGATTTTCTACAGAGTTTTTTATTTTCTTAACTGTGTTCTTCATTGCCAGTAATTCTGACTGGTTTTTCTTTATTATTTCCATTTCCTTATTTATGTCTTTTATTGCCTTCTTTATTTCATGAAATTGTTGTCCTGCATCTTCTTTGATTCCTTTGATTTCCTCTTTGAGTTCCTCTTTGACTCCTTTGATTTGTTCTCTGACCTCTTTGAACATATTTACAATCATTCTTTTGAAATCTTTCTCAGGCATTTCCTCTAACTTGTTCTCACTGGAGGTCATTTCTGATGCATTAATACTTTTAGGTGGATTTATATCATCTTGCTTTTTAGTGTTTCTTGTGTTATAATGTATATATTTTTGCATCTTGGATTAAGTTAATGCTTGGATTTTCTAGCTAGCTGGGTATTCTTAGATGTATCAATTGATTTGATGTTATATATTTTCAGGGTAGGAGTTTAAGGTGTTAGGTGTGGCTCTTAAGACTCTCAGAGTATCTACTAAGGTGCTACTAGGGATTGAGTTTGCCTGCTATGGGAGTATTCAAGTAGGCTGAGTGGAATAAAATATAGGTAGATTCTAAAAGTTCACTAAACACTGTACACATTCAATCAAAAACAGCCCCAAGTATGTATGCAAGAGTAGTTATTATAACAACCAGATCCTCTATCAACATAGAGGTTAAGATTTCTGGTCTGTTGAGGGATCCAAGTCAGCTTGTGACCAAGTGAGACCCTTCCCTGGTGCAAACCCAGTTACCTTGGATGATTTTGGTCTCAGTCAAGTTGCTGCCTGGGTCATCGGGCTGCTGTTCTGATTTCTGGAGCTGGGCACTGGCTTTTCCTGTGGGGCAAACCAAGCCTGGCAACTCTGGCCCTGCAGGTCTGCACACCCGCTGCTGGAACTTCTGCTGTGAAAGCTGCCTCTGCTGGATCTGTCCCCGCTGCTGAAGCTGCTGCTGCTGGGCCCACTGCCTCTGCTGCCACTGAAGCTGCTTCTGCTGGGTCTGCCCCTGCTGCCGCTACTGGATCTCCTGCTACTGGGGCCGCTGTTACCGGTGCCGGAGCTGCTGATGTTGCTGCCGGACTCTGCTCCTGCTTGGGTCCCACTGTCGGCTCAAGTTGGCGTGGCCGGGTCCTGGGACCGCTGCTCTGTTCGCTGAAGTTGGGCACAGGTGGTGGGGTAGGGGAGGGAGCCGCAGCTGCTCTGGTTCTCCCGCTGCTCCATGTGTTCTTCTCCTGTGGTCTGCTCCTCCATTGCTCACTGCCGCTCTCCCCTCACGTTTCCCGAGTTGCGGAGAGCGTGGTGTGAGGGGAAGCTCCCACACCTGGCTTTTCCTGCAGCTGGAGCTGAGCCTGGCAGCTTTCTGGTGCGCCGCTGTGGTTGGCAGAGCTGCCGGGGCTGCGTTTGCTGTCCTGTGTGGGCTCTGGATGCTCTGGATCTCTTCTACTTCTCCACTGCTGCTTAATTTCCTATACACCTCACTTTTTAGTAAAAGTGTGTATTTTGCTGAGTTTTTTTAGTCTTTTTCCCCTTTAGGCTGCTTAGGCATGGTACCTACGCTGCCATCTTAACCGGAAGTCCAACTCAAAAAAAACTCTTTTCTTTATTAACAACTTCCACGATTGTAAACAATATCCCATGGTAATGCCCTCCCTCCCCCCACTTTTCCCTTTGAAACTCCATTCTCCATCATATCCCCTCCCTCTCTCACTCAGTTTCTCTTTTATTTTGATGTCACTATACTTTCCTCCTTGGAGTCTGGGAAACCAAGGGCCTTGACAATGGCCTATAATGTTTTGGGGGCATCAGGGGCCTCCCTGGCCAAAAATTCACTGGAAGGTGTCCCAACCCTGGCACTGAAAATTTTCTAGCAACAATCTACAACTCCTTAGTGTTCCATTGTCCAAAAAAGTAGGTTTCCATATGATTTATTTATATCCTCTTAGATTTTGATTAGCCCTCCCTCCACCTTTTCTTTACTCAATCTCTTCCCCTGACCTCACTTGGGCCTTTTCGCCCCCATTAATCCAGTCACCTTCTTTACATTTGGTCCCCCTATACTCCTGTTGAAGGTTAAATCTTTTAGGAGATTTACCTGCAAGGAGAAAGGTTCTGATGGCACCAGTTCATTTTGGGTTTAGTTTTGTGTTCATTTCTCCCCAATTTCCCCTCCCCCCATTCTCCTATCCTTATTGTCTGGACCTCAAGCCACCTATCAGGTATGCCAGCAAGTCAAGCTGATCCAGGTTAGGAATGTAGCTGAGTGAGAACATGCAGTGTTTGCCAGATATAGCTTTATGGGAGATGGAGATTTATTTCAGCTTACAGATCCAAAGGAAGGTCCATCAAGAATGGCAGAGGAAGCTGGCTCCTGTTCATAGATACAATCAGACAGAAAAATGACTACCAGCCAGAAAACACCAATAAAAGCAACAAGCAGGACCCCCACATTGCTCAAACCTTTGAGCTAGAATTCAAGCCTGCCTCCAGTGACTAGAGACCCAAGTTACAAGCTTTAATACAACACCTGAGTCTATGGAGGGCATACATTCAAACTACCACAGACTTATATAAGAAGTGAGGCCAGGCCAGGGGAAAGCAGAAGAGGCCTCCCAAGTTTGCCCCAAATTGCTTGAGAGATGAAGGAAAGGAAAGCAGCAATGGGGTTTTCATAGTGAGTAGGGGGTGGGGCAGGGTGAGACTCTCAGGCATGTTAGCCTGTGCCTGCATGGGTTCCAGGACAGCTATGAATAAGGCCAACACAACTGTAGATGATATTGTGTCACAATGTCAAAATGTTGGATATGCCTGTGAGGTTTTCAGAAGGTTCTAAAGTTTGAGCTACTGCTGGAACAAAAGAGAGAGAGAGAGAGAGAGAGAGAGAGAGAGAGAGAGAGAGAGAGAGAGGGAGGGAGGGAGGGTATAGTGGGCTGGGAAAACCCTGGTTTTGATTTTCCAGACCCGACCCCTCCCATCTTCACAAAAAGACAAAAGTAGAGTGTGTTATATAAGGCCTAATCATTATTTCATTTCTTTTTTAAAAATTTACTTATGTATTTGAGAGAGAGAAAATGGGCACACCAGGGCCTCCAGCCACTACAAACAAACTCCAGATGAATGTGCCACCATATTCATCTGGCTTATGTGGGTTCTAGGGAGTCAAACCTGGGTCCTTGGGCTTTGCAGGCAAATGCCTTAACTGCTAAGTCATCTCTTCAATCCATTATTTCATTTCTATGCAAATAGGACAGAGATTGGAGGAAAGATGGGGAATGCTATCTCTTTACACTTTAAGTCTGGTAAGAAGGGATTATAGCACTGGAAATACAGATACTCAACAGACATGGGCCACGGATGTCTTAGACCATTTTGTGTTGCTATAACAAAATACCCAAGACAAAGAAAAGAAAGCCTGGCATGAGCCTGACTGTCTATAATTTCAGCGTTTGGAAGACTAGGGCAAGAGGACTGCTACAAGGTTGAGGCTAGTCTGGGCTACAGTGTAAGACTCTGTCACAAAAAGAAAAAAGAAGGGAAGAAAAGGGAAGGGAAAGGGAAAATAGACAAGGGAAAAAGAAGATCATTAGCTCACACTTTTGGACATCTAAGGGGATAATGCCAGCATTAGTGTCAGGAAAAGAAGATGCGCTTGGAGGGGAGTGAGCAGGAGAAGATGTAGAGACCCCAAAGGACAGGCTTGCATATAACAATTGGCTCTTGTGAATAGTAATCCAGGACCAGAAGAGCTAATGCTCCTGACATGAACAGTAATCCCTCTGAAAGTCATGTCCCCAATGACCAAATCATTCTACTCATTAAGGGTTCTACTACCTTTAATTTTTTAAATGTTTTTTTTTAAATCTTTTCACAATGTTTATTAACGTTTTCCATGATTATAAAAGATATCCCTAAACCGGGCATGGTGGCCCATGCCTTTAATCCCAGCACATGGGAGGCAGAAGTAGGAGGATCACTGTCAGTTCAAGGCCACCCTGAGACTACATAGTGAATTCCAGGTCAGTCTGGGATAGAGTGAGACCCTACATTAAAAAAAAAAAAAAATCCTATGGTAATACCCTCCCACCCCCCTGCACATTCCCCTTTGAAATTCCATTCTCCATCATATTACCTCCCCATCTCAATCATTCTACTTACATATATACAATACTAACCTATTAAGTACCCTCCTCCCTTCCATTCTCTTCCCTTTATATCTACTTTTTAGCTTACTGGCCGCTGCTACTAAGCATTTTCCTTCTCATGCAGAAGCCCAATCATCTGTAGCTAGGATCCACATATGAGAGAGAACATGTGGCGCTTGGCTTTCTGGGCCTGGGTAACCTCACTTAGTATAATCCTTTCCAGATCCATCCATTTTTCTGCAAATTTCATAACTTCATTTTTCTTTACTGCTGAGTAGAACTCCATTGTATAAATGTACCACATTTTCATTATCCACTCATCAGTTGAGGGACATCTAGGCTGGTTCCATTTCCCAGCTATTATAAATTGAGCGGCAAAAAACATGGTTGAGCATGTACTTCTAAGGAAATGAGATGATTCCTTCGGATATATGCCTAGGAGTGCTATAGCTGGGTCATATGGTAGATCAATCTTTAGCTGTTTTAGGAACCTCCACACTGATTTCCATAATGGCAGGATCAGATAGCATCCCCACCAGCAGTGTAGAAGGGTTCCTCTTTCTCCACATCCCCACCAACATTTACGATCATTTGTTTTCATGATGGTGACCAATCTGACAGGAGTGAGATGGAATCTCAATGTAGTTTTAATCTGCATTTCCCTGATGACTAGTGATGTAGAACATTTTTTTAGATGCTTATATGTCATTCATATTTCTTCCTTTGAGAATGCTCTATAGAGCTCCATAGACCATTTTTTTGATTGGCTTATTTGATTCCTTATTATTTAACTTTTTGAGTTCTTTGTATATCCTAGATAGTAATCCTCTATCAGATGTATAGCTGGTGAAGATATTTTTTTCTCATTCTGTAGGTTGCCTTTCTGGTTTTTTCACTGTGTCCTTTGCAGTGCAAAATCTTTGTAATTTCATTAGGTCCCAGTGATTAATCTGTGGTTTTATTGCCTGAACAATTGGGGTTGTATTCAGAAAGTCTTTGCCAAAATCAATATGTTGAAGGGTTTCCCCTACTTTTTCCTCTAGCAGTTTCAGAGTTTCAGGCGTGATGTTAAGGTCTTTAATCCATTGGGACTTCTTGTGCATGGAGAGATAGAAGAATCTATTTTCATCCTTCTACAGATATATATTCAGTTTTCCCAACACCAATTGCTGAAGAGGCTGTCTCTTCTCCAATGAGTATTTTTGGCATTTTTATCGAATATCAGGTGGCTATAGCTACCTGGACTTACATCTCGGTCTTCTATTCTGTTCCATTGATCTACATGTCTGTTTTTGTGCCAGTACCATGCTGTTTTTGTTACTATGGCACTGTAGTATAGGTTAAAGTCAGGTATGGTGATACCACTAGCCTTACTTTTGTTGCTCAGTATTCTTTTAGATATTTGAGGTTTTTTGTGATTCCAAATAAATTTTTGGATTGTTTTTTTCTATTTCCATGAAGAATGCCTTTGGAATTTTGATAGGGATTGCATTAAATGTGTAGATTGCTTTAGGTAAGATTGCCATCTTCACAATATTGATTCTTCCAGTCCAGGAACAAGGGATGTTTCTCCACTTTCTAGTGTCTTCTGCAATTAATTACTTGCTTGAGAGTTTTAAAGTTCTCATTGTAGCGATTCTTTACTTCTTTGGTTAGGTTTATTCCAAGGTACTTTATTTTTGTTGATGCAATTGTGAATGGGAGTGATTCTCTGATTTCATCCTCCGTGTGTTTGTTGTTAGCATATATGAAGGCTACTGCTTTCTGTGTATTTATTTTGTATCCTGCTGCATGGCTGTAGGTTTTGATCTGCTGTAACAGTTTGCTAGTAGAGTCTTTAGGGTCGTTTATGTATAGAATCATGTCATTGGCAAATAATGATAACTTGATCTCTTCCTTTCCAATTTGTATCATTTTTATGTGTGCCTCTTGCCTTATTGCTATGGCTAAGACTTCCAGAACTATAATAAATAGAAGTGGGTCAGTGGACACCCTTGTCTTGTTCCTGATTTTAGTGGAAAAGCTTCCAGTTTTTCCCCATTTAGTAATATGTTGGCTGCAGGCTTGTCATAAATAGCTTTTAGTATATTGAATTATGTTCCTTCTATTCCTAGTCTCTGTAGGACTTTTATCATGAAGGGATGTTGGATTTTGTCAAACATTTTCTCTGTATCTAATGAGATGATCATATGAGATTTTTGTCCTTCAAATCATTTATATAATGTATTACATTTATAGATTTGTATATATTGAACCATCCCTGCAACTCTGGAATAAAGCCTACTTGGTCAGGGTGAATGCTCTTTCTGATATATTCTTGTATTCTGTTTGCCAATATTTTGTTGAGAATTTTTGCATCTATGTTCATGAGGGAGATTGGTCTGTAATTTTCTTTTTTTTTTTTTTTTTTTTTTTTTTTGCCTGGTTTTGGTATCAAGGTGATGCTGGCTTCATAGAAGGAATTTGGTAGAATTCCTTCTTTTTCTATTTCCTGGGAAAGCTTAAGAAGCAGTGGTGTTACCTCTTCCTTGAAGGTCTGGTAAAATTCAGCAGAGAATCCTTCTGGGCCTGGGCTTTCTTTAGTTGGGAGATTTTTGATAACAGTTCGGATCTCCATGCTTGTTATAGGTCTATGTAAGTGATTAATCTCATCTTGATTTAATTTAGGTAGGTCATATAAATGAAGGAAATCACCCATTTCTTTCAGATTTTGATAGTTTGTGGAGTATATGCTTTTATAGTATGTCCCTATGATTTTTTGAATTTCTCTGAAATCTGTTGTGATATTATTTTTCATCTCTGATTTTATTAATTTGTGTCTCTTCTCTCTTTCTTTTGGTCAGATTCGCTAAGGGTTTATCAATCTTGTTTATCCTTTCAAAGAACCAACTCTTTGTTTCATTAAGTTTTTGAATTTTTTTGTTTCTATTTCATTAATTTCTGCCCTAATCTTTATTATTTCTTCCCATCTACTGATTTTTGGTTTGTCTTATTCTTCTTTTTCCAAGGCTTTAAGGTGAAGCATTAGGTCGTTCACTTGCAACCTTCCTAATTTTTTTTTAATATAGGCGCTTAAAGCTACAAATTTACCTCTTAGAACTGCCTTCATTGTGTCCCAGAGATTTTGGTATGTTGTGTTCTCATTATATTTGACTCTATAAATTTTTTGATTTCCTTCTTGATTTCTTCATTGACCCATTCATCATTTAGAAGTGTATTCTTTAGTTTCCATGATTTTGCGTGTGCTCTATAGCCTTTCTTGCTATTGATTTGTAGTTTAATTCCATTGTGGCCAGATAGAATGCAAGGAATTATTTCAATTTTCCTGAATTTGTTAAGGTTTGCTTTGTGTCCTAATATGGTCTATTTTAGAGAATGATCCATGTGCTGCTGAAAAGAATGCATATTCTGAAGCATTTGGATGAAATCTCCTGAATATATATGTTAGGTCCATTCCTTCTATGACCTCATTTAGTCCAGAAGCCTCTCTGCTTATTTTTTCCTGGGATGACCTGTCAATTGATGAGAGTGGAATATTAAAGTCACCCACCACCACTGTGTTTGGTGTTATCTATGACCTTAGTTCTAATAGTGTTTGATGTATTTGGGAGCCCCCATGTTAGGTGCATATATGTTTAGGATTGTAATGTCCTCATGTTGGAATGTGCCCATAATCAATATAAAGTGACCTTCCTTAACTTTCTTGACTAACGTTAGACTGAAGTCTACCTTGTCAGATATTAGGATAGCAACCCCTGCTTGTTTTCTAGGCCCATTTGCTTGAAACACCGTCTTCCAACCTTTTACCCTAAGATAATGTCTATCCTTTGTAGAAATGAGAGTTTCTTGGAGACAACAAATTGTAGGATACTGCTTTTTAACCCAGTCTGCAAACCTATGTGTTTTGGTTGGGGCATTGAGGACGTTGATATTAAGAGATATTATTGAAAGGTGTGTATTTATGTTTGCCTTTTTTTTTTTTTTTTTTTTTTTTTTTGTGGTTCCAGTTCTACCTGTGCTCTCTTGTGTTAACTAGTATTTGAGTATTGCTTGTTTTGTCCAGGTTCCTTATATGTGTGCTTTTCCTTTTCTTCAGCATGGAGGATTCTTTCAAGTATTTTCTGTAGAGCTGGTTTTGTCTTCAAATACTCCTTTAACCTTTTTTTTTTTTTTTTTAAATCATGGAATGTCCTTATTTCTCCGTCTATTTGAATGGATAGCTTTGCAGGATAAAGTAACCTTGGTTGACAGTTGTTATCTTTCAGAACTTGGAATATATCACTCCAAGACCTTCTGGCTTTTAAAGTTTGTATTGAATAATCTGCTGTAATCCTGATGAGCTTGCCTTTGTAGGTAACTTGATTTTTCTCTCTAACTGCTTTCAATATTTTTTCTTTGGTTTGTGTGTTTGGAAGTTTGATTATAATATGTCGAGGAGAGATTCTTTCCAGGTTTTGTCTGGCTGGGGTTCTAAAGGCTTCCTGTATCTGCATTGGCACCTCTTTTCCAATTTGGGGGAAATTTTCTTCTATGATTTTGTTGAAGATGCCTACTATGTCTTTGGAGTGGAATTCTCCTTCTACTATGCCCTGAATTCTAATATTTGATCTTATCATAGTGTCCCAAATATCTTGAAATTCCCAGTCATAGTTTTCTGTAAGTTTGTCTTTCTCTTTGTTGGACTGTATAAGATCTGCCACCTGGTCTTCTAGCTTAGATATTCTGTCCTCTCCTTCATCCATTCTACTGGTGAGATTTTCTACAGAGTTTTTTATTTCCTTAACTGTGTTCTTCATTGCTAGTAATTCTGACTGGTTTTTCTTTATTATTTCCATTTCCTTATTTATGTCTTTTATTGCCTTCTTTATTTCATGAAATTGTTGTCCTGCATCTTCTTTGATTCCTTTGATTTCCTCTTTGAGTTCCTCTTTGACTCCTTTGATTTGTTCTTTGACTTCTTTGAACATATTTACAATCATTCTTTTGAAATCTTTCTCAGGCATTTCCTCTAACTCGTTCTCACTACAGGTCATTCCTGATGCATTAATACTTTTAGATGGATTTATATCGTCTTGCTTTTTAGTATTTCTTGTGTTATAATGTATATATTTTTGCATCTTGGATGAAGTTAATGCTTAGATTTTCTAGCTAGCTGGGTATTCTTAGCTGTATCAATTGATCCAGTTTTATATATCTTCAGGATAGGAGCTTAGGGTGTTAGGTGTGGCTCTTAGGACTCTCAGAGTATCTACAAAAGTGCTCATAGGGGTTGAGTTTGCCTGCTATGGGAGTATTCAAGTAGGCTGAGTGGAATAAAATATAGGTAGATTCTAAAATTTAACTAAACACTGTACACATTCAATCAAAAACAGCACCAAGTATTTATGTAACAGTAGGTATTATAATAACCAGATCCTCTATCAACAAAGAGCTTAAGATTTCTGGTCTGTTGAGGGATTCAAGTCAGTTTGTGACCAAGTGAGACCCTTCCCTGGTGCAATCCCAGTTACCTTGGATGATTTTGGTCTCAGTCAAGTTGCTGGCTGGGTCATTGGGGTTTTGTTCTGATTTCTGGAGCTGGGCTCTGACTTTTCCTGAGGGGAAAACTGAGCCTGGCAACTGTGGCCCTGCAGATTGGCACCCCTGTTGCTGGAACCACTACTGCTGCTGCTGAAGCTACTGCTGCTGGATCCATCACCGCTGCTGCCAAAGCTGCCACTGCTGGATCCATCACTGCTGTTGCCGCTGCTGCTGATGCTGTAGCTGCCTCTGCCTGATCCACCACTGCTGCCACTGAAGCTGCCACTGCTGGATCTGCTGCCACTGGGGCCACTGTTGCTGGTGCTGGAGCCGCTGATGTTGCTGCCGTACTCTGCTCCTGCTGGGGTCCCGCTGTCAGCTCAAGTTGGCGTGGCCGTGTCCTGCGACCACTGCTCTATTTGCTGGAGCTGGGCACAGGTAGTGGGGGAGGAGAGGGAGCCGAAACTGCTCTAGTTCTTTCACTGTTCCACGTGTTCTTCTACCTGTGATCTGCTCCTCCATTTTTCACTGCCGCTCTCCTTCATGTAGAGTTTTCAGAGAGGTACGGTGTGAGTGGAAGCTCCCCTCACCTGGCTTTTCCTGCAGCTTGAGCTGAGCCTGGCAGCTTTCTGGTGCGCTGCCTGTGCCGGCCTGTGCGGGCTCTGGATGCTCTGGATCTCTTCTTCTTCTCCACTGTCATTTCAACTTCCTATACACCTCGCTTTTTAGTGAAAGTGTGTATTTTGCTGACTTTTTTTTCTTTTTTGGTCTTTTTCCCCCCTAGGCTGGTTTAGTGTGGTACCTACACTGCCATCTTAACCCGAAGTCCTTTAATGTTTTTGTTTTTATTTATTTATTTCAAAGGGATAAAGAGAAAGAGAAAGGGAATGGGCATGCCAGGGCCTCCAGACACTGGAAATGAACTCCAGACAAATGGACCACCTTGTGAATGTGGCTTATGTGGGTTCTGAGGAATTGAACCTGGGCCCTTATGCTTTGCAAGCAAGTGCCTTAACCAGTAAGTCATTTCTCCAACCCATATATTTTTTTATTTATTAGAGACAGACAGAGAGGCTGGAGTGAGAGAATGAGTGCCACAGGGTCTCTAGCAACTGCAAAGGAACTCCAGATGCATGCACCTCCGTGTGCATCTGGTATATGTGGTTATCAGGGAATTGAACCTGAGTCTTTAGGCTTCACAGACAGCACTTTAACTGCTAAGCTATCTCTCCAGCCCCTCTATTATCTTTTTTTTACTACCACGCTTCCAGCTCATTAACCTCTGGGTGAAAAACCATAGACAGATCATAGCAAGTATGAGAAAGGCTCAAGAAAAATGACAGAATGGATTTTAAGTGCCAGGAAATATGAAAGATTATTTGAGAAGTCCATGGATGCCACTAAATGTCAGAAAACAACTACAGGTTTAAACAGTGTGAGTAGGAAGAAAACTCAGTAGCAGAGGCCAGTAAGCTAGATAGGAGATATAAAGGGACTAGAAAGGAAGGAGTGGGGACTTAATAAGGTGGTATGGTATATATATATATAAGTAGAAAAACAGATCAATGGGGGTGAAAATGCTAAGTGAGGTCAAAGGAAGAGATTGAGTAAAGAAAAGATGGAGGGAGGGCTTTTCAAAATCTAAGACGATATAAATAAACCATATGGGAACCTACTGTTTTGGACAATGGAATACACAAGAGCCATAGATTGTTACTAGAAAATTTTCAGTGCCAGGGATGGATACCTTCCAGTGAGTTGTTGGCTATGGAGGTCCCTGATGCCCCCAAAACATCACAGGCCATTGCCAAGGCCCTTGGTTTCTCACCAGGAATAGATGATAAGATCCTATTACTGAAGACTCTACATACAAGGTCACTGTGAAATCCTGCTGGAACTGAGCTGAAACCCTCCTCCATGTAGATCAGCTGACAGAAACTTGGAAAAAGCCATACTGCATGCAGTTCAATGGGAGAGAGAGAAATCACCAGTGAAGATACCCAACAGTGTTCACTGCAAGCCTTATGGTTGGCCAACCAGGCGAAATGAGCCAATAGGTGCAATAGTGGCATGTCTGTTATGGGGGGAACCAACTGCCCTCTAATTTGACTGGAGGCCTGCTCCATGGGAGGGAATACATCCCTGAGATTGAAAACCTACAACAAGGCTAGTCATGAGTCCTAGGGGTGTAACATCTGCTACTGTCTAGCTAACTGTATATACTATGCTCATCAAACTGCCTAGTAAGCACTTCTCTTAATGTCCATACTCATATATTAATGCTATTCTCATTTTTTTTTTTTTGTTAGAGAACTTTCTCTTTTCAGATGGTAGTGACCTTGGGATGACTCAGAAGGCACCATGGTGCTGAGAAGAAATGACAGAGGAGTGATCAGCACTGCAATATCTCTATCACATCTTCCAAGGCTCAGGGTACATGGTGGAAGAGGTTGTGGAAAGAATGCAAGAGCCAAAGGAAGGGTCGGACTCCTTACAACATGCTTCCCCCAGACACAAAATGGCCTGAATATCCATGATCTCACAGTTCCTGACACTACCTACACAAGACCATCATAATAGGAGGAAAAGATGATGACATCAAAATAATAAAGAGACTGATTGAGAGGGGGAGGGGATATGATGGAGAGTGGAGTTTCAAAGAGGTAGGGGGAGGGAGGGAATTACCATGAGATATTGTTTATAATCTTGGAAGTTGTTAATTATGAAAAAAGCACAGTGAAACTGAGATGGGAGGTCATGGGAAATAATTTATACATAGCAGACTTTTCATAGAAATATTTATTTCTTTATTTATACCCTTTTTGCTTGAAAGGGTATTTGAAGTGATAAGATTAAAGTTAGAAAATCCATCTTATAAAAAAAATAAAAGAAGAAAATGGTGATCCATCCAAGAGAAAGCTGCATATATACAGAAGGAGGGCATGCAGAAATTCAGCAAGAAGGCAGGCAATCTTCCAGGCTCATGCCCTCAAATGAGGCTGCTCAGTTCATTGTAGGTCTTGCCCTGCACTCACATGATCTTGAGTAAATGACACTTGATTTCTATAAGCCTTATTTACCTCATCTGCACATAGGAATACTACCAAGACTAATACAGTTGTTGACTAAAGGAGATTATGAAAATGTATCTATCTATTATTTATCAGTATATATCTTGCTGAGGATTGGGCCTGGCAGTTGGTGTTAATATAAGTAACATAAAACATTTTGGTACCACTTGGTCAAAATTTCAAGTGGGAGCATCAATGATCACATTTCATCGCTCCAGCAACTCTACAAGGCAGGTATCGCTGCTGCCCCACTTACAGCTATTCAGGTAGAAGCATGGATAGTATACAACTGGTCCAGGATAGGTGTTGGAGCCAGTATTCAGGTAAAGGTCTTGGTAGCTTCAAAGTCTCACAGACTGTGCTACACCATACCTTTTAATTTGCTACTCATGAATGGACAGTATTTTAACTCTTTGTATATTTTATATTATATATATATATTTTTTTAAATTTTTTTTATTTGTTTATTTATTTGAGAGCGACAGACACAGAGAGAAAGACAGATAGAGGGAGAGAGAGAGAATGGGCACGCCAGGGCTTCCAGCCTCTGCAAACGAACTCCAGACGCGTGCGCCCCCTTGTGCATCTGGCTAACATGGGACCTGGGGAACCGAGCCTCGAACCGGGGTCCTTAGGCTTCACAGGCAAGCACTTAACCGCTAAGCCATTTCTCCAGCCCTATATATATTTTTATATATTATTTTTATTTATTTCAGAGAGAGAATGAGCATGCCAGGGCCTCCAGCCACTGAAAATGAACCCCAGATGCACATGAAACCTTGTTAATCTGGTGTACGTGGGTCCTGGAGAATTGTACCTGGGTCCTTTGGCATTGCAGGAAAGTGCCTTAACCGCTAAGCCATCTCTCCAGCTCTATCTTAACTTTTTAAAATTTATTTTTATTTTTTGAAGGAGAGACAGAAAGAGAGGGAGAGAGGGAGAGAGGGAGAGAGAGAGAGAGAATGGGTGCCCCAGGGCCTTTCAGCCCCTAACAACCAGCCCCTAACAGCCTCTGGACATGTGCGCCCCCTTGTGTGCATGTGCAACATTGCATGCTTGCATCACTTTTACGTCTGGCTATGCGGGACCTGCAGATACGAATATGTGTATGCGTTCTTAGGCTTCACGGGCAAGCGTCTTAACTGCTAAGCCATCTCTCATCCCATAAATAGATATTATTTTGAAACCGGAAGCAGAGGGATAAAGCAACAAATCTTGGGATAGAAATGTGGGCAAGGGCTGGAGAGATGGCTTAGCGGTTAAGCGCTTGCCTGTGAAACCTAAGGACCCCGGTTCGAGGCTCGGTTCCCCAGGTCCCATGTTAACCAGATGCACAAGGGGGCACACGCGTCTGGAGTTCGTTTGCAGAGGCTGGAAGCCCTGGCGCGCCCATTCTCTCTCTCTCCCTCTACCTGTCTTTCTCTCTGTGTCTGTCGCTCTCAAATAAATAAATAAAAAATTTTAAAAAAATTAAATAAATAAAAAAAAAAAGAAATGTGGGCAAATAAGCAGGAGTCAGAATAGGGGAAACAATGGTACACATTTGAAGAAAAAAAAGAAAAAAAGAGCTGGGCGTGGTGGTGCACATCTTTAGTACCAGCACTGGGGAGGCAGAGGTAGGAAGATTGCCATGAATTTGAGGACAGCCTGAAACTACTAAGGGAGTTCCAAATCAGCCCGGCTTAGAGCGAGACCCTACCTCCAAAATAAGGAGGAGGAGGAGGGAGATCAGGAAGAAGAGGAGGGGGCAGAGGGAGGGGAAAAAAGAGGGGGAGGAAAAATAGGGCTGGAAATGTGACAGCCATTAAAGGCACTTGCTGACAAAGCCTGATGGCCTGACTTTGGTTCCGCAGTACCCACATAAAGCCAGATGCCCAGAATAGCCCAGACGTCTGGAATTTGTTTGCAGAGGCAAAACCCCTTGTGCACCTATTCATTCTCATTCTCTTTTTCTTTCTGTTTGCAAATAAATAACAAATGAAATATTGAAAAAAAGAAAGCCAAGCCGGGCATGGTGGCGCATGCCTTTAATCCCAGCGCTCAGGAGGCAGAGGTAGCAGGATCGCCATGAGTTCAAGGCCACCCTGAGACTACAGAGTTAATTCCAGGTCAGCCTGGACCAGAGTGAGACCCTACCTCAAAAAACCAAAAAAAAAAAAAAAAAAAAAGAAAGCCAGAGGATAGAAAAGTAATGCCCACATGAATATTGTATTAGAAAATTAGGTAGTGTTTGTAGAAAAGTTTTTAGTGAGGTGATTGTATGTAAATATGAAGATTGCTAATTAGAACCCATGAGAGAGAGAGATGAAATTGATTTGGCAAAATAAGTACTTTACCAGCTAGACAGTATTGGAAACAAGGTCCCGTTCAAGTGCTTATGGATAGTGTTTGCAGAAAGGAAGCTCCTATGACCATGATATTTTAACTGTGCTTTTCAAAGGGAAGGGAGATGTGTAATAAATGGAAATCATGCACTTATCCAAGCAGCTCTGCTTAAGAGAGACACTTCATTGCCATGTTTTAAGTTTATACTGACTGTTGTCATTTTTCCTTTTTCTTTTTGTTTTCGAGGTAGGATCTCACTCTAGCTCAGGCTGACCTGGAATTCACTACGTAGTCTCAGGGTGGCCTCGAATTCACAGCAACCCTCCTACCTCTGCCTCCTGAGCGCTGTGTTTTGTTTTGTTTTAATGAACTCCAGAAACATGTGCCACCTTGTACATCTGATTTACATGGTCCTGGGAAAATGAACCTTGGCCTTTTGGCTTTGCAGGCAAGTGCCTTAACCACTAAACCATCTTGACAGCCCATTTTTTCACTTCTTATTCATCGGCTATACACAACATTTTTATGCTTCTAGTGGTCAGTCCAAGTTTTTTTTAATTTGTATTGATTTATTTATTTGAGAAAGCAAGAGAATGGGCATATCAGGACTTCTCAGCAGTGCAAATGAACTCTAGACACATGTGCCACCATGTGCATCTGGCTTATGTGTGAGCTGGGAAATTGAACCTGTGTCCTTAGGCTTCATAGGCAAGTGCCTCAACCGCTAAGCCATCTCACTAGCCCTTTTTTTTTTGTTGTTTGTTTTTTTTGAGGTAGAGTCTCACTCTAGCCCAGAGAGGCCTTGAACTTATGGTGATCCTCCTACCTCTGCCTTCTAAGTGGGGCTGGGATTAGGGATTAAAGGTGTGCACCACCATGCCCAGCTTCCAGTTTTTTTTTTTTTATTTTTAATAATCTATGATATTCCATGTACCTTGGAGTTTCCCATAATTCTCTCTCTCTTTTCCCTTTTCTTTCCTTATTTCTTTTTCTTTTTCTTTTCTTTTGTTCTTTTTTTTTTTTAGGTAGGGTTTCACTGTAGTCCAAGCTGACCTGGCATTCACTATGTAGTCTCAGGGTGGCCTCGAATTCATGGCGATTCTCCTACTTCTGCATCATAAGTGCTGGGATTAAAGGCATTTGCTACCATGCCCAGCTCCCATAGTACTTTCTTTTGAGATACTTGAACATTTAGTTTCTGAAAAGCCACCCATTTGGCACTGAGGAGCAAAGAACAAAATGTCAAAAGACCAGCACAAAATAAAAACAGGAACTCTACCAAAATTCCAAATTTGGGGGCTGGAGACATGGCTTAGCGGTTAAGCACTTGCCTGTGATGCCTAAGGACCCCAGTTCGAGGCTTGATTCCCCAGGACCCACATTAGCCAGATGTACATGGGGGCGCACGCATGTGGAGTACGTTTGCAGTGGCTAGAGTTCCTGGCGTGCCCATTCTCTCTCTCTCTCGCTCTCTGCCTCTTTCTCTCTGTTGCTCTCAAATAAATAAACAAATAAAATAAACAAAAAAATTAAAAAATTCTAAATTTGGACTGGAGAGATGGCTTAGCAGTTAAGGTGCTTGCCTGCAAAGCCTAAGAGCCCAGGTTCAATTCCTCAATACCCACATAAGCCAGCTGCACAAGTGGCATATGCATCTGGAGTTTGTTTGCAGTGGATGGCTTTCTCTCTCTCAATCTCTCAAATAAATAAATAAATAAATATGTTGACAACTATTTTAGGGTTGGAGAGATGGCTTAGCAGTTAAGGCACTTGTCTGCAAAGCCCATGACCCAGGTTCAATTCCCAGGACCCACATAAGCCAGATGCACAAGGTGGCACATGTGTCTGGAGTTCATTTGCAGTGGCTGAGGGCCCTGGCATGCCCATTCTCTCTCTATTTATCTGCCTCATTTCCGCTTTCTCTCTCTTAAATCAAGTAACATAAAAGATTTTTAAGTATATTTAAAAAAATCTAGATTTATGCAAAGGACAGGCCCATGACAATATTCAGGAGAGATTCATCTTTGTCCTTACACAGCTTCGTCTGCCTTTTGTGATGGTCACTGAAACATGACTCAGCTTTTGTGTAACCCTATGCTATGTGTGCCTTATTTAAAAATCTGACAGATGTGATACTATATGGCCAATGCCATTCTCTGTGAGGATATTTTACCCATGTGGAAGCTACAGCCAAGGCCAGGGGCAAGGGGGCACATAATAAGCAGAATCTGCCCATGGAGGCTCTTTGGATCCCAAAGATTTCAACTCCAGGCTTCGTTTTGTATCTTGAATCCAGTCTTATATAGAGCAGATTTATTTTTCCACATTGCAAATGAAAAACAAAACAAACAAAAAGATAAAAAGAAGCAGGACTGATCCCCCTTTAAATATTTTATTTATTTATTTATTTATTTATTTATTTATTTATTTATTTATTTATTTATTTAACAGAGGGAGAGAATGGGCACGTCAGGGCCTCCAGCCACTGCAAATGAACTCCAGACATGTGCACCCCCTTGTGCATCTGGCTAACATGGGTCCTGGGGAACAGAACCTACATCCTTCAGCTTTGCAGCCAAACGCCTTAACCACTAAGGCATCCCTCCAGCCCCTATCTCCCTTTAGAAGTCACAAAGGTAATCAAGCCACTAAGCAGAGCATGCCACTAGCCTGATGTAGAGAGGCGTGGTGTGTCAGACCAGGCTTGGGCTGCAACTTCACAACAAGGAAAGACTGTCATCAGTTGAAGAGCTGTTCCGCCCTCTCTGTGTTGATGACAAATGAGTGAGTTTGAATTTTAAAACAGGATATTTTCTAGAGGATTATTTTCTTATTCTATACTAAAACAATCTCATGGAAATTCTCAGGTATCAAAGATAGTCTGTCTCTGAGTTACTGCAAATTTCCCCTTTTAGTTATAAAGCAATAAAAATGCTTTCTAATCGCCATTGTCACCATGGGAGCAACTATGACACCGCATAGAGGCCAGTGCTGGGTGTATTACTCTGCTGCTACTGTTTTGAAATTATTACTAATTTTGAACAAGGGATCTAAGCTTTGTTTCGTACTGGGACCTGCAAATTATATAACCCATCCCAATGGTCATATTGGAATTCCAATATCCGCTTGCTTATAGATCAATGATGCTGATCAAGTATTTTAGTATTGTGTTGTGAAACCACTGCCCTTTGAGTTAGAAATGAAGACCAATTAACAAATAAACAAACAAATCTTATGTGGCCATTGTAGCTTCCAGCTTCAGAGTACAATCTTAGCCCCTCAAGGCATGCATTCTCTTCCACATCTGAGTAAACAGGGAACAAAGGTTCTGCTTGGGAAATGGCTCAGCACTTAAAGGCACTTGCTTATAAAGTCTTGGGGTTTGATTCCCAAGTATCACACCAAGCCAGATGCAAACTGGTAGATGTCTCTGGAGTTCATTTGCAGCAGCAAGAGGCCCTGGTCCTTCCGCTCTCTCTGCTTGCAAATAATAAATAGAAATTACTTAACTGATGGCCAGGTGTGGTGGTGCATGCCTTTAATGCCAACACTTGGGAGGCTGAGGTAGGAGGATCACTGTGAGTTTGAGGTCCGCCTACAGATACAGAGTGAGTTCCAGATCAGTCTGGATAGATTGAGACCCTACCTCAACAACAACTATTTAACTGTTAAGTAATAAATGGAATATGAGACCAAAGGAAATAATAGAGATGAAAAAAATTTAAAAACCCACAGGTAAAACTTAAGCCAAATGAAACAGAAATTATGGAAATAAATCTACATTAAGGCATCATAATATAAAACTGACAGAAGACTGGAGAGATGGCTTAGTGGTTAAGGTGCTTACCTGCAAAGCCTAAGAACTCATGTTCAAATCACCAGGTCCCACATAAGCCAGACACACAGTGATGCAAGTATGCACATGTGCACAAGGGGTCGCAGGTGTCTAGAGCGTCACACGTGTCACAGTGGCTGAAGGCTCTGGCACACCCATTCTCTCCCTCTCTCTCTGCCTCTTTCTCTCTTTCACTCTTCTATCAAACTAAATAAAAGTGAATAAGTAAATAAAACTGACAGAGCAGAAATAATCTGTAGCATTGCTCATAACGACTCAATGTCTAAGGGAAAGCTTGCATACAGTGGGAAGGAGGAGGAATAAAAGCTATTAAAAGCAAAATAATAGCTATAGAAGAAAAGAACCAATACAAGCATTAACTAGTATTCCTAAAGAAAAGAAGAATTGTTAAAAGTTGGGGAAAAAACAAAGATACAACAGAAGAAAACTTCCTTGGAATCAAGAAAAGTATTCTGAATTTAGCCGGGCATGGTGATGCACACCTTTAATCCCATCAGTCAGGAGGCAGAGGTAGGAGGATGGTTATGAGTTCAAAGGCCACCCTGAGCCTACATAGTGAATTCCAGGTCAGCCTGGGCTAGAGTGAAATCCTACCTCAAAAAATCAAAAAAAAAAAAAAAAAAAAAAAAAAAGAAAAAAAGAAAGAAAGAAAGAAAGAAAGAAAGAAAGAAAAGAAAAGTATTCTGAACTTACAGATTTAAAAGGCCTACCATTTAGCAGCCAAAAGAAAAAAAATCCCCAAGGAGGAAAATATTTCAGTGAGTTATTAAGAGACTTTTTATTTATTTATTTATTTATTTATTTATTTATTCATTTTGGTTTTTTGGGGTAAGGTCTCACTCTGGCCCAGGCTGCCCTGGAATTCACTATGCAGTCTCCGGGTGGCCTCGAACTCACAGTGATCCTCCTACCTCTGTCTCCCGAGTGCTGGATTAAAGGCGTGTGCCACCACACCTGGCAAGAGACTTTTTTTTTTGTTTCAAGGCAGGGTCTCATTCTAGGCCAGGTTGATCTGGAACACACTGTATAGCCCAGGCTTGGCCTTGACCTCATGATGATGTTCCTACCTCAGTCTCCTGAGTACTAGGATTAAAGGTGTGCATCACCATGCCTGACCAGTGAAGTTATTGAGAATCCTACTACAGGGCTGGAGAGACAGCTTAGCAGTTAAGGCACTTGTCTATGAAGTCTAAGGAACCAGGTTAAATTACCCAGTACCCATATAATCCAGATGCACAAAGTAGCATGTGCATCTGGAGTTTGTTGGCAGTGGCTAGAGGCCATAGGAAGCCTATTCTCTCTCTCTCTCTCTCTCCATATATATACCTCAAATAACATAAATACAAATAAAAGATTTTAAAAATCCTACTATGAACCAGGTTAAGAAATATGCCAAGAAAGTTTCCCTGTGTTTTTCCACAGCAGTTCTGAAAAGACAATGGAACCATCCTAGAGTTTGGAGGGGAAAAGAAAATCTATACCTGGCTATGATATCATTCATATATAAAAACATAAATGGAAAAGCTACATAATATAAAAATAGTATGTTAATAAAAGAAAGCACGGAGGAAGGGGAAGATGATGGAACTTTCATGTGAAGAAATTTCTCAAGTTGTTAAATTTTTTATTTGGGAAAACATAATTTTGTTCTTGTTTCTTAAAAGTTATAAAAGCAACCACCAGAGAGCTAAAAATACATCTTTCATACATCTTTCAAATTAGTTGAACAGTCAACGTGTGGTGGAGAAGGAAGGGACTAAAAAGGAACCAGAGAACAATGACCTTGCACCCTTGTGTGGTTGTGTGGTTCATACTGTGCTAAAACCTTCACACTCACCATGTGTCTTCCTCACTAGCAGCCACCTGAAGTCCCATTACTATCTACACTTGCAGAAGAGGAAATGGAGACTGGAGAAGGGGCATGTGTGGAGGGAGCCATGTGTGGAGGCTGGGGTGGGATTCCACCACGTCTACCTGAGTCCCAAATCTGTGCTGCTGAACACTCATCCTGGCCTTTGAGACGTCCTCACATTCCTTTTATTCTTTGCCACATCAGTGACTCGTTCTCAGTCCCTCACGTTAGACTCACATGAGATCATTTTTATACCCTATCCCTGGACACCTGAAGCTCCTGAACCAGAGTTCCAGAGTGTGGGGGTCTGCATAGGGGCTTTTGCACTTTAAGCTCTGCAGGTGTTTCAAATGTTTGGTCAGTATTGACAACCAAGAAAAAATAATAATAAATTAGACAATGGAGCAGATTAAGCTACAAAGGAAACCTCAGTATATTCCAAAACTGAGATGGTCTCAAGGCCACAACTTATCACAATGAAATAAACTTGCTTCTCTTTCTCAAATAAGTAAATAAAATATTTTTAATACTTTATTTGAGAGAGGTAGAGAGACAGATAGAGAGAGAGACAGAATGGGCATATTAGGGCCTTCATCCACTACAAATGAATTTCAAATGCATGTGCTACCTTATGCATTTGGCTAACGTGGGTCCTGGGGAATCAAACCTGAGTCCTTTGCCTTTGCAGGCAAGTGTCTTAACTACTAAGCTATTTCTCCAGCCTCTAAAATATTTTTTAAAGTCATCTTTATTTGTTTGAGAGACAGAGAGAGAGAAAAAAAATAGGCAGGGAGAGAGAGATTGAGTGATAGAATGGGTATGCCAGGGCCTCCATCTACTGCAACCAAACTCCAGATGCATGAACCCCCTCGTGTATCTGCCTTATGTGGGTCCTAGGGAATCGAACCTGGGTCCTTTGGCTTTGCAGGCAAGTATCTTAACCACTAAGCCATCTCTAGGTCATTTCACTTGACTACAGGTCAGAAACATCAGAACGGTCTGGCTTCCTCAACTCTGCCCCCTTTAGGGAGTCCTTCCAAGAAGGCCCTTCCTAGAGAAATAAGATTTCTGGGAAGACTGCCTTTTTCTAGGATTCCTGACCTCAGACACTTGATGTCAGGACTAACTGACTAGGCCAGTGGCCCATCCAAGGAGCTCACATAAAAAACTCAAACATGGAGCTGGTGCATATGTCTGGAGTTTATTTGTAGTGGCTAGAGGCCCTGACATGCCCATTCTTTCTTTCTCTGCATCAAATAAAATTAATTAATTAATTAAAAAATAACATTGTGGTTGGTCAAGTTCAGCCCCCAGAATTTAACTGTGTTTTTTTTTTAAATTATTTATTTATTTATTTATTTATTTGAGAGCGACAGACACAGAGAGAAAGACAGATAGAGGGAGAGAGAGAATGGGCGTACCAGGGCTTCCAGCCTCTGCAAACGAACTCCAGACGCATGCGCCCCCTTGTGCATCTGGCTAACGTGGGACCTGGGGAACCGAGCCTCGAACCGGGGTCCTTTGGCTTCACAGGCAAGCGCTTAACCGCTAAGCCATCTCTCCAGCCCAGCCCCCAGAATTTAGTATCAAGGCTAACCTAAAAAAAAAAAAAAAAAATCCAACGTGGGGCTCAAAGTGTGCTTCTCCTTAACCTACCCCCCTTGCCTCCATGGGCAAGAGCTGCCTTCCTTTTCCTAAGCTCCTCTCCTCTTAAAGCTCTCCCTACTAAAGCTCTAAGCTATAATAAAGTCTTTCTGAAGTTCTCAGTCTGTGGATTTCATCTGTCAAATTCATCAGACAGGAATCTGGAAACACCTCCAAAATTTTGGTGCATTGGTGTATTATATTGATAAATTAGCAGAGGAACCCCAATTCCTATATCATATTGGTGCATTGGCCATGAATCCCAAATTCCTGGATCATTACTATAGAGATATAGCACATTACTGTAGAGATGCAGACACAACTCATCTCTGCTTACTGCTGCTCTATACACAATAGCTGGGAAGTAGAATCAGCCTAGGTGCCCATCAACTGACAAACAGATAATCAAGATGTGACACATATGTACCATAGGTTTTTTTAATTTTAATTTTATTTTTTTTCAGCTTAAACCAGCAGCTATTTATTTGGTCATGACTCTGCGTTGGCCTTTTGGGTTGGGTGCAGCAGGGCTCATTCATGCACTTGCGATTAAATAGCAGTGTGTGGCCTCACAGGCTTTGCAGTTGGTTGGCACTGCTTGGGGTGATGAGAGGAAGTGAGCCAACTCTCTCATCATCCAATAGGCTAACCTACATTCACACACATGGTAATGGTCCAAAATTTCCAGAAACAGAAGGAGATGGGGCTGGTGAGCTTCAATGCACAAGCATTTTCCAAATCTCTGTCAGTTTTGCTGGTATCTCACTGGGCCTAGCAAGCCATATGTTCTAACCCTCGCTGTGTGTCAGAGAGGTCTACCAAGAATAGTAAATGGGGTGGAGCATCAGTGTAGCTCTCTCTTGTCTTCACTTGTTATCTTTATTACTATTATTATTATATTTTTGCTTCATGAGGTAGGGTCTCACTCTAGCCTAAGGCTGACCTGGAATTCACTATACATTCTCAGGGTGGCCTGGAACTCAAGGCAATCCTCTTATCTCTGTCTCTCGAGTGCTGGGATTAAAGGCGTGCACCACCACACTTTCTTTCTTCTTTTCTTTTTTTAGATTTTGTTTCGATGTAGGGCTTCACTGTAGCCTAGGCTGACCTGGAATTCACTCTGTAGTCTCACGGTGGCCTTGAACTCATGGCAATCCTCCTACCTCTACCTCCCAAGTACTGGGATTAAAGGCATGCGCCACCATGCCCGGCTCCATAATTTAAATTTTTTATTGACAATTTCCATAATTATAAACAATATCCTGGGGAGCCAGTGCGGCCGTAAGGCCTGCGTCTCGCCACTGCTGCCGGCTGGGCATGGTGCTGGGCACCAGCCCGCCTCGCCTGACTCAGGGTGCCCAGAGGAAAGGCAGCAGGAATGCTAATGCTGGCAAGCAAACTGAAGCGGAAGGATGGTCTCAAAGGGCCTCAGACATCTGCTGCTGCGTCTGACTCTACTCGGAGAGTTTCTGTGAGAGACAAGTTGCTGGTGAAAAAAGTTGCAGAACTTGAAGCTAACTTACCTTGTACATGCAAAGTGCATTTCCCTGATCCAAACAAGCTGCATTGCTTTCAGCTAACTGTAAGCCCAGATGAGGGTTACTACCAGGGTGGAAAATTTCAGTTTGAAACTGAAGTTCCTGATGGGTACAACATGGTGCCTCCCAAGGTGAAATGCTTGACCAAGATTTGGCATCCCAACACCACAGAAACAGGGGAAATATGTCTAAGTTTACTAAGAGAGCATTCGATTGATGGCACTGGCTGGGCTCCCACGAGAAAGGATTAAAGGATATTGTTTGGGGATTAAGCTCTTTATTTACTGATCTTTTGGATTTTGATGATCCTCTGAACATTGAAGCCACCGAGCATCATTTGCGAGACAAGGAGGACTTCCGGAATAAAGAGGAGGACTACATCAAGCGCTATGCCAGATGATAAGAGGGGGTGGTTGTGGGCCTGTGGACTGTGTGTCACAGCTTGTCTCTAATGTGAAACAGCATGAGGTAGTCCTCCTCCCCGTCCTCACCCCGTCTCCCTGTCAGCCCCTTGGGACTGTCCCAGTCCTGCGACTGTGTTGTCCTGAAGAAGACCCCCCCTCACCGCTGCCCACGAAGGGCAGGAGCGAGACAGTACGGCAAGAGAGAGCGCCTGCTTCCCTTAACACCTCTCTCTCCAAACCATAGTCTGGGCTGTGGGTGCAATCCTCTGAGGTTGTAATGAGCTCACCAGCGAGGTTGGCACTTGCTTCCCTTTATCCCAACAAAATCGGTGTCCTGCAAAAGTGATGTAATGACATGTTCAGTGTAAATGGCAGATTGGCAATAAGAAACCCACTATAAACTGTGATTGGATGCACATCCTCTTAGCTTCTTCCATGAATGTTGGCCCTGCCTAGATGTGAAGCTTCCCAGAATGCATAGTCATTCACTGTAGATCTTACTGAAATGTGTATTTTATTTAATAGCAGACACAAAGTTGTTGGGTCAAGCAACTATTGAAGAGAAATACAAAGAAACTATGAAAGCCACAGTACTCAGTCTCTCCAAGCGCAGCAGGAACCTGGCTCCTAGACAGCAGCTCGTTTTCAGGTCCATATGTGGCAAGAATGTTTCAGAGCCCTTAAAAGCTAGTTCTGGATGATAAGAAAAACCAAAGTCAGGGAGTGCTGCCTCACATGCTGCCCAGAGAAAAGAAGCCGGGCCTAGACTGGCCAGAGTTGGCAGTTCTGCAGTGGTCACATGAGCATGAGCCCTTGGCTGTATACCAGCGCTGCATCCTTGCTGTCCTGGGAGACGAGAGAGGCCCTGGGAGTCAGCTCAGTGTCTGATACAACCAAGACTGTGCTGTGGCTGTTTTCTGCCTTGGCTGTGGTTCTGGGCCCTGGTGGGGTGACCCTGGTAGGCCTTGGAGAACCAGGAGTCAGCAGCAAAACATGCCACGCTCTGTCAGGGAGGCACCCTTCAGAGGAAGAGCCCTGAAGAAAGACTAGTGCATTTACTCCTGCATTTAGAACTTGAACAGTGAATCCAAATGCAGAATAAACGCCCGGTTCCAGTGCCAGTGGTGGGTCACCAGAGCTGCCCTGGGTGCTGGCATTGATAGTAGGACTCTTATGAGAATGCTTAACGAAGAAACGATGCCAGTGCCTACTGCTCAGGGCATGTGCTGAGTAGGTGGCAGGTAGTGCGCCAGGGCCACACGAGCGCAGTGCTAACTCCGGACGTGGCTCGCCAGCACACGGTGCTACGCTGGGTGCTTGCTCCAAGACCTCCAGATCTAGGCCTTATGGCGTCTCCTTCCCACTCTCAGGCACAGGAAGAGTCTCTGATCTCTCCCTAAACATACCCATCCAGCAAATCACCTCCTCTTTATGGCAAACACTGCCTGTTCTCTGCCATATGCAGACACTAGTTTCCAGTTTTTAGATTTATGACTCAGTAAGGGCCAGGAAGCTAGAAAGCGGTCACGGTGGGGAGAAGTAGGGAGGGCTTAAGGGGAGCGACAGTAGATGTGAAAATAGAGACATGGAATACTGGCGGTAGCATGGCTTACGTGTGGATGGGGACGGGAATGGAGGTGAGAAGTGGTAGAGGGAATGTTAAATAAAACTAAAGACATTACAAAAATCCCACCTCCATATGGAAACCTACTTCTTTCTTAACTAATTAAAAAATATGAGGGCATAGGGGGGTAGAGAACCTTGTGTAGGCAAATAATGTTGCTCTCAGAAGCCATAGGGTGTTATAGGAAAGTCACCATGCCAGGAATAGGGTATCTTTCACTGATTTCATGGTCAGGGAGGCGTGCAAGGCCCCCAAAATAGAACAAGTTTTTGCCCATGATAATGGTCTCATAGCAATGTTCACAAGATCTGAACAATATTGGATCCGTCATCATGTTGTCATGGATGGTGGAGGAGGGTAAATAAATAAATAAATAAAACGACATCAATGTAGAAGGGCTAATAAGAAAGAAGGCCAGGCATGGTGGCACATGCCTTTAATTTCAGCACTCGGGAAGCAGCAATAGGAGGAGCTCTGTGAGCTCAAGACTACCCTGAGACTACATAGTGAATTTTCCAGGTCAGCTGGGGCAAGAGCAAGACCCTACCTTAAAAAAAAAAACAAAACAATAAAACAAAATAAAATAAGATAGAAAGAAAGAATGGATTAAGTGGAAGGGCAATGGAGGAGTGAGGTATGGGACAAGAGAAAATAATGGGAGGGGATTATGATCAAAATAGATTATGTACATGTATGAAAACTGTCAAAAAGCTTACTGGTGCCAGGTGTGGTGGCGCACACTTTTAATCCCAGCACTCAGGAGGCAGAGGTAGGAGGATCGCCATGAGTTCGAGTCCACCATGAGAATAGAGAGAGTGAATTCCAGGTCAGCCCAGATTAGAGTGAAAACCTACCTCGAAAAGCAAAAAAAAAGCTTACCGGGCTGGAGAGATGGCTAAGTGGTTAAGGCCCTTGCCTGTGAAGCTTAAGGACCCAGGCTCCCAGGCTCAATTCCTCAGGACCCACATAAGCCAGCTGCATAAGGTGGTACATGCATCTGGAGTTCATGGCTAGAGACACTGATAACCTATTCATTCTCTCTCTGTCTCTCTTCAAATAAAGGAAGAAAGACTAACCTTCCCCCCTGACCAAAAAAAAAAAAAAAAAGAAAACAAACCTGACTAACTGGGTGTGGTGGTGTACTCCTTTAATCACAGCACTTAGGAGGCAGAGGTAGGAGGATCACCGTGAGTTCGAGGCCAGCCTGGAAAACTGGAACTACAGAGTGAGTTCCAGGTCAGCCTGAGCTAGAGTGAGATTCTACCTGGCAAAAAAGAAAAATAGCCGGGCGTGGTGGCACACGCCTTTAATCCCAGCACTCGGGAGGCAGAGGTAGGAGGATCGCCGTGAGTTCGAGGCCACCCTGAGACTCCATAGTGAATTCCAGGTCAGCCTGGGCTAGAGTGAGACCTTACCTTGAAAAAGAAAAACAAAAACAAAAAAAAATAATCGAGTCTCCCCCGCCGCCTTAGTCCTGCAAATGCCAGGTGTGGTGGCAAATGCCTGTCATCCTGTGGAGGCAGACACAGGTGGGACCCTGTTGCTGCTGACCAGCCAGTCTAGCCTACTTAGTGTTTGGTGAGCTCCAAGAAAGAAAAACAAAGTGGACAGACTTCCTGAGGAATGGCTCTCAAGGCTGTCCTCTGGCCTCCACATGTGCATGCACACACCCAAAAAGAAAGTTTGTATGAACATTCATGTAAAAATCTGAAAGACAATGGGTGTTTCTGAACTCTTGATTCTGTTCCTGATTCTGTTTGTGTTTATGGCAATAACAGAGGATGATTAGTTTTACAAGGATGCTTGAAAAGATTGTGTGAGCTCTCCAACCTTGTTTTCTTTTTTTTTCCAACCTTGTTTTCTTTTTCAAAGTGTTTTGAGTACTCTTAGTCTTTTGAATTTCCATATGAGTTTAAGATCATTTGATTCATTTTTATGCCATGCCTGTTAGGATTTTGACTGAGATTGTGTTGAACATAGAGATGGATTTGCAAGAATTGAGGTTTAAGCAATTTGGTTTTCTGCATGTGATGTTAGCAAGAGGGAGCTCTCCACTGACTTAGGTCTTCTTTATTTCCTCTCAGCATTTTGTAGTTGTTGATGTGTTTTTCACATCTTTTGTTGGGTTTATTTTCACTAGTTGCATCTTTTATAGCATTGCAGTTAATGCTATTGTTAACTCTTCACTATTTGGTTGTTTATTCCTAGTATATAGAAATACAATCAATTATTTCTATTTTTTTCACCATTTTAATCAGTTTTATTGATTCATGCTTTCCTTCTTATTCAGTTAAAAACAAGGAATTATTTCTAATTTTTAAAATACATTTATTTATTTATTTGAGAGAGAGAGAGAGGGAGGGAGGGAGAAACAGATAGGGAGAGAATGAGTATGGACGCACCAGGGCCTCTTGAGACTGCACATGCACTCCAGACGCATGTGCCACTTTATGTATCTGGCTTTATGTGGGTACTAGGGAATCAAGACATCAGGCTTTGTAAATAAGCACCTTTAACTGCTGAGTCATCTCTCTAACCCTTTAATTTGTTTCAATGCTCTAATCTTATTTTTATATTTTGAAGTGAATTCTTTAATATTGATTTTTTTATCCTGAAAATGACTAATTGTGTTTTCATAGATTCCATCAGATTCATTACATAAAGGAAGTAGTTTTCTACACAATCTTTCTTTGTTTCACTTGCAAAACAAGTTTTATGTTTTCCTTTTTCAGTCTGGGTACTTTCCTCTTTATTACACTGCCAGGAATCTTTAATGTCAGGAGTAGGAATCTTTGTCCTCAGGGGAAAAAAATCGTTCAGCTGCTCAACATTAAGTATGATCTTAGATATAGGGGTCTATGAATGAACTAGTGGAAGCGAAGACCTGTGAGTTAGGTTTTTAGGGTTTTCACTTCTTGCTCCTGTGCTAAGGATCCAACCCAGTGACTAGTGTCTGCTAAGCAAGTGTTATAACTGAGCTACATTCCCAGTCACTTGGAAAAGTAGTATCTTCAAGGTTTATAGTGTCAATTTTATCAATAAGAAATTATTCACTTAAAAGGGAGAAGGCAGCTGGAGAGATGGCTTAGCAATTGAAGTGTTTGCTGCTGAAGCCAAAGGACCCACGTCTGATTCCCCAGAACCCATGTAAAGCCAGATGCACAAAGTGGTACATATGTCTGGAGCTCGTTTGCAGTGGCTAGTGGCACTTATTCTCTCTCCATCTTTCCAATAATAAATAAACAAATAAAGAAAGAAAATATTAAAGAAAAATAAAAGGGAGAAGAACTTTCCTGATGATAAAGTTAGAAAACATAACAATTTTGGTATTTTGCCTTTTGCCACCGCAACAATACAAAACTGATATACATGCCCAGCAAACTTGTAATGTGCAGTCGTTTATAAAAAGAAAACCCCAAATCTCTTGGAGTTGCAGGAAATGTTGCTAATTGGAAGGCATTTTGAGGAGGCTTAAGACCCAAATTAATATAAATATCAGTTCTTTAAAGTATAAATTAGTATAATCCTAAATAAAATGTCAGTAAATTTGTTTTTGGGATGTCAAAATTAACTGTAGTTCACCTGGAAAAGTAAATGATGGGAAGATAACTGGGCAATCCTAAGAAATAAAAGGAGAAAATTACTTTTACTTTAAGAATGCTCTACAGAACAATAATATGGTGATAATGTCACCCAGGTTTGATTCCCCAGGACCCACGTTAGCCACATGTACAAGGAGGCACAAGCATTTGGAGTTTGTTTGCAGTGGCTGGAAGCCTTGGCATGCCCATTCTCTCTCTCCCTCTTCCTCTGTCAAATAAATAAATAAATAAAATATTTTTTTTAAAAAAAAATTATTTATTTATTTATTTGAGAGCGACAGACACAGAGAGAAAGACAGATAGAGGGAGAGAGAGAATGGGCGCGCCAGGGCTTCCAGCCTCTGCAAACGAACTCCAGATGCGTGCACCCCCTTGTGCATCTGGCTAACGTGGGACCTGGGGAACCGAGCCTTGAACCAGGGTCCTCAGGCTTCACAGGCAAGTGCTTAACCACTAAGCCATCTCTCCAGCCCAAATAAATAAAATATTTAAGAAAAAAAGAAATAATCAACCAATACAAGATTTAAACAGGGCAACATCAAACTCTTTAGTTCCAAGCCCAGCAACTCTAGTCAGCGTCAAATCTTCAAGTCTGATCATTCTAACCAGCAACAAGTCTCTGGAGTTCCAATTCCACCCCTCCAGCTAGGCTACTCACAGTCCTGGAAAACTTCATGAGGGGCTGACAGCTTTCCTTAGCAGCCATCTCGTGATCCCGGCAGCTCCACTGGGTCTCCACTGCAATCCATGGTTCATCCTCATGGCCCATGCTGGCATCCAGTAAACCTGCTAGACACTGCCTATGGCCATTTCCAAGATACAAGACCATATTGCAAATTCAATGACCCTCTTTTTTCTGCATTTCTTACACTCCACAATACCAGGTAGGGAGCCAATTTGTTAATCCGGAGGGCAGGGTGGTAGATAAGGCAGACTTTGAAGAACAAGATACTCCTTGAGAACTCAGGCCTCTTCAAAAGAGTCTATATTCTTGTTCATACTCATATATTAATGCTACTCTCATTTTTGGTAGAGAACCTTCTCTTTTCAGATGGCAGTGAACTTGGGATGACTCAGAAGGCATCAAGGTGCTGGAAAGAAGTGACAGGAGTGCTCAGCACTACAATATCTCTATCACACCTTCCAAGGCTCAGGGACTATTGTGAAAGAGGTGGCGTAAAGAATGTAAGAGCCACAGGAAGGGTAGGACTCCTTAAAATGTGCTCTCCCTAGACCCAAAATGGCCTAGATATCCATATCCTCACAGTGCCTGATACTACCTGCACAAGAACATTCTAAGAGGAGGAAAAGATCATGACATCAAAATAAAAGAGAGACTGATTGATAGGGGGAGAGGATATGATGGAGAGTGGAGTTTCAAAGGGGAAAGAAGGGGGAGGGAGGGCATTACCATGGGATATTGTTTACAATCATGGAAGTTATTAGTTAAAAAAAGAGTCTACATTCTTCCTGTTGCCTCAGTGAAGGTCAGCTGGTTCAATCTCAAAGGTTGTAATCTCCAATTGCAGCTAAATGGGCAAAAGTTTCAGCCCAAAGATTTAATTTCTGTGTCCTAACCCTATGCTCACACCACTCCACTTCTACATAATGCAACCCTGCACAAATTCTCTGGACAGAGGCATAACAGTAAGCCTCTCACACAAACAGCTTCTAGCCCAGTCCAAGAAAAGCTCTGTCTCACCCTCATAAGCCAAACCTCACAGTCCATAGTTCTTACTGCATTCAGGTCCTAGTTTGACCAGAAGAGTCCATCAAGCTGTACTTACAGCACTACAAGGAGTCTCTTAGGCTAAGGTTTCAAGTCCTTCCACATTCCTCTTGAAAATCAGCTCCAAAAGGCCAAAGCCACACAGTCAGGTGTCTAGCAGCAAATGACACCACTCCTTGGTACCAATATTACTGTTGCAGTCAGGTTTACATTGCTGGCATAAATTACTCGACCAAGAGTAGCTTTTGGGGAAAAAAAGAGTTTATTTTGGCTTACAGACTCAAAGGGAAGTTCCATGATAGCAGGGGAAAACGATGGCATGAGCAGAAGTTGGACCTCCTGGCCAACATCAGGTGGACAACAGGAACAGGAGAATGCCAAATACTGGCAAGGGGACATTGGCTATAGTACTTATAAGCCCATCCCCAACAATACACTGCCTCCAGGAGGTGTTAATTACCGAATCACCATCAGCTGGGAACCTAGCATTCAGAACAAGTAAATTTATGGGGGACACCTGAATCAAACCACCACAGTGTAAAATGTTGTTTCTTTTCATTTCCTTTAATTTACTTCTTTTTTTTTTTTTTTTTTTTTTTTGGTTTTTCGAGGTAGGGTCTCATTCTGGTCCAGGCTGACCTGGAATTAATTCTGTAGCCTCAGGGTGGCCTTGAACTCACAGCAATCCTCCTACCTCTGCTTCCCGAGTGCTGGGATTAAAGGCATGCGCCACCACGCCCAGCTCCTTTAATTTATTTTTATTTTTATTTATTTATTTTGTTTATCAAGGTAGGTTCTCACTCTAGCCCAGGCTGACCTGGAATTCACTATGTAATCTCAGGATGGCTTCAAACTCTCAGTGATCATTCTACCTCTCTGCCTCCTAAGTGCTGCAATTAAAGGCATTTGCAGCACGCCCAGCTAAAATAGAATTTCTAACCAGCAGAAGAAAGATGGATTAATCAATATATGGCACAGGTTACTCTGCCTGTTCAGTGGGGTGGAGTGGTGTTGACAGGGCAGTCTGTTAGTAGTGAGTAGGTGGGAAAAGATTGGTCCTTGCCTCAAAAAGCTTCAAACATAAAAAAGTGAGAGCTGGGTCTCATGGTGCAAACCTTTAATCTCATCACTCAGAAAGAAAAGGTAGGAAGATCACTGTGAGTTTGAAACCAGCCTGGACTAGAGTGAGGCCCTGCCTCAAACTAATAAAAAGAAGTTATAACAATACTTAAGAAAGGGATGGAGGCCGGGCGTGGTGGTGCACGCCTTTAATCCCAGCACTCGGGAGGCAGAGGTAGGAGGATTGCCGTGAGTTTGAGGCCACCCTGAAACTCCATAGTGAATTCCAGGTCAGCCTGGGCTAGAGTGAGACCCTACCTCAAAGAAAAAAAAAAAAAAAAAGAAAGGGATGGAGATATGGCCAAGTGGTTAAAAGCCTTTTCTGTGTAAGCATGAGTGCCCGAGGACCAGTAAGAGAATGTGCTATAAAATAATAATAGTAAGAGACTGGGTCAAGTAAGAATGGACCAAAGAGTGATGAAGGTGGACATTTGATGTTCCCCTTTAGCTGCTGCAGCTGAATGAATGCTCTCAGCCACAGGCAAGTGCATGGGATGGCATAAGAGCATATACATGTATATACACCACACATGCATCACATCACACACACACACACACAAATACTTAAGAAAACATAAGTTAATTACTATATTATATGAAAGTGGGAAAAGCTTTTCTCCTCCTCCTCCAATGTGTATATATATGTAACATGAGTATCTGTGAAGGCTAGAGGTTGACATGGAGTGTCTTCCCATTCACTCTCCACCTTTTTAAAAATTTATTTATTATTTATATTTATATATTTATTATTATAGATAGACAGATGATAGGTAGGTAGGTAGGCAGGCAGATGATAGATAGATAGATAGATAGATAGATAGATAGATAGATAGATAGATAGTACATAGATAGATAGATAGTACATAGATAGATAGATAGATAGATAGATAGATAGATAGATAGATAGACAGACAGACAGACAGACAGGGAGAATGGGCTTTTCAGGGCCTCCAGCCACTGCCAACAAACTCCAGACACATGTGCCACCTAGTGCATCTGGCTTACATGGGTCCTGAGGAATTGAACCTGGGTCCTTGGGCTTTGCAGGCAAGCACCTTAACCACTCAGCCATCTCTCCAGCCCTCTACCTCCTTTTTTTGAGAAGGGTCTCTCACTAAACCTGGAGTTCACTGATTTGGCTAGACTAACTAGCCTGCAGGCCCCAGGGCTGCTCCTGCTGCTACCTTCCCAGTGCTGGAATCACAGGCACATGCCACCATGCTCAGTTTTTACATGGGAGCTAGGGATCCAAACCTAGGTCCTCATGCTTGGGCAGCAAGCACTTTACTAGTGATCCATCTCCCCAGCCCCTTATGAGGGAAGCCTTTCTGAAAATGATCTAAATAAATTGAAAAATCTAACTAGAATAAATTTTAGAAAAACACAAGAAACCACACAAAGCCAAAATATATTTTGAAAATATTTACTACTCATGTCATGAGCAAATGGCAACAACAACAACCACACACACACACATGCACACACACACATGTCCTGCCTTAATCACTGCTGGGCTATCTTGTATGTTAGGTGATTCACTAAAAATTGCCATTAATATGTCCTTAGCAGAAAATAATGACGTTGGAGCACATGAATAGAAAAATTCAAAGAAATACAAATGGTTGTGAATCACAAATATGGGTTTGTGGTGATAATCTTTTTGACAACTACATCTGACATAAGTGCAGTCTTTTTGACTTGGAATTTAAGGTTTCTCACATTTCTTTTCCATTCTAAAGTTCACATTTTTCATGTCTGTAATGTATTTTATTCTCTTGTTGTACATCTGAATCAGAGAATCAGAGAAGCCAAGCCACAGACCCAGTGCTATTCTGCCTTGAAACTTCTCTGGCAAACACATTAGTCTATTACTTTTAAATTCAACTCAACTCAGGTACTCAGGACATGGGCAGGATGCTATCAGTTTATTTGCTGGAATATCACATGAGCAGCCTCTAGGTCAGTTCCTGGGAGGTTCTTGCTCTCTTCTGAAGGCCCATAAACCAAGCCCCCATTGTCTGCATTTCTCTTGGCCTTCTGGTCTTCCAAACTACCACCAGAATGGTCCTTAAAATTCTGCTTATAGGATTGTAATACTTCTCTAGTCAAAAGTCATAAATTTTTCCATATTGATCTAACAGACAAGTTCCAAAAAGTTTAAGAACCCGGCAGTCAAATTTATTGCAGCAGCAACACCACTTTTGGTATCAATTATGGATGTTGATGACTTTTAAAAAATATTTTATTCATTCATTTGAAAGAGAGAGAATGGATACAACAGAGCCTCCAGCCACTGCAATCGAACTCCAGACACATGTGCCACCTTGTGCATCTGGCTTTACATGGGTACTGGGGAATCCAACCTGGGTCCTTTGGCTTTGCAAGCAAGCACCTTTACCACCAAGCCATCTCTCCAGCCAAATATTCATGGATTTTTTATTGCTCGGATAAAATGCCCAACCAGGGCTGGAGAAATGGCTTAGCAGTTAAGTGCTTGCCTGTGAAGCTTAAGGACCCCGGTTCAAGGCTTGATTCCCCAGGACCCATGTTAGGCAGATGCACAAGGGGGCGCACGTGTCTGGAGTTCATTTGCAGTGGCTAGAAGCCCTGGTGTACCCATTCTCCTCTCTCTCTCTCTCTCTCTCTCTGCCTCTTTCTCTCTCTGTCTGTTGCTCTCATATAAATAAATAAAAATAAACAAAAACAATTTTTTTAAAAATGCCCAACCAGAATTAGTTTATAAAAGGAAAAGGGTTTAATCTGGCTTATACTTCAAGAGGGTAGAGGCTACCCAGTGGGGAAGGCATGGAAGACTAGAGCAGGAAGTCCACATCACACTGTCACACTGGCAGGGAAGAAGCAAAGAGAGAAAAGAGGATATGGACAGTGACACACTTCCTCCAACAAAGCTCCACTTCCTAAAGGTTCCACAACCTCCCTGTACAACACCACCAGCTGGGATCAAGTTTTCTAACTCATGAACATTTTATATTCAAACCACCGCAAGATTCAACTTTACTAATATGAAAATATGCAAATTAAAGCAAAAATAAGCCTTTGTGCTTGATAATCTTCTGAGATGTAACAAACTGTACCAAAAACTCTCACCTCCATGGATGGATTGCTAGCTACTATGCCCTCCTTGCCATTATGGACGCTATCCCCTTAAATCACAAGCCAAAATAAGTCTCTCTTCCCTTCAGTTGCTTCTGTCAGACATTTGACCACAGCAAGAAGAAAAGTAATACAGACAATCACTACCAAGAAGTGAGGTCTCTTCTGTGATAAATCTGACCCTATGGTTTGCAAGCTTTTATAAGTGTTTTGTAGAAGGAATGTGGATAAGTTTGTAGATGAAGGTTAGAGAAGTGCTAGAGTGTTGTAAGCAAAGCTTAATGGGTCAATTCTAGTAGGAGAGTGGAAGAGAAGGGTGTGACAGAATGAGGACGATAAAGGATAGGCTCATGAAGTTTCAGAGGGAAACAAGGACTACTGAGAATTGGACTAGAATTCATTCATGTTTATCCTCACAAAGAATCTGGCTACATTCTGCCTGTGTCAAGAAAATTTGAGTTCATGAATTTAAAAATGGACAAATTTATTTGGCAGAGGAAATTTCAAGACAGTATGACATGTGGGCTATGACACAGTTATTGTTGGCTGCCTTTAGCCAGATTTACAGTGAGAGAGAGAGAGAGATTGAGAGAGAGAGAGACTGAGAGAGAGAGAAAGAGAAGGCACATGCAAATGTGTAGCATGGCAAGGAAACTAACTTGAAGTCCGTTAAAGTTGTGAAGAAGACTGGTGAAAGCAAAGGAGCTGGAATGGTAAGAAATTGGCACCAGTATAGACAAATGGTGACAATGTACTGGGACCTAGGAAAGGGCATTTGAAGAAAAGATTCCACTCACTGAAGGCTACAGAAGAACCTGGAGTCTTCAAAGTGGTTCTGGTTTTGAAGGTAAACAGAATGAAGAGTCACACAGTCACGGATCAGATTCTGTTCCTGAAGGGTGCTGTGCTGTGTGGCTTTTGGCTGGTGCTTCTCTCTCTGTGTTTTGTCCTGTGACAGCAGGCCAGCTTCTTCTGCCATTATGGAACTCTACCTGGATCTGTAAGCCTCAATAAATATTATTTCCTCCACAACTGTGCCTGGTCTGGAAGTTCATCTCAGTGAACCTGAAGCTGTCTGCTACACCCTTGAAGAGAAGCCCTGAAAAGCCGGTGTGTGAGGCAGAGAGATTAACGCCTGAGCTGCAGTAAGATCCCATTATGCTGTAGGTGTGAGGGATGTGGAGCCCATGCCAAAGAAAGCTCCATATTGAATGAACACAGCCAGAGAGAGGCCATGTATGCTGCACGCAGCAGGGCTGCAGGGTCAGGGACACCTAAAGCCCGCCGGAGCTTTTGGTTTTTTGAGGTAGGGTTTCACTTTAGCCCAGGCTGACCTGGAATTCACGATGGAGTCTCAGGGTGGCCTCGAACTAACAGCAATCCTCCTACCTTTGCCTCCCGAGTGCTGGGATTAAAGGCGTATGCCACCACGTCCGGCAATCTGCATATTTTTATACTAGAATTCCAATTCTGCCCAATACCTTAGGGCTGGACCCTAGGATCAGCCCACTTGGCTGGAACTCTAAATTATAAGCTTTTTAAAAAATCTTCTTTTTATTGGCAACTTCCATAATTCTAGACAATAAACCATAATGATTCCCTCCCATCCACCATTTTCCTCTTCATAAATCCATTGTCCATCATATCCCTCCCTCCCCTGCCTGGTCTCAATTAGTCTCTTTTATTTTGATGTCTCATCTTTTCTTCCTATTATGAGAGTCTTGTGTAGGTATGCCAGGCACTGCAAGGTCATGGATATCCAAGCCATTTTGTGTCTGGAAGAGTGCATTGTAAGGAGCCCTACCTTTCCTTTGGCTCTTACATTCTTTCCACCACCTCTTCCACAATGGATCCTGAGCCTTGGAAGGTGTGATAGAGATGTTTTAGTGCTGAGAACTCCTCTGTCACTTCTCAGCACTATGGTGCCTGTTGAGTCATCTCAGAGGTCACCACCACCTGAAGAGAGAAGCTTCTCTAACCAAAATTGAGAGCAGCATTAATATATGAGTATGAACTTTAAGAAAAGGGCAGTTTGGTGAGCATAATATATGCATTTAGCCAGACACCAGCAGATGTTTATACCCCTAGGGCTCATGACTTCCCCCATCATATGCTTCAGTATCAAGTATCTATTCCCTCCTGTTGAGCAGGCCTCCAGTCCAATTAGAGAGTGGTTGGTTTCCCCCATAACAGACATGCCACTATTTGGCCTTGCTGGCCAAATCTAAGGCTAGCAGTGTCCACTGTTGTATATCTTCAATGATGACTTCTCTCTCTCCCATGGAGCTGCATGCAGCACAGATTTTTCAAGCTTTCTGTCAGCTGGTCTATAGGTAGGAAGTTTTCAGCTTAGCCCCAGCAAGATTTTTCAGTGACATTACAGTCTAATCATGTGGAATCTTCAGCCATAGAGTCTTACCATCTACTTTTGGTAGGAAACAAAGAGCCTTGGCAATGGCCTGTAATTTTGGGGGGCATCAGTGACCTCCCTGGTCAAAAGCTCACTGGATGATATCCCATCTTTGGCACTGAAAATTTTCTAGTAACAATCTATGGCTTCTGGATGTGCAATTATTCAAAAGAGTAGGTTTCCATATGGCTTATTCATAACATCTTAAATTTTGATTAGCCCTACCCCATCCTTGCTTTACTCAATCTCTTCCCCTGGCCATTCCAACCCCCAGTAATCTGTTCTTATACTTACAGATACCATCTCCTTAAGTCCTCCCCTCTTCTTCTTCCCTTTATAGTCCCTTTCTAGCTTACTGGCCTCTGCTGCTGAGTTTTACTCTTAACTCACCTACAAATCTAAATATTAGTAGCTAGGATCCACATACGAGACAGAACATGCAACATTTAGCTTTCTGGGCCTGGGTTACCTCACTTAGCATAATCCTTTCCAGATCCATCCATTTCCCCACAAATTTCATTTTTCTTTATCATTAAAAAGAACTCCATTATATAACTGAACCATAACTTCATTATCCATTCATCAGTTGAGGGACATCTAGGCTGCTTCCATTTCCTAGATACTGCAAACGGAGTGGCAATAAATATGGATGTGCTCTGTTTCATTAATTCTTTGGATTGATTTTTGTTTCTATTTCATTAATTTCTGCCCTAATCTTTATTATTTCTTCCCGTCTACTGATTTTTTGCTTTGCCTTGTTCTTCTTCTTCCAAGGCTTTAAGGTGAAGCATTAGGTCGTTTACTTGCGACCTTTCTAATTTCTTAATTTAGGCACTTAAGGCTATAAATTTACCTCTTAGAACTGCCTTCATTGTGTCCCAGAGATTTTGATATGTTGTGTTCTTATTATCGTTTGACTCTATAAATTTTTTGATTTCCTTCTTGATTTCTTCATTGACCCATTCATCATTTAATAGTGTATTCTTTAGTTTTGATGATTTTGTGTATGCTCTATAGCCTTTCTTGCTACTGATTTGTAGTTTAATTCCATTGTGGTCAGATAAAATGCAAGGAATTATTTCAATTTTCCTGAATTTGTTAAGATTTGCTTTGTGTCCTAATATATGGTCTATTTTAGGGAATGTTCCATGTGCTACTGAAAAGAATGTATATTCTGCAGCATTTGGATTAAATGTCCTGTATATATCTGTTAGGTCCATTCCTTCTATGCCCTCATTTAGTCCAGATGCCTCTCTGTTTATTTTTTCCCAGAATGACCTGTCAATTGATGAGAGTGGGGTGTTAAAGTCACCTACCACCACTGTGTTTGGTGTTATGTGTGACCTTATTTCTAATAGTGTTTGTTTGATGAATCTGGGAGCCCTCATGTTAGGTGCATATATGTTTAGGATTGTAATGTCCCCCTGTTGGAATGTGCCCTTAATCAATATAAAGTGACCTTCCTTATCTTTCTTGACTAACGTTGGACTAAAGTCTACCTTGTCAGATATTAGGATAGCAACCCCTGCTTGTTTTCTAGGCCCATTTGCTTGAAACACCATCTTCCAACCTTTCACTCTAAGATAATGTCTATCCTTTGTAGAAAGGTGAGTTTCTTGGAGACGACAAATTGTAGAATCCTGCTTTTTAACCCAGTCTGCAAACCTATGTCTTTTCGTTGGGGCATTGAGGCCATTGATATTAAGAGATATTGAAAGTTGTGTATTTATGTTTGCCATTTTGTGTGTGTGTGTGTTTCTGGTTCTACCTGTGCTCTCTTGTGTTAACTAGTATTTGAGTATTGCTTGTTTTTTCTAGGTTCCTTATATGTGTGCTTTTCCTTTTCTTCAGCATGGAGGATTCTATCAAGTATTTTCTGTAGAGCTGGTTTTGTCTTCAAATACTCCTTTAACCTGCTTTTGTCATGGAATGTCCTTATTTCTCCGTCTATTTGAATGGATAGCTTTGCAGGATAAAATAACCTTGGTTGACAGTTGTTATCTTTTAGATCTTGGAATACATCACTCCAAGCCCTTCTGACTTTTAAAGTTTGTGTTGAATAATCTGCTGTAATCCTAATGGGCTTGCTTTTGGAGGTAACTTGATTTTTCTCTCTAACTGCTTTCAATATTTTTTTCTTTGGTTTGTGTGTTTGGAAGTTTGATTATAATATGTCGAGGAGAGATTCTTTCCAGGTTTTGTCTGGCTGGGGTTCTAAAGGCTTCCTGTATCTACATTGGCACCTCTTTTCCAATTTGGGGGAAATTTTCTTCTATGATTTTGTTGAAGACACCTACTATGCCTTTGGAGTGGAATTCTCCTTCTACTATGCCCTGAATTCTTATATTTGATCTTTTCATAGTGTCCTGAATATCTTGAAATTCCCACTCATACTTTTCTTTAAGTTTGCCTTTCTCTTTGTTGGACTGTATTAGGTCTGCCACTTGGTCTTCTAGCTTAGATATTGTCCTCTCCTTCATCCATTCTACTGGTGAGATTTTCTACAGAGTTCTTTATTTCATTAACTGTGTTCTTCATAGCTAGTAATTCTGACTGGTTTTTCTTTATTATTTCTATTTCCCTATTTATGTCTTGTATTGCCTACTTTATTTCACGAAATTGGTATCCTGCATCTTCTTTGATTCCTTTGAGTTCCTCTTTGACTCCTTTGATTTGTTCTCTGACCTCTTTGAACATATTTACAATCATTCTTTTGAAATCTTTCAGGCATTTCCTCTAACTCATTCTCACTGGAGGTCATTTCTGATGCATTAATACTTTTAGGTGGACTTATATTGTCTTGCTTTTTAGTGTTTTCTGTGTTATAATGTATATATTTTTGCATCTTGGATTAAGTTAATGCTTGGATTTTCTAGCTAGCTGGGTATTCTTAGCTGTATCAATTGATTTGATGATTTGATGTAATATATTTTCAGGGTAGGAGCTTAAGGTGTTAGGTGTGGCACTTAAGACTCTCAGAATATCTACAAAGGTGCTCCTCGGGGTTGAGTTTCCCTGCTATGGGAGTATTCAAGTAGGCTGAGTGGAATAAAATACAGGTAGATTCTATTTTTATTTATTTTTATTTTTTTAATGTTTTTCTTTTAATTAATTATTTATTTATTTGAGAGCGACAGACACAGAGTGAAAGACAGATAGAGGGAGAGAGAAAGAATGGTCGCACCAGGGCTTCCAGCCTCTGCAAATGAACTCCAGACGCATGCGCCCCCTTGTGCATCTGGCTAACGTGGGACCTGGGGAACCGAGCCTCGAACCGGGGTCCTTAGGCTTCACAGGCAAGCGCTTAACCGCTAAGCCATCTCTCCAGCCCATAAAATACAGGTAGATTCTAAAAGTTAACTAAACACTGTACACATTCAATCAAAAACAGCCCCAAGTACATATGCAAGAGTAGTTATAACAACCAAATCCTCTATTAACAAAGAGGTTTAGATTTCTGGTCTGTTGAGGGATCCAGGTCAGCTTGTGACCAAGTGAGACCCTTCCCTGGTGCAATCCCAGTTACCTTGGATGATTTTGGTCTCAGTCAAGTTGCTACCTGGGTTGTCGGGCTGCTGTTCTGATTTCTGGAGCTGGGCACTGGGTTTTCCTGCGGGGCAAACCAAGCCTGGAACTGTGGCCCTGCAGATCAGCACACCCGTTGCTGGAACTGCTGCTGCTAAAGCTGCCTCTGCTGGGTCTCTCGCCACTGCTGCTGAAGCTGCTGCTGCTGGGTCCACCACTGCTGCTGCCTCTGCTACTGCTGCTGTAGCTGCCACTGCTGGAGCCACCACTGCCACTGAAGCTGCTGCTGCTGGGTCTGCCGCTGCTGGGTCTGCCACTGCTTCTGCTACTGGATCTGCTGCTACTGGGGCCGCTGTTACAAGTGCTGCAGCCACTGATGTTGCTGCCAGACTCTCCTCCTGCTTGCGTCCTGCTGTCGGCTCAAGTTGGCGTGGCTGGGTCCCAGGACCACTGCTCTGTTCACTGAATCTGGGTACAGGTGGTGGGGGAGCGGGAGGGAGCTGCAGTGCTCTGCTTCTCTTGCTATCCCACGTGTTCGACTTTGTGATCTGCTCCTCCCTTGTTCATGTGCATGCACTACCTTGTGCATCTGGCTTATGTGGGTACTGAGAAATTGAACCTGGGTCCTTAGCTTTGCAGGTGAGCATGTGAATGCTATGCCATCTCTCCAACCACTTACTTTTTTCAAATATTTTTGGTTTCCTCCCTTTGTTTCTTGCTTCTTTCCTTCCCTTCCACTATCCCTTCTTTCTACCACCTGCCATAGCTTTGAAAAGGATTTGTACTGTTCAATGTATTACATTGAACATTACAACAAAGCTCCATTATATGAACTGCCTGGTTTATCAAGATGCTGATTTCTCTCTCTTTTTAAAATATATTTTATTTATTTATGTGTAAGAGAGAGAGAGATTGAGAGAGAGAATGGGCATGCCAGTACTCCAGCCACTCCAAACAAATTCCAGATGCTTGTGTCACCTTGTGCATCTGGCTTATATGAGTACTGGGGAATCAAACCTGGGTCCTTTGGCTATGCAGACAAGCACCTAAACTGCTAAGCCATCTCTTCAGCCCCCCGCTTTTTTTTTAAATTATTTATTTATTTGAGA